>NC_053166.1:26034042-26340709 GCF_016835505.1 Polypterus senegalus | reverse complement strand
CAAGGAAGGTTATATACAATTAAAAGAGGTTATGCTGAAGCTTTATAACACACTCATCTGGAGTACTGTGTGCAGTTTCAGGCTCCAGATTACAAAAAGGACATAACAGCACAGGAAAAAGTCCAGAAAAGAGCAGCTTGGCTGATTCCAGGATTGCAGGGGATGAATTATGAGGGAAGTTTAAAAGAGCTGAGCCTTTTTAGATTAAGCAAAAAGAAAATTAAGAGGAGACCTGACTGAAGTGTTTAAAATTTTAAATTGAGTTAGTCCAGTGGATCGAGGTCTGACTTTAAAATTAGTTCATCAAGAACACAGACATACAGTTGGAAACTTGTTAAGGATAAATTTCACACAAACATTAGGAAGTTTTTCTTCACACCGAGAGCCATAGACACCAAGTAGTGTGGTGGAGAGGAGGACTTTAGGGACTTGACTTGATGTTATTTTGGAAGACTTAAGTAGATGTGCCTGGCGAGCTTTGTTTAACTGAATGGCCTGCTCTTGTCCAAATTGTTTAAATATTCTAAAGAGGTCATCAAACCAAAAATCACAAAATAAAATTTCTGTGTACAGAATAAAAGTTTGTAACTAGAGAATCCTCATGATGTCATGAGTTATTATCTGGAACTTCCACACTCAGCTTTTCTTTGTGTTTTAATACCAGCTTTACAGAACTTTTTTTGGGCAAGAGAACATCTAGACCTCTTCCTCAGTTGTAATTGTTATCACAAATGCCTTGTAACACAACCCCTGATCAGGCAAGAGCTGCACCTTTACATGTCTTCCTCTTTCTTGTAGAATTACGACTATGAAAAGAAGAGGCAACTGGCTGCACGTGGTAAGTGAGTCTTCTCTATTCTTTGCTTTTACCACAAACTGAAGATAAACTACAGTATGCATGAGTGGAAAATGGGCAGTGTTCTTATAGTCTGAAAAGACAGTACTTTTAGGCAGCAGGATCTCAACTCTGCACAGCTGAGGCCAACACAAGCTGAAGACAGGGTTTTTTTAGCCAACAGCGTAATCAAATCTGCACAGATTTTCATGTGCAAACTGCACCTAAAGCAGTGGCACGTTCCCTGAGATGCCAGCTGAATTTGAGCCACATCTTCAATAAATAACAGTTGACATTTAACAATTCTTTGCTGACCATATGAACAGACTGCCTGTGATGGTGCAGGTCGGCTTGACACTCTCAGTTGCTCTAGGGAGCCTCTTGAACCCACCACGTCTGTAATATAACTGGGCTGAGCTAGGCAAATGAGGACACATCACACAAAACAAGGGGTAGGTGTGAAAGTGACACATGCCTTAATTAAAATCAATCCAAGCCAAAGTGTTCAAAAGTGCTGTGCTCCAAAAGTCAATAATTAAATAAATAATCATTGAAATGGTGCAAAAGTAGAGGTTAAAAATAAATATTAAGATCAGAGGTTAAAAGCTAGAGACGATCCACAAAACTTTGAGCCCAAATTCTGCCCTTTTAAACCTGTAAAATTTATTCAGCCCCAAAAAGTAAAGAAAAAAAAGCCAACCTAAAACTACATGCAAAACATAATCTTCTGATTTCTATGACATCAACGAGTGATACCACCTATTCTGATTGTAAATCATCAGCGTCTCTCCACTTCACATTTTTAGTCGCCTCTAAATTCATTAATTTTTCTTCACAACTTGGAGTCTTCTGTCTGGTAGCTCTTGTTTGGACTTTGCTCTTACATTATGTCCTTGTAATATGGACAACAAAGGTGCATACCGTATTCTCTGTGTGGTCTCATAAGCGCCGTCCATTTTTCCATCCACTTTCCAAAGCTGCTTTAACCCGAGCAGAATATCTAAAACAGAACATCTCTTGAGCTGAGCCCTACACAGCATGCCATACATTAAAACAAGAGTGCTAGTTTGGGTTTCAACTCTTGACTTTGTTCTTAGACTTTACATGTGAGTAACATCATTTCGGTTATTGTTGATTGCTATTTTGACTTGCAGACTCACATCTACGTACGTACTAAATCAACGTACTATGTACAGCAGTCTTGTTCTGCTATAGAATAACAGAAAAGATCTGAAATGAAGATCAGGGGATCAGAGCGAAGTCAGTAAACACACCAAGCTCAAAACCTGAAAAATCAGGCTGATCTTTTATCAAGCCTAAACTAAATTCTAACTTGACGTCAAATAAACGTAGACAGATGTTCTAATCCTGCAAAATCAATATGTGAAGCAACTGCAAATTTTTTTCAGAGCCTATCTGTCAAACTTGAGGAAATGCTTCCTGTGTGGGATTTGCATCTTCTCCCTGTGTCTAGGTAGGTTTCCTCCAATTGCTTTCATTCCCTCTTAAAATGTAAAGAAATGCAAGTTAAGAAGTTGTTAATCGAACCACATCAGGACGCGATCATTTTGGTCCTAATAACCGGCTGGTCCGATTACACAAACATACCCTATACATGTGCAACCAAGACGGGAAGTGCTATAAGTAACATATTAAAATGTCATTATGACTTTTACTGTGCTGCACACGCGTATGGCGAACGTACAAACAAGAACTACGTACATGTACATGTACAGTTGCTTACAACTTTGTTTATTGAAAAAGAAATCTACCAATTCTTCGAAATGATCTACACAACACTCATCATGCAAAGCACAATAAAAAAGGTTACATTACCAAATTCAAGTCAACGTTTGAAGAACTTGTCTAGTGTGATCTGACACATTCTGTTGATGCACTTGTTTACGCTCGACTTCATGTCGCCGGCTACTGGGCGGTCCGTTTTGGGAAAGAAAGGGCAAGCATGTTCAACCCCACTGGTTTGCACTTGGTACAAATTTTCCGACTTCCTGACCTTTGATAAAAGCATAAATTCTCCTGTGGAGACCAGGGATCCTCCCGATGTTTCTGACCCGCTGTACTTCCGCTTTCTGCGGGCGACTTGTGACTTCTTTTTCTTATTCTCTGTCACATTCTTTGGTCCAATTAAACAGAATTTTGGTCCAAATAAGCAAACAATATTAGGCTTATGTAATATAATCTGTTTCGGTTCTTTAGGATTCAGTCCGAATAAGCGGCTGGTCCGATTAACCGGTGGTCCAATTAACCGGAATCGACTGTATATATATTTGCTGAATATACAGTATACTGTGAAAGCTCGGGTCACGAACGTCTCGGACCACATACAAATTGGGTTACGACCAAAAAGTTTGCCAAACTTTTGCATCTGTTCACGACCACACAATCGGGTGACGAACAAGCCAGTTTCCCTTCCGGTTCGTACACGCCGATGATTTCCGCACATGCTCAGTCTCTCCCTGTGCATTCCTTGTGCAGCGAGCGAGCAAACGAGCGAGAGAGAAAGAGAGCGAGCGAGAGAGAGCGTGAGAGAGCGAGTGAGTGAGCGAGAGAGAGAGAGAGCGTGAGAAGGCAGTTGAATGCACCGGGCTTGTTTTTAAGGAGACTGCAAGGTTAGTTTTCTCTGTTCAAGGTTTTCTCAGTGTTATTCAATGTTTTTACATTTAGTTTACTATTACACTGTGCATTCTATGGTATAATTAACTATTTTTGTGCTTACAAATCTTTAAAAAAATATATATTTACATATAGCTTGTACGGTCCGGAACAGATTAATTGTATTTACATACAATCCAATGGGGGAAATTGCCTCGGTTCACAACCAAATTGGGTTGCGACCAGAGCTTTGGAACGAATTATGGTCGTGACCCGAGGTTCCACTGTATATATAAATATGTGTGTGTGAGTGTGTGCTCAACTTGGAATTGACTGCCATCCCATCCAAGGTCTGTTTCTGCCTTAAGCCCGATGCTTGCTGGGATAGGCTCCAACTTCTCTGTAGCCTTGCTCTGGATAAGCAGGATTGGAAGATTGATGGCTGGATGTACAGAACGAATTTTATATTGTTGACTAGGTGATGTAAATATGAAATGACATTGGGTAAAATAAACAAAATAACATTGTTATCAGCTATATCAAAATGGAGACAAAACAAAAAATATGATGTCAGGAATGGTTTGAGGAGCCAAAAAGAAAAATATTCTAACTGAATAAATCCACATTTCTGAAAAGGAGCAAAACATTTCAAAATAAAGCCTGTTCAATATAATACGATACATTACATCAAATACATAAGAAATTTGATGGACGAGAGGAGACCATTGAGTCCATCAAGCCTATTTGTGTAGCTAATAGCTAAGCTGTCCCAGTATCTCATCCAGATTCTTAAAGGTTGTCGAGGTTTCTTCTTCAACTCCATGTCTCAGATGTTTGTTCCAGAGTCCCAGAACTCTTTACATAAAGAAGGGCTTCATGGCTTCAGGTTTAAATGCACTTCTCCTTAATTTATTTTACACTGATGTCCTCGAGTATGTGTTTCACTATTAAGCCAAAAGAACATTGCTGGACTGACTTTATCAAGGCCTTTGAGTAGATTGAAGATCTGCATTAGGTCCCCACATAGTCTCCACTTCTCGGGACTAAACAGGTTTAATTCTTATAGTCTGTCCTTAAGTCCTGGGATGCATCTGGTTGCTCTCTCTTGCACAGCTTCAAGTGCTGCTGTGTCTTTCCTCATTACATTACTGTACATTTGCTGCTTATGCCTTTGCTAGTTGTAAGCCTCAACCAGATGTGTCAAGTCTTTAGGTTTTGTCTACTCTTCTATCCAAAACAATCTATCTGTTCTCCATTAAATTTGAATTTGGCCCCAGTCCTTCCTTTAGTATCTATCTAATTCTAAGATTTCTGCTGACTTGCCTAATGACATTCTGGTAATAGATGCTAATCTTTTAAAGTTCAGTTTTATTTCTGTAAATTGTTTGCTTAACTGTTTCTTGTCTAACTGTTAACTGCAGCGATGCAGAACAGGCCTGTGGAGACAGAGGTGCGCACGCCTACAGACACATGGAGTGGCCTTGGTTTTTCCAAATCAATGCCAGCGGAAGCATTCCAGGAACTGCGGTGTGCTGGCCGGCGGACTTACAAGCCGTACCTCAGTAACAGTTTTCAAGTAAGCCTCAGTCTTAGAGATGCTTGAAGCTACCATATAGAAATGTCAGTGGTGTTGTGTCACACACCTAAGCATGAATGCAAATTATGTACTCACCATGCATGGGCAGCGATTTCACTGATGAAAGGTAATGCCATTCTAAACATCTAGCCTGAAGATGGTCAATGATGAATGGGGTATCTTTAGTAAGCTTTCAACTCTGTTTGCCTTCAGTCGAATCCTGTGGGGCTTTCACATTTTTTGTGCTGACAGTTAATAATCTCTTGTTCTGAGTGTTTATCCCGCATTGATGAAGGGTCCGCTTTTCAGCACATCATCTTCTATTTCTTCCTGTCCAAGGCATCTTCAGGTACGGCGTCAGCTTGTTTCCTGTCCTTGATTCAACCAATCCAGCCATTACTTCTGTGTTCTGTGTGGTATTTTGTCATCAGGGTTGAAGTGAAGGGCTTTATTGGCCATCTGGTCGTCACTCCAAATCACGTGGCCATACTACTGTATGTGTACTTTTCGCATGTTCTCCATGATTGGTGTCACTCCCATCTCTTCATACATCTTCATTCATTACGCAATCCAAAAGGGTCAGGCCTAGGGTCTGTCATAGCATCTGCATTTCCATGACACGCAGTACTTGCTCATGCTTGGTTGTCACAGGCCAACACTCTATACCGTAAAGGGCGACTGATCGGACGACAGACTTGTATATCTACACCTTGAGGTAGATGGGCATTCAATGGTCACAAAGGACACCAGTGACATGACCCCATTTTAGCCAGGCCGCGTTGACCCTCTCTCAAGCGTCAAGAAAGGAGCCGCCATCTGACAAAATAAGCGAGCCGAGGTATTTGAAGTGACTTTATTGAGGTCTTGTCCATTAATGTTAAAAGGCACCTTTGCAGGCCACTTTCCATGTATTCCGTCATTTTTGATACTGAGCCAAAGTCTGTTTTCTTTCAGCTGGTCTTTCCATTGTCGTGTGACCTCTTCCAGCCTTTGGCACATTTCCTCCATGAGTAGGACGTCGTCAGTGTAGAGGAGCATCCATGGAATTTCCATTTGGATGTCTGAAGTGGCAGTGTCCATACGGAGAATGAATAGTAGCAGAGACAGGGCTAGTCCTTGGTGGATGCCAACATGGAGGTCGAAAGGCAGTGAGGTTTCAACCACACAGTGCACGACACTGGTGACATTTTCGTAAAGAAGTTGAATCCATTACACGTAAACTTCTGGGATGCCATGCAATCTGAAGGTGCACTAAATCAGCTCACAGGAGACTTGGTTGAAGGCCTCCTACAGATCCAGGAACGCCATGTGCAGTGCCTTCTTCTTTTCCAGGAATAGGTGTGCTGCATGAATGGCATCTGTTGTTCCGCAGCCTTTGACGAAGCCACATTGGTTGGGCGTCAGCTGACAGTTAATAACATGCTGTTGAATTTACCCTCCACTGCACATTTCACAGTCACGACCCCTTCAGAGTATCCTCTGCTTCTGCTTCGTCACCTGTATCCTACACTTCATGACATGCATATCAGGGACAAAGAAAATGACTCCCATGCAAAGTTCACTTTTCATTAGCATGTTCAGCTGAATTCACAAAAAGCGATGCACACCTCCTTACATGCAGATGATAGTGTCTGCTGTAGCATCCTCTCAATGTCATGTATGAGGTATGTGGTTGTCACGGGTTGTAGTCATCATCACACTGAATACCCTGGAGAGAGATCAATACAGACATTAAACAGCAATGGACTCGTATAAAAAATACAAGAAACAAAAAGAGTTCAAGGGCCATGGGTATAGTTCAGGCCCACTGTACCTTTCGGTCAGTTAGCGCAGAGAGCTGAAGTGAGTCAAATGTCTTCTGCTTTCTCTTATGTCTCATAAGTTACAACAGATCAGCAAAGAGAAAGTGACAAGTGGCAGCGACAGCGACAACTGGCGGGAGCGCAGACGATCGACTTCTTCATTCTGCTCGCCTTCTTTCCCAGTCTTTGGCTCGTCATCGTTAAGAAGCAGGCCCGAGCAGTCATGTATGTATTCTGGTGTGCACCAATCTAATTTCATCTTCTGCTCTTCTTCTTCTTCTTTTCACTTTGACGTCTGTACATCTGTCTAAGTTTCTGTGGCAGAGTGATGGGTGCCATAATGTTAAAGGAACACCTCAAATCCTCTTCTCATGGATCCCATGTTTTCATCCTGTCTGTTATGTAGAGAAGAGATGATTGAAGTGAGGTGCAGGGCCCCTGAAATTATTTAATCATTTTGTTTCTTTCTGTTTTGGGATTCAGGTTTTGTTGTCCTACTATATAAAGACTGTTAGTATTTGGTGTTTGCTGTTATGTTAATATTAGGTCTGAGCCCTGTCCAGGGCCTCACCTTCCACATGTAGTTTATTATATTACCGTTATGTCTCAGCTCCACTTATCCCTCCAATTTTCCTATGCAGTTTATTATCTTAATATTAGGCTATGACTCCACCAATGTTTCATCATTCCATGTGCACTTCATGTCAGTTTAAGCCGAGGTTCCATCCAAAATGTCCTCTTCCATGTTCAGCCCATTTGTCCAGACTGCTTCTGGGTGTCACCAATCTTTGTTTCGTTTGTTGTTTATGTCTTTCCTCAATGCTTAACCTTCTCAAATATGATCAGTTATGCTTTTGATATACAAGTGCAAACCTTCACACTAATGTAGGTGTCTTAGGCACTGCTGTCATTAAGGCTGCAGTTACCTGACAGGACTATAAAAGTCACCAGTTTTCCAAAAGCTCTTCATTGTGGCCATGGTAATCTTAGGCTCAATGTGCGTCGTTATCTTAGAGATTCTTAGTTTGTTTTTTTAAGTGTTAAATTCTGGGAACTGTGGATAAGTTACAGTATTTTGTTCTGGTATTTTAAGTGTGTATTTGTTTTTGTGATTGTGACTTTAATTTTCATTTTTGCTTTGTGCCCTTCCCCCACCATAACCTATCATCTATGTGAGAGGATAAAAAGCTTTAGTTTCATACAAAAATGTCGATCTTCGATTTTCAATGGATCTCAACCTTTTAGGTTCCCCTAATACCGAAGACATTGATATCTCGATGATGGGTATGTGTCTGTCTGTGTGTATCTCTGTGTCACAGTTTCTTGAGGACGGTCTAGAGCTAAAATGTTAAAAAGCGAAAAATACCAAACTCGAAATTTAAGCCTGTTATGAAATGACGATGTGCTGATTAGGTTTTGATCCAAATCATGCAAGAGAAAGAGGCACTCTAGAGGAACCCTCAAATACCGCAATTCTGCAATTAATTATGAATTCCTCTCATCAATTGCTATCGTAATGACCTATTTTATGATCAGAAAGGTCATAAACAATTACTGAAATGTTATAGAATAGTTTGCGTAACTTAGTTCCTAGGATGCAAAGCCCACTGACGCCCATGTCTGATTTTTTCACTTGAAAATGTGCTATATAAATAAATGTTGTTATTGTTGTTGTAGCATAATGGGCAGTGCACACTTTGTCCTACAGTGGGCTTAATACAAGGTTTTTGGCTTCTTCTTTGTGAAGACCACTGCACTCTTATGTTTCTCTTGAGACTGCAGCTCATTCATTAGCTCACCTTCTTTCACACTTATATGGGATGGATGTTTTGTTGTAACATAGAGTGTTTAGAAGAAAGAAGAAAGCCAGGAAATTGGAAATGGTCCAAACCAGAGGGTCTGTGGTTCTGTCCTAGCACGTCACTGTGGCTGCAGGTTGAACAGCCACTCTTAGATCTTATTGATCTAATTGATTGATTACATGGCATGTTCTCTATATTTAAAAGAATTTCCAAGAATTGTATTTTTTGACATAGCTTTAAATGCTTAACTTTCTTTAACCATTCTTCATATAATTGATTTTTTCTGTGGAGCTTCCTCCCATAATTTAATTAAAATACTGACAAGTAGTGATGATCTAAACATGTCAGTTTTGAATGTACATTCAGTTTTGCAATACTGGCACTAAAATTGAATTATCTGGCAGTCTTGCAATCATGAAAATTAAAACTCACTAAATTTTTTTTTAGGATTTTTTGAAGTTTTTTTTTTATGTAAACGGCTGTTTTCAAATGTAATCTCCTATTTCTGTCAAAATTTTTCTTTAACCCGATGTTTGTCGAATCTGACAATCAGGAGTCCAGGCTTTCAGGCATTCGATAAGCCACTGAGATCTCAGTGCTTGATTTAAAGTCTTCTCTAATTATTTTGGAAAATAGTTCAGTTATGAATTTCACAGTGTTTGGACTTTTTTCCTTCTAATATAATTTTTTTCCTTCTAATATCTCAATTTTGCTCATATTTTCCTGTATTTTTTCATCAGTTTTGGATAGGTTTTG
The DNA here is from genome assembly GCF_016835505.1 of Polypterus senegalus. Lineage (NCBI taxonomy): Eukaryota > Metazoa > Chordata > Cladistia > Polypteriformes > Polypteridae > Polypterus > Polypterus senegalus. The sequence goes on along the minus strand of NC_053166.1, from coordinate 26,331,325 downwards.
TTTTAACTTTACATCAAAGTTATTACTTAAACATACCTCCTGGTCTTTTATATCCTGATTCAGTTTCTCTGTTCTGCTGTGTGTTCCTGCTAAATCCTTCTTTATATCCTTTACATCATTAATTGTTATCCTGAGTATGGTAATCAAAATCTTCAACTCAGGGAGCTCATTCCATCTTGTCCATGCACTGAAGGCAGACCTTTGGAGTTGATGCTGTTGACTCCCGTGGGGTATCAGTAGCAGTAGACAGTGGGGATAAAGAGGTCACAATTGGGTTAAATATGCCACTCGAAAGTATTGAATTCTCATTGCCCACCTCACTTACAGTTTCGCTGTCAACCAGAGCAGATGCTACATCATGACCTGGCTGATTCATTCCTTCACCTGTCTCTTCCAGCTCAGTCTGTAGCAGGTCATATTATGAATTTGAGAGCAGCTTAGACGTGGATGAAACTTCAGCTACCTTTTCTTTCTCTTTCTGACCTCTTGATCTCCTGATCATGCTTTTAATAGACTTGTAATTGATTCCTTTTGGGTTTCTTAAATACACGATCTGTTGAATAGACAAAAATAAATAACACCACTGCCAGCTTTGCACCATCTCAGGTGTCGATCTCTTGCAACATGTAAACAAGGAATACGGCTCAGCAAAGCCTCATTTACACTTTGTGTTTACCCTTCTTCTCTTCAGCAGCAGTGTAAAGCCTGTAATCCATACCATATCGGTAAAAATCTATTCTATTATGCCTTCAGAGCAGTGCAGTGCATTTTAAAAAATATGATATGCTGCATATTTTGCACATGCAGATAAACTAAAAAGCACTTCTGTAAACATTCTTGTGTTTAACACTAGAATTACCAGAGCCTACGAAAAAACTCGTAGATCCGTCCCACCTTAAATCACTTCTCACCTCTCCATCAACATATTTTCTCCTTTAAATGTGTTGATAACCAGCAAACAGCAAGCAGCCTGCTATCACATACCCCACTGGCGCAGTTTTCTCAGCTCAAGTCTGTTTACCTGCGTGTCAGTTGCTTGCAGTTGTATAGAGTGGGAAGTCAAGCAAAATGACCCCTTTTATAAATACTATATCGTTATTTGGAACACTTGCATTTCATGTGTGTTCCGTGTCTACAACCATCTATGTAAACACATCATTAAACAAGAAACGTTTAAACATTTTTCATGTTTTAGTAATAATCGACAAAATGTAGACATGAAGTTTATAAAGTGTGAAGCCTGAAGTCCAAATATCAAAGAAACACTTTCACAAAAGGTACAAATACTGTATAACAGAACAAGTGCGCTTTTATTCAAAAATATAACTGCAGAAAAACAACACGCGTTAGGGTGCGACATTGACACATTTACTATGACTGCTTCGGTGGTGCAATGGTATCGACTGGTAATCGAAACTTCATGGGTTCGATCCCTGATGAGTCTGTTTTGAGAAGTGAGCTGCTCTTATTCTTACTATTTTAGAATAAAAACATACATTTAATTTCAGTCTGTAACAGCCAATGTAAATGTATGATATTTTTAAGGTTAGCTTTTTTTTTTTTTTATTCACTTTCATTCTCTCAGTCGCATTCACGATCCTACTCTACCCCCCCTATCTGACACTGCTGTTTTCACATAAAGACGAGCTATACTTGTGACTTTAGGCTGTAAGAAGTAAGTAACTAAATCCAAGGCTCTGGTAATTCTAGTGTTAATTTACAGGAAAATCTTACCACACTAAAACTAACCAATACTACCATTACCTAGGAAACTACCTTATCCTAGCTGAGGATACGTACCCTTACAGTAATTTTTTTTTTCACTAAAAATCTTTATTTAAATTAGTTTGGTAACACTTTAATTTAGATATAGCAAAAAACATCTAGCACTCATTTACTTTTATGTAACAAGACCTTAACAAAGGCTTCTTTTGCTCTTCATAGCATTTAAAAAAATAACAGTGGATCAGTTATTCATCTCTGTGCCATTTGGCGTATTGACATGATGGTAAAATTACTTCTTAATTTGAAAGGTTCACGAGAAATATGTTTCACCTTAGCCACTGCTGACCATTCCAAAGTGAAGTTTTGTTAGTTGGTCAAACTACAGAGATGGACAAACACTTTATTGATGTTTTGTAAGTATTATGAAGACTGCCAAGATGTTTGCCTGCCTATGGAAAAGTCATCTAAAATAAAGTAGCACAGGAATCATGGGGTAGGAGGGTCTTTCATCTGATTGGCCGGCCCAGCACTGACTCAGCTGTAGAATGGCCATTAGGGGAGAGGCAGCTTGTTGGCCGAGGTCTCTGGGCCTCTGACTGGCTTCACTGACTCCTTTTCTACCATCTAGCTGTGGTTATACGATTTGCTGATGAACAGGTGTTGTTGTTACTCATTTATGTTAATTAGTTTGTACTTTGCATCTGTAAAAATCTGTTATTGTTATATGTGATAGTTCTGTATTAAGTGGGTGAATAATCTATTCTTGCATTTTTGCCTTGAGTATTGTAGTGGTGCTCTGTGCTGCACTTGGTGAGGAGGGCTCTGTGAGAACAAAGTAGCTTGTATTGTTGTATTGTATTCCTGAGGCGGCCATGATATATTGGCCATTGAGCTCAGTGAAGAGGATTATTTGTGTTCTGATTTATGTATTGTATTCACCCCGTTTTTTGACCCCCATTGCACACTCAACCTACATGGATTGGGGTCTCTTTCTTTTGGAATTGCACTTCCCAATATTTTTTTCATTTGTTTTCCCTAACAGTTTTTTTTGGTAGATTTTTTTTCCTTATCTTCTTAAAGAGTCAAGGCTGGGGTCTGTCAAAAACATGGCTTGTTAAAGCCCATTGGGGCATTCCTTGTGTGATTTTGGGCAATACATTGTTGTTTTTGTTGTAGACAAACTGACATGATAAAAGTTTCCTGTGCTGTTGTTAGTTGTTTGATGTGGCACGTCTGTGGTTAATGGCATTTCAAATTTCTAAAACCTGTTGGAGATCTACAAATCTGTGTGTAAGTCTCGGACTAAAATTGTTGGCTGCATCTAAGCATGATAGATAGTGGATTATTGTGGTGTATTACTGATAAATTACATTGTCAAAAAATACTGAACCATTATAATCTTTAGATAATGCAGTTGTGAGGTTATTTTTAGCTTAATGGAAATACTGAGTATACACTTAGTTGCTGTAGCATAAAGGGTCACCAAGCCATCTTTCATACATTTCTACATACGTTAAGTTTTTATTTTTTACTTTTGTATTCATGGACATCATATTAGATAGATAGATAGATAGATAGATAGATAGATAGATAGATAGATAGATAGATAGATAGATAGATAGATAGATAGATAGATAGATAGATAGATAGATAGATAGATAGATAGATAGATAGATAGATAGATAGATAGATAGATAGATAGATAGATAGATAGATAGATAGATAGATAGATAGATAGATAGATAGAACATTATTTGTCCCCAGAGGGAAATTTGGCTTTTTACAAAAGCTCTTTAAATAAATAAATAAATAAATAAACCATACTGTATATGCACGCACTAAAGCCTGAACACACACCAAAATGACTAAAATGGAAGAAACTTTAAAAAGAAAAAAAAAACTTCTGATGCTGCAGTTAGTTGCAGTGAGGCCTTATGCAGGTGTGTTGCTGTTGGTGTAAAAGAGCCCCCATGCCATTTCTTGACACATTTCTGCTGAGTAATTCTTTGGCTGAAAGTCCTCAGTGTTGGTGTGTCAAGGAGAGGATGTGCAGCATTGTTTATTACGGCACACAGTTTTGTTTTAATGCTCTCCTTTTTATGACCTCCAGGGGGTCCAGAGTGTGTCCCATAACTGAACTGACCCTTTTAATTAACTTGTTGATTTGGTGGGCCTTTCTTGAAGTGATGTTACCAGCACAGCACACCACAGTGTGGTTACCTGCTTTAATTTAAAAGAGCAGGAGAAGTGAGCTGCAGTTTCCACAAGACGACAAGCATAGGATAGGGCAGAGGCAGAAGCAAGAGTGTTAGCATACAGTATAATGAGACCTACCACTGTATTCTGGTACAGTATGGGTAATCACTATAGTAAATAATCATTGCCATTGTATTGAATAAATGCAGAATATCTTTATTAGCAAATTGAATAAATGAATACACAAACCATATTCCCTTTTTATATGGTAACCCTCAGCCATCCAACCTTTACCTACATTTGACCTGCCCCTACCTAAGGTGTATTTGCTTCAACGTGTGACTGCAGGTGTTTCAAACTTTTGCCATCAGGGCCGCCTGTTGATTGAGTAAAAGAAAATACATTATAATAAAATAAAAAGGTAACCACTCTCGATTTTAAATTGAAACAGTAAACTAATTCATTGAAGTGCCGTAGAATGCTTCTCTCTTTTGAGATAATCAAGTTCACAAATTTGCCAATGCTTCTCGATGAGCGATTTTGACATTTCGAAAATGTCTACAGTGTGTTGTATTTAAGATATCTCTCTGTTATATAAAAAAATTTTGGGATGAGCCGAGACTTTTTCAGAGAGACACTTTCACGTGCCATGAGACAAAGAGTAGATGACAAAGTAGAACATCGCACAGAATTCAAAAATGTTGGCGCAATACACATGCAGAGCAGGTTAGATCAGCTTTTCTCAACCTTTAAGTATTTTCGACCCGAGTTTTCATTACAGTTTTAATCGCGTCCCCCCCTAACATTTTTTTGAAATGTAGATGCATATTTTGTTATACCTACTTAACTTTTATCGACATCTATCTAACTCTATATTTATTGTTCTAGTATCAGAATGTAGTTTAAGTTAATTTGTTTTGGTTTCAACTGATGTTTTTTTCATATTTTTGATTCTTGTTTTCTTTTTTTCACATCTTTGCACCCCCCTTTTTGTTACTTTGCGCCCGCCCCACAGGTTGAGAACCACTGGGTTAGATATAATGGAAGTAAGAAAATTTGAACGTCTCCAAAAAATTATAGTAAAGATCGCAGTAGCGCAAACAAACAGCAATTATTACTTGGTGAAATAACGGAACAGCGTGAAGAGATTGAATATATTGTTTGGATTTAAACTTTAAGTCGGAGACTAGTAGATCGTCTAATTCATGTTGCCATCAGAGAAAAGTAGTGTTTCTTCCCAATGAAGAGGCGTATCCGCGAGAATTAAAAGATTTGTTATCTGGTGAAAGTGAAATCCACGTACACTGTCATGTTTGGGTCACAGAATTGCGCAGATACACAGGAGATTTTAGAGACAGAAATGTTATTCAGACACTTCAAACAAACATAAGTCTCTTTCAGGAGTGAATCGAGCTCCGTGTGTAGTCATAGGGGACAGTTCTATCTTTCAATTAAAAGAGCAGAAAATCTTCCTATTCATAGGGGTGCACCTCAGGAGTGGAACCCCCAACAGGAGCAGAGGTTGTCTGAAGAGGGAGAAAAGAGACAAGGCAGTGAGACAAAAGGACAGTTGAGCGAAGTGAGCAGGGGGCAAAACCCCCTAGTCTTCATTAAAAATGAACTGTCCAGACAATTTTCCTTGAAGAAGAAGTGCACCAAATTTCAACAAAATTGTTCTAGTTGGAGACGAGGATGGACAGACAGGCAGACATGGCTATCGCAGTAGGTGCTTTTCATATTATATGCAGACACACTTAAAAAGGGAGCTTGGCTAAATAAACTACAATGTATCATTGAGTTTCCATGAGCCCTGTTTAGTGTTTTTCAGTCTTTTGATCTTCTTTATCTGTGTTTCTGGATTAATTTGCCAGTATTTATTACCTGCTCATTATTTCAGATATCTCTTTTTTACTTTCTCGTATACAAATTATAGGGAAGGTATTGTAATTGTCCAAAAATTTGACCTCAAGATTTTGATGAATCTCAATGTTTTAAACCTCCCTGAGTCCAAAAATACAATTTTTGAAATTATGTCTGCGTGTCTGTCTGTGTGAGTGTGTGTGTGTATGTAAACACAATAACTTGAGTACGCTTTCACTTAGGCCACAGGTGTCAAACTCCAGTCCTCAAGGGCCGCAGTGGCTGCAGGTTTTCATGCCAACCATCTTCTTGATTAGTGATCAGTATTTGCTGCTAAGTAACTTCTTTTGCCTTAGGTTTAACTTGACTCTGGCTCCTTAGTTGTCTCTTTTTCCTTAATCAGAAGCCAAACAATAATGAGACACAAACACATGACCAGCTCTGCCCATCACACAATATCTGAAATTAAAGAAAGGTGATGGTCTCGGTAAGTTTGATCTCTCAGGTCACCAAAACATTTTGATGGCGTTCTTAGAAATAACAGAAAAATCAACAGTTTTGGAAATGTCTGCTGTGACAAAACGAGAGCAGGAACAAGTCATGGAATTAAATAACGGGTTTAATTAACAGCAAGAATCAGCTTCTCGTTAAGAGATTGGTTGGAGTTTGAAATCCCAGTTTAGCTGGTTATCTGTCGGCTCGTTTCACATATTATTTCTGTTTGGCTGCCATTTAATGAGGAAGGTAATCAATTCAGAGGCCCAAATCCCTAAAAACAGGGCTGTTAAAATGAGAAGAAAAGATGTTAATTAGCAGCGAAAACTGGTCACTGATTTGGAAAAGGGTTTGAATGAAAACCTGCAGCCACTGCGGCCCTCCAGGCCTGGAGTTCGACACCCTTGACTTAGGCCAACCAAATTTTGCATACAAGTATTAGGTACAAAATGTAGATTTCTATTAACTTCTGGGCTATTTCCGCGAACCGGAAGTGGTACTTTACCTTTTATTCATGCAGCTACAGAGTCCAATTTATTCAACTTTACTTTTATAATAATTGTTCAATATATTATTAATTTGATCTGATTTGTTGTTGATGATTCTTTAATGTACATAATATAAAAATATAATCATTGTCTTGTGGTTTACTCCTCAAATATTCTTCCCCATATCTGAGTATACATAAAGTCGAGGGGAGATCACTCCCGAGTTTTGAAATATGGACTCTAGTAGTGATGAGCGAGCACCAAAGTGTTCGGGTGTTCGGTCCGAACACATCGCGATGTTCGTGTGCTCTACCGAGCACCCGAGTATAATGTAAGTCAATGGGAGACAACCAGGCACCCCCTGCTCTGAAGAGGGGAGGGTGCCTGGTCCATTGGAAAAGGTCAGAAAGTGACAGAAACACCACCCAAATGGACCGGGAACAGCATGGGGACGATGTCTGGATGCATCTTAGACTCCCAAGTCGCTGCTGAGAACCAGTTTGTCCGAGTTGTACGCCACTTTTACAGACTGACAAAAACACACCCAAAACTCCCCCAAAAAATCAATTTTACAGGAAAAATGACGCTCTAAAACATTATATGACAGTGCCTGCAGGTGAGCTGACGCTCTAAAACATTATATGACAGTGCCTGCATATATAGCACCCGATGACGTGTTCCGGCCAGCCAATCACTGTAATGCCAGCACCTGACATGGCTACTGGTATTACAGTGAGGGCAGTACTTACCTACCCCTTGATTGGCTGTCTCCAAGCCGCGAAACGTGCGGGGTGGAGACTCGAGCATGGCGCACGAGCACATGTGGTGCTCGTTCGAGTAGCGCCATGCTCCGAGCATAGCGATGCTCAAGCCAAACACAAGTTCGGCCGAGCATGCTCGCTCATCACTAGACTCTAGCAAATAAGATCTCCCTGTACTCCATACTTGTGATGGTAATAGCTCTATACATTGATATTAGTTTCAGCTGTTCTCATGGCTTGTCTTTGGAGATGTTAAGGACCCCCTTGGAGTTCTGAGCATGATGTTATACACATTTTATATCCAAGACACTTATACCGAGTCTGCTGACCGCCTACATGGTACAGCTGGCCTTGTGTGGAACCTTCTAGAAAGAAAGTACTTTCAACAGTAAGGTTTGGTTAGAATTCAAAATGATGACTGAACAGCTGCTGTGATAGTTGTGATCAGCGTGAGGCCCACTTCAGAGCGAGGCTTCTGCGCTACAATATACATCTCTCCATGCTGAAATGACTGCCGTAGGGGCTTATCCATTCCTGTTTCCTAGTGCGATGCTTTTACAGAAGGACTGTCTTTGGTGAACAGCATGAAGCAGTGCACTCATTATTCGCACACAGTTGTTGTTTCTTCCATCCATGAATCAGTTTACTAGCATCACAAAGGGAGTGATGCAGGTGGCCGCCTTCATATGTGTTTGTTGATAATACTCTGGAAAGTCTTCCTACCGATGGGCACGTTATTAATCCACCTCTTTTTTTTTTTTTTTTTTTTGCAGCAGAGCCGTTCTTCAAATGTGGCAGTTTTCCAGAAAGCATCTCAGAGACTGCAAGCAACTGTCGCTTCCCTATAAAACAAGCAAGCAACCTGACGGAGCTCTTCAGCCAGCTTGGGCTTGGCAAATACTTGGACATCTTTGAGCAACAGGAGGTAAGTTAACACCACTGGTGAGACAATAGAGGGCGTCAGTGGCACTTGATGGGAATGCAATAGGACATCTCCCTCACACTCTACTTGGCTGAGGTCATTTAATCTCCATGGCATGCATATGCTGTTCAGGCAAACCTCATTATATTCTTTTAAAGATCTACAGAAACTGGAAAATGGATTGATATAGCAGCACAAATCTCCACCTAGAAACTACATTAACCTGATCCAATGCCTAATCCAGGTGTACACCTGCTGTACTCAGGTGCCAATCCAGGCAGTGATGTGTGGTGAGGTTCATGGCTGGCGAGGTACTGACTCCTTTAGAGTGAGATTTACAAATATATGAACCCAAAAGAGTAGCTTATTTGCTAGTCAATTGGCAGTATGCATGCTGAGTACTGGTTATTTTTCAAATCTTATCGGCATTCTTTACACAGACATACAGCAGGTAAGGTACATATTTAGCTATGAAAGAATGTTACATTTATAGCGAGGAGAGAGAACAGTGAGAGCGCATTTGCTCTGCGTCCTCCTTGTGTTCTAAATTTGCCGTTGCAGTTCCACAATTCATACTCATTCAACACAAATGGAAGTACAGAGAGGTGTACAAAAAAAACAGATTTCAATTTTGACCTTGATTTAAATATTTAGTTGTTTTTAAAATCTTTTAATTTTGATGCTTTAATCAATTTTAATACAGACTGTTCAAAAAAAGGATAACAAGACAAACAAAAGAATATTTTATTTAAGGTCAAAATTTAGTTTTGAAATATTGAATTGTTTTTTTCTCAGTCTAATCCCATTTATTATAAAATTGAAAACCGTTTATGGTCTTACCTTTATTTGTAAATGAAGTCCATGCGCTTACCCTTCTCCACAAAAATCTAAGTCTCATCTTGTAGTAGTCCTCCTTATTTTCCTTTAGTTTTAAAAGTCTCTCCGCCTCAATGGAGAGTATCTCCAAGAAGAACAGCAGCAACAAGTACCTGTTGGGCTCACATGTGCTCCCTTCAGGGCGGCACGGTACTGTCTGCCTCACCTTGTGCTTTTTCACTGCGGTTTTATGTTCCAATCAGCAAGACTAAATATGTCACACACATTCATTAAAGATATTAGCCGGACTGTGGAAAGTCAGGGTACATAATAAATATGTCTGCAAACCTTATATTGCCGACACACAGAGAGACAGCAACAGGCACGCTCCAACTTCATGCATCAGTTACATGAGGTGAGGCTCATCGTTTCTCCCCTGTATTTGAACAGGAGATGCGTAAATTCAGCGATTTTGACTATAAAAATGATCACAATTATTGGAATCATTGTTATCATTATTCGTTTTTTATTTTTCATGATCCTCATCTGCCACCCCTGACCGCGCGTCCCTGAATCCAGGGGGATCGTCATGTGGTAGTTGTGGCAATGAGCTATCAGCGCATGCTCCCAACTTCTCTCTCTGAGTGAAACTTGTCACATCTAATTAATTATTCTCATCTCAGTTCATTCTGCCTCATCTTCATTCTTTGTGGTGGTTGGCCACGTCTCAGGCTTCCTTTCATTACACAGCTGTGATGCCCCAGTGCCTTTGGTGCTGGCAAAGCTCCCTGTTGCGTCATCTAGTAGTTCATAACTGAGGATGGATTATGGCAAGCAAGGAGACAATAACAGGTTTCCTGGTGCAGACAGTGCATGATTATTAAAATCAACAGGTGCAGAAATAAAGAAAAAAAGGAGGGAAGTTTAATAAATAATTGAAAAACAGTTTAAATCCAAAAAAGAATTCTTCATGTACAGGTATCTTTTTCATTCTTGCACCCATTCAATACCACCCTTCAGCACTCGGTCTAGTGGGATATGATCACAACCAGTCTTCATGGCTGCTATTCTCAGCTCCTGCCCATCTGCCAAATGGTTCTGAGCCATTGACACTCACGCCAGTAGATTCATGGACAGATACTAAGTCATAAGGCTACTGAATAAGCAATTATACAGTGGGATGCAAAAGTTTGGGCAACCTTGTTAATAGTCATTATTTTCCTGTATAAATCGTTGGTTTTTACGATAAAAAATGTCAGTTAAATATATCATATAGGAGACACACACAGTGATATTTGAGAAGTGAAATCAAGTTTATTGGATTTACAGAAAGTGTGCAATAATTGTTCAAACAAAATCAGGCAGGTGCATAAATTTGGGCACGTTGTCATTTAATTGATTCCAAAACTTTTAGAACTAATTATTGGAACTCAAATTGGCTTGGTAAGCTCAGTGACCCCTGACCTACATACACAGGTGAATCCTATAATGTCAAAGAGTATTTAAGGGGGTCAATTGTAAGTTTCCCTCCTCCTTTAATTTTATCTGAAGAGTAGCAACATGGGGGTCACAAAACAACTCTCAAATGACCTGAAGACAAAGATTGTTCACCATCATGGTTTAGGGGAAGGATACAGAAAGCTGTCCCAGAGATTTAAGCTGTCTGTTTCCACAGTTAGGAACATGTTGAGGAAATGGAAGACCACAGGCTCAGCTCAAGTTAAGGCTCGAAGTGGCAGACCAAGAAAGATTTAGGATAGACAGAAGCAACGAATGGTGAGAACAGTCAGAGTCAACCCACAGACCAGCACCAAAGACCTACAACATCATCTTGCAGCAGATGGAGTCACTGTGCATCGTTCAACCATTCGGCGCACTTTACACAAGGAGATGCTGTATGCGAGAGTGATGTAGAGGAAGCCTTTTTTTCCGCCCACAGCACAAACAGAGCCGCTTGAGGTCTGCTCAAGCACATTTGGACAAGCCAGCTTCATTTTGGAATAAGGTGCTGTGGACTGATGAAACTAAAATTGAGTTATTTGGGCATAAAAAGGGGCGTTATGCATGGAGGAAAAAGAACACAGCATTCCAAGAAAAACACCTGCTACCTACAGTAAAATATGGTGGTGGTTCCATCATGCAGTGGGGCTGTGTGGCCAGTGCAGGGACTGGGAATCTTGTCAAAGTTGAGGGACGCATGGATTCCACTCAGTATCAGCAGATTCTGGAGACCAATGTCCAGGAATCAGTGACAAAGGCAACAACCCGAAACACTGCTCAAAATCCACTAAGGCATTCATGTAGAGGAACAAGTACAACGTTCTGGAATGGCCATCTCAGTCCCCAGACCTGAATATAATTGAAAATCTGTGGTGTGAGTTAAAGAGAGCTGTCCATGCTCGGAAGCCATCAAACCTGAATGAACTAGAGATGGTTTGTAAAGAGGAATGGTCCAAAATACCTTCAACCACAATCCAGACTCTCACTGGAACCTACAGGAAGCGTTCAGAGGCTGTAATTTCTGCAAAAGGCGGATCTACTAAATATTGATTTCATTTCTTTTCTGTGGTGCCCAAATTTATGCACCTGCCTGATTTTGTTTGAACAATTATTGCACACTTTCTGTAAATCCAATAAACTTCATTTCACTTCTCAAATATCACTGTGTGTGTCTCCTATATGATATATTTAACTGACATTTTTTATCGTAACAACCAATGATTTATACAGGAAAATAATAACTATTAAAAAGGTTGCCCAAACTTTTGCATCCCACTGTAATGACCAATATTGTAAGAAAACACTATGTTACATATGTGTGTATTGTAATAAGACAAAAAGAAACAGTGAGAGTGTTAAGACACCCATGGGAAAATTGAAATAAGGTTTAGTTAAAATAAAGCACACGAAAATGCAAAAACAAGTTGTTTTCTCAGACCAGAGTCCTATTTCAACTGTTGAAGATGGCAGTTCTTCTGGTCATATGGCTGCCAGGCAGGAAGAGGCGGGCGGACACAGGAAGTGATGTTGTTGGAGAGGAGCCATCAGTCTTCTAGTCTGCAGAGGGAGGAAAAGAGAGAGTGTTATCGCACAGTGCCACCCCCTGGATTGGTAGGGAATTATCATCACTTGAGCCCTTACACTGTCTCCCATGCACACACGTGTCACCGTATGTACTATATATATATATATGTATGTGTATATACAGTGGCTATAAAATGTATTCGCCCCCTTTGAAGTTTCACATTTGATTGTTACACAACATTGATTCACAGAGCCTTTAATTAGACATTTTTGAGCTTGATCAACAGATAAAAAGACAAAGTGAAAACAGATCTCTGCACTGTGGTCTAAATTAATTGCAAATATAAAACATTGCATAAGTATTCACCCCCGTCAAATCATTATCTAGAAGATGCACTTTTGACAGCCATGACAGCATTGAGTCAGTGCACATAGATCTCTCTGTCTCTCCATCAGTTTTGCACATCTGACACTGATATTTTTCTCCATTCTTCTTAGCAGAACTTTTCAAGCTCTGTCAGGTGACATGCTGATCTTGAGTGGGCACCTTTTTTTTTCCAACTCCAGCCATAAATTCTCAGTTACATTGAGGTCCAGACTCTGACTTTGTAGTTTTGAAGGCATTCCTGTGTTGCTTTTGTCTTAATGCTTGGAGCCGTCGTCTTTCCGGAAAACAAAACTTCTGCCAAGGCATAGGGTTTTTTTTCAGACCTTATCACGTTTTCCTGCATGATTTCCTTGGGTTTTTCTTCAATCATTTTCTCCTCACAAACCTCCCAGGGCTTGCAGCAGAGAAGCATTCCCTTATGCTTCATGGCGTGGGTGATGCGTTTCTGATTGTATGCAGATTTTTAAAAAAGGCTCAAAAGTTTAATTTGCTCACATCAGACCACAGAACCTTCTTCCAGCTTATGTCAGAATCCCCATTTGCCGTCTAGCAAAGACTAGTCAAGGTGGCATGTCCCTTTTTAACAATTGCTTTCTCTTTGCCACTCTCCCATAAAGATGCGACTGGTGAAACATCTGGGCAGCAGTTGTTGTGCGTTGTCTTCCCCATCTCATCAATGACAGCTTGTAACTCCTTTAAAGTTCTCATAGGTCTCTTGGGGGTCCGCTCATATTTGTCTTCTTATTGCACGTTCACTCAGTTTTTGCGGATGGCCTGCTGTAGGCCGATTTAGAGCTGTGCCATACTCTTTTCATTTCTTCATGTTAGGTTTAACTGGACATTCAGTGACTTGGTTGTTTTCTTGGCTTCATCCCCTGACTTGTGCTCATAGAGGTGTTTGGACTGTTCTTTTGTCTTCATTGTGTAGGTAAGCCCACCATAGTTTGGCCCTTCCACATTCAGTCGCATTTAGAATGCAATCAATTACAATTCCAGACAGGTGACCAGCATTGATCACATTCTGTGACTTCTCAAACCAATGGGCTGCTCCAATGATGATTTAGGGGTGTCATATTAACACTTATGTGACTAATTATTTTGTATTTTATATTTGTGTTATATATCTGAAGGTGTCCTGTGTTATCTGGCACCAAGCCGTTGACAGCTGATCCTTTATGTATGGGTCCCCAACTCCGGTCCTGGGAGGGCACCAGTGGCTGCAGGTTTTCATTGTAATCCTTTTCTTAATTAGTGACCTGTTTTTTGCTTCTAATTAAGTTCTTTTGAATTAATTTTATTTGACTTGCTCTGGAAGACTCAGACCCCTTAATTGTTTCTTTTTACTTAATTAGCAGCCAAACAAGAATGAGATACAAAATGAGCCAAAACAGGACCAGCAAACTGTGACCATCATACAATAAATGAAAATAAAGAAAGATGAAGGTCTCAGGAATACTGTTCAGCTCAGATCCACAAAACATTTTAACAGTGCTCTTAGAAAAGAGAATTCAATTTTGGAAATATATTGCACAATGAGAGCAGCAGCAATTCATGGAATTAAAGAATGGGTTTAATTAACAATGAGACTCAGCGCCTAATTAATCAACTGGTTGGAGTGAAATTGGTTGGAGTCTGAGGCCCTGACTTAATTGGTGTTCTGTTGGCTCACTCACTTCACATTTCATTTCTGTTTGGGTGCCTTTAAAGAAAGAAATAAAGCAATTCAGAAGAACAATGAAGAAATTCAGGGGAACACATCTTAAAAACAAGTCCATTAAACTTAATTCAAAAGAAGTTAATTAGCAGCAAAAACAGGTCGCCAATTAAGAAAAGGGTCAGAATGAAATCTGCAGCCACTGAGGCCCTCTAGGACTGCAGTTGGGGACCCCTGCTTTAAGTCCTTTAATTTGCAAGGTGACGCCTCCATAGATCAGATTTGTTTTTCCAGCACATGCCACAGAAGCTTGAATGGATTTGAGAAATTTGGAGGCCAAGTCAACACCATAAACTTTTTGTCATTTTCCTCAAACCAATTCTGAACAATTTTTCAATATGGCAGGACTCGTTATCCTGAAGTAAGGTAACACTAGTGTCATGAAGGGGGCTGTATGTGGTCTGCAACAATCTTTACGTAGTTGGAACATGTCAAAGTAACATCTGCAAAAATTCCAGTGTTTCCTAGCAGAACATTGCCCATCACACTTTATCCGCTGGCTTGCCTTCTTGCTATAGTGCAACCTGCCTCCATAACCTCCCCAGGTAAATTACGCACACGTACCTGGCTGTCCTCATGATCTTGAAGCAAACACAATTCATCACTTGCTCAAGGGCCCAATGGGGTGGAATTACTTCTTGCATTTACAGGATTTGAACCAGCAACCTTCCTATTGCCAGTGCAGACCCCTAACCTCAGAGCCACCACTCCACCCAGGGAAAATAGAAGTGGGTTTTCATTTTTTGTTAATCTCTGGCCCAGTTAGACCACATTTGGAGGTCTTTCTCTCACTGGCCCAATCTGGACATTTAGAAGGAGGTCTAAAATCTTTACTATTTTAAAGTAACTTTAGGTGGATTGGGATTTGTGATCACACAATTTGGCAACCCCTGACAGCCACCACCTCATGTTTTCATTTCTCTTCCTCAGATTGATTTCCAGACGTTTTTAACGCTCACTGACGAAGACCTCAAGGAAGTTGGAATCTCCACATTTGGGGCAAGAAGAAAAATGTTACTTGCCATTTCAGGTAAAGCACAGTGATCCAGGCATATTGCCAATTGTGGAAATGGCTGTATTAGATAAATGTCATTTTAACAAGTAGTCACCTAGATAGGCCTGGTGCTTTGGCAGCTGCTCAGTCTGTTGAATTTCACATTCCAACATCATGTGAATCTTTAATATTTTCTGGAAACCTGAAAACTGTGTAGCTTTATATATAAAATGTTCATATCAGTGGCCTTTTATTCATCAGACGTAGTTTCATTTTCTAGGGCACCAGCATCTATTCTGCCAAAGCTCAAAATCATTGATTCCTAAAAGCTTTGCTTTCTACGAGCCTGTCATAATAGAAACCTTGGCTGCATTGGAAATTCACTGCCTTAAAGGAACCTTTTAAAAAGAGGTCACTTTTCACCTGCAGAAACGTAAGAAAAGAGCAGTGATCTCAACAAAATGAAAAATCAGAGGAAATATTTGTCAGATTGAAACAGGCAGAAAAAGTGAAACTGAGAATACAGCCCACTAATGGAAAGGCTTTAGAGACTGTCATAGTGGAGCTCGTGGTCTTTAATTTGGCTGGAGCAAACCCACCGTGTGCTGTCGCTGCAGCTGAAATCTTCGCTCGCCACTTTTGTAAAGAATGACAAACCAGATGTGCTCAAACACTGACGGCCGTGCTTGGAAGGTTCATTGACACTGTGCCATTCACTGTCTGTCTGTCTGGAGTTTGCATGTTCTCCCCATGTCTGCCTTGGTTCTGCACAGGCACTCTGATTTTCCTCCAAACTCTGCATAGTAGATCAAAGATCTTTCTTTCTTTCTTTCTTTCTTTCTTTCTACACTGCCATTTGAATACATTAAAAGGCATGTTCTGGCTTTAATGCACTAGTACCTGCTATGAAAGGTGCTATATAAAAGGACATTAACATTACCATCATTCATTTCTTGCAGCAAAGCCTAAAAATATCAAATCAATTATGTAAAAGCAAGTTACTGTTATATGAAAATAGAACAGAAACAAGGAAAGGAAAAAGTAAAGAAGTCAAAGGCGTTCTAATTATAGTCAAATCCAACACAAACATTGCATAACACAAAAATTAACAATAGTTGTTTCATTAAGAAACTGAGTTACAAGGTAAAATGAAGAGTGAAAAGAAGGTACATTTTGATAGTACACAGGTCTACAAATAATAAGTGAAGATACTGAACAAATATATACAATGTACATTTATTTTGTAACAGACACTATACGATAGAATCCTAATATTAAATATAACAAAGAAGATCAGTTGTGACAGATAGGGGGCACTGTCGCCCCCTCGAACCTTCAGATCAGACGCCAGACACCAGATAAAAGTCCAAATAATGGATTTATTATAATAATAATGTTCACAAAGCACTCTCCACTCCACAATACTCAATAATCAAATACAATTCTCAATAACAATAATCCTCCACACCTCCGAGCAGCTCAGTCACTCTTCCTCCCAACTCGGCTCAATCTGCTGGGGTTTCCCATCGTCCTTTTAAAGTCCTTGACCCGGAAGTGCTTCTGATCCCTCAGTCCATGTGATTCTTAACACTTCCGGGTCAGGTGAAAACTCATTTTCTTCATCGTCATTTCCTCTGTCTCTGTGACCAGGACATACTTCCAGGTTATAAGACAAATAAAAGTCTCTGAGCCTCCCTGCAGCGTCCCCTTGCAGCCCCCATGGTATCCAGCAGGGCTGTGAAGGAAAACTCCAATGTCCATGATGCCCTGCTGGAATTCGGGGCACCTCCATGCTGCCGGAAGGACTCCATCTAGCGGTGTGGGGGTATTGGCCGGGATGAACGGCTGGCCATATCTCACACAGTCTAATGAAGGTAAATGAGGCACTATGAATATAAGCGTATGCATAGTGTATATAAATGGTTTAAAAACAAAAACATGGACCCTCCAGAGGTTTATTTTGTCCAGGGATGCTGCTGATAAGAGTTTTAGCTTTCCACTCCTCTGTTGTGAACTGGCTACAGTTCAGCCATTACGTAATGGAGAGATGTTGTTGGGCTCCATGTATGTTATTTACAGTAGTTTGGCTTCCTGTCTGTTTTAATAAATGGCTGTGTTCACGTGTAATGTTTTTGAGATTAGTAATTTGTAAATTGTGCATTTATATCTACCTGTTGTGGACCACTGGGGTGCGTACAGCTGCCCTAACCTGACATAGACCAGCAGAGACGCAGGTGCAGCACACAACGTTCTTTATATACAATTGGGGAGACGCTTTTTCTCGCTCCTCAGAGCACAACACAACAGAACACCAAAATATACAAAGACTGTCCTTTTCCTTTCTTTCCTTTTCTCAGTCCTTTCTTCTCACAAACTTCGTCCTTCTTCCTTCCCAACTGTAGCTTCTGAATGGAGTGAGGCGGCTTCTTTTAGTCATCTCCTGGGAGTGCTCCAGGGGGTTCATCAGCATTACCTGGAATCACTCCCAGGTGTGATGGAAGTTCAATATTTGGCTCTGCAGTCCCCCCTGGCACCCAACAGGGCTGTGCCAAACTCCAACTCCCTGCATGCCCTGAGAGAATCCATGGTGCCACAGCCACTCAGGAGGGTGGTCCCGGAGAAAGTAGTGCCCCCCATAGAGTTCCTCTCCCTCGGTCCTTCCATTTGGCTGGTATCCTGGCCAGGTAATTGCTGGGGCAACCTGCCACACTATAAACTTGTCTCTGCGTTTCGCACCCGCAGTCACTGAAGAGCACCATACAAGAATAAACTAAATTGAACATAAGAAGGAGCATGTTTAACGTCTTTGGTTGTTGTTTAAAAATGTGGTGGTTGGTTGCTCTTTCTAAGAAGAATTTTGCATAACATGTCTGCATTTATCCAATTACACAGATTTAAATAAAACGAAGAAGAAGAAGCTCCTGGAACCCCCAGTTGTGCGGCCAGGCTATCTCGAAGGGGGCGCCAGTGGACGATTACCCTGGAATGTGGACATGGACGTTGACATTGCAGCACTCAGCAACCGCTGGTGATACATGTACTCTTGCATTTTTTAACGAATGGCAAAATCTCCATTTGTATTTTGTATGCGCTGCAGCACAGAAGATCTACTGCCAGTGCTGGATCAGGGCAGACTTTTACAGCTTATTTTATGCAGCCACAAAAATGTGTGCAAAATTGAAGACAGGTCAGGTACAAATACATGACGACAGATGAGTTGATAAAATGATAAGAAACTTTTGCGGGCAAAACTGATTATTTTGAGGGTCTCTCCTAGCCTCTCTTCTTTGTCTCTGTTGCCCCGTTTCACGCCCGACTGTTACCTGTTGTTTTTTTTATGATCATCACTACCACACAGAGGCTTGCAGACTGGGCATGTGGATGGCATGTTAAGGATGACGTCCTATAAAGGCCAGAACCAGGTTCTTATTTAGCAGATCAGCAGGTGGATGAAACCGTAAATGGAGAACGTCTCGCACATGTCACACTGGAACTGCGCAACAGGAGTGTTTTTTTTTATTACTTTGTTGTTAGCACACATGACAGATGGCAACTTTAACTCTTGTGAATTAAATATTGGAATTGGGTCTGAGCAGATGAAGACACGTGCATAATGACTTCCAGAGGAGTTGGAGAAAGGCTTTGTCAGCATGCACCTGCAAGCAGGAAACTGGTGGGAATTAATTCAGCATTGTAAACGTTTCCTCTACATAACATCACAACCTCAAAATGGATTAAGCAGCCTTGATAAAAATGTATGGCTGGATGAGTAAAGCAGTTAGAAACACACGCGATAAAGGCTCAAGGAAGTGAAATCTGATGATCTCTTCAGTTTTTACTGTAACATTAAATGAATGCTCTACGTAAAATACAATATGTGTTTATATGTTACTTACCTTGTGTAGTATGTAGTGATGGCCAAGAAAAATCCTTACTCTCATGTTTTTATGGAGAATGGAAATAACATTTCTGGACAACGCAGGACAACAGCAAACAATTTCAAAAATATCCATGAAATATAACACTTGATTCATATAATCCACACTTCAAATTGTAAAGTTGTATGCTCTCAAATACCAAAACACATGCACTTTTTTGTTAAAATTTTGTTAAATAGATACATTTGGAAAATGAAAGTAGTCCACAAACAGGAAATCTGTTCATATTGGATTGCACCTTTGTGTTGAACTCCCACTTCTCCATCCTCAGTCATTGGTCTAGAGTCCTGTCTTCTATTCACAATTGTAATCCCAGTAGACCACCTGGTTGTGGACAACTTTCTTAATTAACAATATCTTATCCAAAAAAAAAAAAAAAGCATTTTGCACATTGTGAGCATACAAATGAATGAATTGACATGTGGGTTATACAACACAAGTAACATGAGATTTTTTTATTTGCTTTTGAAATCAATTGCTGTTGTCCAACGTTGTTCACCACTGCCTCCCATTCTGTCAGAAGCGTCGTTACCTATGTTCAACATGAAAATATGAGATTTTGTCACCCATCACTACAAACCACATGTTGTATTCCTGTAAATCTTACCATTATTAGCATTGGCCTCCATTTTAATGTTATCTATATATATATAATTCACTAAGTTCATGGCAAGCAAGACGCATGCAAGACAGAGCCACGCCTGCCAACTCACAGAACCCCGCCCACCAAAAATTCACTAAGCGGCCGACCATGGCACGCAAGACAGACCATGGGATACGCACAACAGAGCCCCGCCCACCAACAATTCGAGCGAGGGAGAAAGCATTTACCAAGAATGTTTTCATTAATCAAGACACACACACAGGCGCGCACGTGAGAGAGAGAGAGAGAGACACACACACAGGCGCGAAAGAGAGAGACTTGAGACGTTGATAATTATGCGGCATATGCTACGCCGCGGGTTGGCTAGTTTTATATAGTGTGCTTACCAGCTGCCAGCCTATTGGATCAGGGTCTGGTGCTACCTCCATTCTTGAATCGAACACAGACCAGGATGGTATCTGTGTACAGTTTTCACCTTCTCTCTTGCTGTAAGTGACCAATTTATTGCTTATTTCAGTTGTGAGGTTCCCTGTTAGGTTAACTTCCAAGTGTAACCTGTGAGTGTGCCCTGCAACAGACTGGCACTTCATCTAAAGTTAATTCTTCCTTTGTACCCAATCCTGATAGCAGAGACTCCAGCACTGAGGACTTTGGGTTGAGCCGAGTGGATTCAATAATGGATCGTCCTCTACAGCAGAATACTTTCTGAATTTACAGTGCAACATTATGGAAGGCTCACTTGTAGAAGTTGTATTAGGCCATTTCTGGTTCTGTGTGGGCTGCTTAGCTTGTTTATACCAAGAATTGGCTCTGCGTGTAAGCAATCATTAAACTCTGGAGTTAGATGTCAACTCGTTTATCCAGGATGGCGCCTGATCCACCTAAGAAGTGACACCATAGCTCCCCGAGTAGATAGTCTTTACGCTAGCAACAGTTCTTTAAAGTAGAAAAATCTTTATTTTCCACATGTAATATTTCTACTATTCAAGAGAGAGAGGGGTTAGGAGCACACACTGATACAGCGCATTGGCGCACCCACCACACAACAAACCAACTCAGGATCCTAGATTAGTACCCAAGTGCAGCCATGTGACTAGTGACACCTCAGCACCACACTAGATCAGATGGAGTGGAACAGTGTTAGGTTTTTTATGGTGGCCACTAACCCCCATGTTTTTCCCTGCAAGTTGGAAGGCCTACATGCAGGACTGGATGCAGGTTAACATCATACCCAGGATGGAGCGATTGTAGGTTAAGGGCCTTGCTCAAGGGCTCAATGAAGTAGAGTTACTTTTGTCATTTACGGGATATGAACAGGCAACCTTCTGATCACCAGTGCAGACCCCTACAACAGAGCCACCACTCCGTTCCCACTTTACAAAGTGTTTGAAAACAAAGGAAACAAGATAAAGGCTTTTGGGGGAGAGGATCTGCACCGTATGTTAGGGTTGCTGCAAGACAACATATCTTTTGGTTAGAAAAGTGAGTAGTCTCTTCGAACTGAATCATATAACAGACTGAAGACCAGGAGGATTGTCGGGTTTATATGGTGAAGAGGGAGGAAGAGGTGGGTCATCAAGGAGAAGTGACATCATCCCAGGGATGGTCTTATGCTGAAGCAGGAAGTGCAAGGAATGAGAGAAGGTATTAATGCACATAATCAGCCCCATGTGGTGCTTCAACAATAACTACACCCTAATGCTGTCTCCCATGCACACGTGTGTGACAGAGTACTTAATAATTACGCACCATTGAGTGTTGCCAAGGGAGAAAAGACATCAGTACAGGTGTCCTAACTTCTCCTGCACCATCCACATACATTCATTTCACCTTTCCCATGGTGGCTATGCATTCTTTTCAAGGCCTGGTTTAATTTTGAATAGAGTGGTTAATCCCATGGGGAGTGATTAAGTTAAATCAAGTGTGGAGCGACTCCAGTTCTTTTACATGAGTTCTGTACACTTCAGAGATAGATAGATAGATAGATAGATAGATAGATAGATAGATAGATAGATAGATAGATAGATAGATAGATAGATAGATAGATAGATAGATAGATAGATAGATAGATAGATAGATAGATAGATAGATAGATAGATAGATAGATAGATAGATAGATAGATAGATAGATAGATAGATACTTTATTAATCCCAAGGGGAAATTCACATACTCCAGCAGCAGCATACTGATAAAGAACAATATTACATTAAAGAGTAATAAAAATGCAGGTATAACAGACAATAACTTTGTATAATGTTAACTTTTACCCCCCGAGTGGAATTGAAGAGTCGCATAGTGTGGGGTCTCCTCAGTCTGTCAGTGGAGCAGGACGGTGACAGCAGTCTGTCCCTGAAGCTGCTCCTCTGTCTGGAGATGATCCTGTTCAGTGGATGCAGTGGATTCTCCAGGATTGATAAGAGCCTGCTCAGTGCCTATCGCTCTGCCACAGATGTCAAACTGCCCAGCTCCGTGCCTACAACAGAGCATGCCTTCCTCACCAGTTTGACCAGGCGTGAGGCGTCCCTCTTCTTTATGCTGCCTCCCCAGCACACCACCGCGTAGAAGAGGGCGCTCACCACAACCGTCTGGTAGAACATCTGCAGCATCTTATTACAGATGTTGAAGGACGCCAACCTTCTAATGAAGTATAGTCGGCTCTGTCCTCTCTTGTACAGAGCATTAGTATTGGCAGTCCAGTCCAGTTTATCATCTAGTTGCACTCCCAGGTATTTATAGGTCTGCACCCTCTGCACACAGTCTCCTCTGATAATCACGGGGTCCATGAGGGGTCTGGGCCTCCTAAAATCCACCCCAGCTCCTTGGTTTTAATACCTGTGCTAATAATCTTTAAAGCTGCAGACTAATATATAACGTTTACATTTAGGACATAAACAGAAACGGGAAAGAAATGAACAGTAAGGACACAGAATTTAGACGAGGGTAGTCAGTCTTAGTGTTAAAGCAGCTGGGTCGCATACCAGTTCTGACAGTAGTTTGTGGTAAAGTTCTCTTTTAATGGTGAAATGTAAAGACAGAATGGTCACAGGTTGGCACCTTGGTGTGTTGGTTAGCTCTCCCGTCCCACAGCTCCAAGGACACACACGGGCTCAGATCATAACTGAGTCCATCAATTTGTTAAATAAGCCCTACCACTCATCCCTCTGGTTGTCTCCTATTTCCCAAAAGATGTGCTGAACTAAATCTATTAGACATCTCAGCTGACATCATGAGTGTGTGTTCTTGTACAGAGGAGAGCAGCCCAGGACATTTATCCTTGCCTTGTACATGACATTGTGACCCTTAATTCAGTAAACACATAAAATGGTTCTAAAATGGCACTTCCTTCTAGATCCATTCATGACAAAAAAAAAAAAACAAAAAACATTAAATTCAGGAAAGAGTTCACTGATTATGAAATTGGTTCTTCGGGGTTTTAAAGGTTCTAAATAGGTGGAAAAACAGAAATGTTTAATGTGTAGTTGGCTACCTATAGTAAGATGTGAACAGATTGAGAAAAGCTGAGCTTCTATTTTGAAGATTTCGGTTTTGTCCACATATTAGGAACGTTTTCAAAGCCCAAAGAACCAATTTCATGTAACTTCCCATAATGAAATGCTTCTTTGTCAAGCGATGGTTTTAAGATGAACCATACAACCCAGAAAAATGCCATTAAAGAACCGTTACCTTAAGAATGTAGTCAGCGCCCGTCGCTATTACGGGATGGATAGAATTCAAATCTATAACCGAGATTTTCTAGCAAGTTTAACATGTCTTGGAGATAGAGAAATCCTTTTCGTCACACTATTTTAAAGTGGTTCCATAAATTACTGGAATTGGGAAAGACGTGTTTATTGTAATTGTAATTGTATTTGTAAGAATCTCAGAAAATATCAAAATGGTGAGACGGGCTGTAGAGCAAAGCCCGCTGCGCCCAGGACATTGTCGCTTCAGAATGGACTATTTGGCGAATTCTTCATCAAGATCTGCCCTTTCTCCCGTTTAAAGTAAAAATTGCGCATACATTTCTGAAGCAATCGTTTAGCTCCGCGACTCAACTTGCTTTTTTCAGTGCAGGGACGTTTCTAGACCTCTAGTGGTCAGGACGCATTATTGCAGCCCCATGTAGAGATTCTTCTTTTTATTTTGTTAAATATAAAATTGTCCGGACTGGACCGGACACAAAGATATGTTTATGTTGTGTGCCTTTGCATCGCCTGCACTATCGGAACTATGTACAGCACGATCTGTAGCCCAGAAACAGTCCTGGGGGATCAACGTTTTTAAAACAATACAGACTCTCGAACTCTCGGACTCAAACGGATTGTCCGATTATATTCTTTTATATTATTTTCGGATACTGGCGATGTTCGGTCTTAACGTCTGACGACCTACACAGTCCCACAATAACACAAACAACAAGAAAAATGATGATGATGCCAATAATAATAATCATCAAAATGTAGCACAGAAAAGACAGACATTGCGAAATCAAATTAAACGATCAAAACGGCAACAGGATTTTTGTTCTATGATCGTCTCCCAAATGGACATACATTAAAACTTGTGTTAAAACTTAGCAAATATCGTCTCTCTGTTGCTCACCAACTTTTTGTGAGATTCGCTCTGGGCACGCTAAAGAGGTTGTGTGTTTTTTATTTGTATAGGTAGATTGCATTATTTGTATACACGAGCATATGGCAAGTAGGAATTGTGGGTAAAGATTTCTACTGAAAGATAATCATTATATTCTCAGTTTCGCTGAATGTTGTTATTATGCTACGTTTTCAATTTATTGTATTAATTTAAACGACATGCACACGTTACAGTAATGTCTACGTTTAAAAAAAACAATGGTAATAGTCATTCAATATTCACTTTATGTTTTGAAGAAAACATCATGATGGTTTTGTCCATTTCTCCATACAAATTCTGTTGTGGAAATTCTGCATTGCGCGACATAACATATGAAGAGGAATGTCAGCTTTTTCCTCCTCAATTCTCATTTTAGGTCAGTAATGGTTGCAGGACGAGTGCGGTACACTTGGCTGTTAAGATATCCCCACAGAAAAAGTCACAAACGGTTAGATCTGAGGATCCCAAAGGTCATGAAATACCACCGTTGCGTGAAATGACGCGCCTTCCAAACAATCGTCGAATAACTGCCATCGATTGTCAGGCAATATGTGAAGTGGCTCCACCTGGGCACTTCTTTTTTAAGGCTGAACCCATTTCTTCGAAATTACGCACCCATGTTATTATTCCAATGAGCGGACACGATCATGACATCCGAACTGGCAATGACGGCGAAATTCCCTTTGCGCAGCAGTCACACTATCACCATACTTAATAAAGGCTTTCACAGCGAACGGTCGTTGCTCTGCTCTCCACTGCATTGCTCCATCATAACTAATGGCAAGGGGTCCTAAACGAGGTCGCTTTGGTCCTAAACAACTGCCGATGCCCCAGGGTCGCCAACACCTAGTTTCAAAATTTCCCATCTATCCCCATGCAAAAATGTCCATCCATCCATTATCCAATCCTTTATATCCTAATATCCTAACCACAGGGTCACGGGGGTCCGCTGGAGCCAATCCCAGCCAACACAGGGCGCAAGTCAGGAAACAAACCCCGGGCAGGGCGCCATTCCACCGCAGATATACAGTATATGCAGTATGTATATAAATAGCACCGTCATCAAACAGCACACTTTTATCTGCTGGTTTAAATAGATATCTTTTAAAAACTCAGTTTTAGAGATATGTATTTTTTTCCTAGTTTTCGTTAGAAAAACTTTAAAAGCAATAAATAAAGACTACTACTATAGCCCCATTCTAATTATTTTCTGAAATGGCACCACTCAATAACGTGTCTTTCTGATACAGTCTTGTAAACAGACATCGCTATAACTCGACATTCTCAGATTGGGAATTTGAGGTCCTAACTACTTCGCTGTCCCCAGTCCTGTCTCCGGGTGTCAATGTGCAGGTCTGGCAGTGGTGATTCCTCTCAAAGCAAAGGGAGATTCCGTGTATTGAACTGTTAAATAAAAATCGGGAAACACAGAATAATTTGTGAACTTGAAGATATTTTAAGAGTTAATTGTAACTCTCTCGTTCCCTCTCCGTTAGTTAAATGGCCAATTCTGTGTTCACCCACTTTAACCCTGGTGATTTTGGTGTGATGTTATTTTAATTGTCGCCTCTGCGCGTACAGGCATGGAGTACATAGAGTGTTTTCAGCCTTGCACCTCGGGAGGCACGGTGGCGCAGTGGCACGGTGGCGCAGTGGCAGTAAGGATTCACATCTCAGGACCTCCCCGTGTGGAATTTGCATGTTCTCCTCGTGTTTGCCTGGGCTCCCGGTGCTCCGATTTCCTCGTGCAGGTTAGATGAATTGGCGATCCAATACCCCCACCCCACGACCCTGTTCAGGACTAAGCGGAGACTTAAGTCGCCTGCTAGCAGACGAGCCTGAACTGGACGAAGCGGGTCAACGAATGCTAATCTTATCACTGGATATTCTCCCTAACCTTGCAGCCTGTCATCAACCCAGTTTTTTTTTTTTTTTTTTATAAATTCAAAACCAGCACACCGTTCTCTGGAAAACACGTAAGATAATCAATTATCCTCAATTCTATTTTTCTTCGCATGCTATACATATTTATCTCCGAAAGAGGGCACTATTGCTTTCGATTTGCTTTGTCAAAGAGCTCGTCAAAGCGCTTTTTGCCGTTTATGTTTTATTAATGGTGTCTTCTTGTACTTTTAAAGAACCTGCATTAGTATTTTAACCCAGTGCAGGAAATGCTATTATTGTTGTATTTATTGTAAAAAACAAAAAGTGTTATATTTGCCTTCGCGTCTTGCTTTACATTATAAAACTCATTATGCTCTCAGGGAAACCTAATGTGGGTAACTTTCTGTTTCAATTTCCGATTCTGGAGCTATTTTCGTGAAAATGAAATGTACTGAAATAAAGCTTCCAAGTTAACTTGTGTTTGCATTCTGTTTTTTTTTAATTAGTAGTTAATACCCTAGGATGAACTGATGTCTTCCATTGACTTGTTTCCCGATCCTGCTGTGACAGAAACTACAGTATAGGTTTAAAATATAGATGAGTAGATGGATTTGCACTAATTCACCATCTTGCCAATTATCCAATTTATAGAGTGATTCTCCACTGAGTATATGGTGCAGTTGTTGAATTATTTATGCAACAGTGGCAAGGATCTGTTTATTTGAATCCGTTTAAATGGTGCGCAGTCTTGGTCTTCATATTAGAGACTTAAACAGGTAATGCCGAGGACGCGCGCGGAGAGTGCACGAGATGAAGCAGATCTTTTTTTCATTATACACAGAAACCAAGAGGGGAATTGTTTAAAAATCTGGGGAATACAAAATACAGCTGCCAGATGTTATATAAAAGGGTTATTTCTTAACAAAAACACACGAGCAGGAAATATTAGTTTGTTAAGTCACTCTGCGCAATATTTCTATACACAGGGGATCTCACAGCGACCGCGCCTTAGCCACTCCGCCAGCTGTCAATCAAGTCAAAGGCTGCTAGGCAACGCCAATTACATTGTAGCCATCTGAGGCTCATTACATTTAAACGGGCAACCGGGCGGGAACTTGATACTTGATCGCTAGGCAAGGTCTCGATATTCTTTTGATAACCATATTTCGTTTTTCCTGTCTTTTGACTTGTCACCTGAACCTCTGCATCGTTAGCTTGTTATTGTTTTAGCGTTATTTGTGCTCGGACCTTTTTGTCTAATAGTCGCCTCTTCGCTTGTTTCTTTTATGCACTCTTATAAACAATGGTTCTGAAATGGCACTTTATAAGGTTTTGTGGCTTCTCGTAGAACCAGTACTTGACACACAAACCATTTCATTCTGTGAAGGATTCTTGAGCATATGGAATTGGTTCGCGGAACTTTGAAAAGGTCCCTAATATGTATACAAAGTTGAGTGATTAAGGCACAGTAGGGTACAGAATACAGGCAGATCAAGATAACCTGAACGTACCCTGTGCTATCATATGCAGAGCGATTTTTATTTTAAAATCAAGGACAACCTATTATCTTCTGTTCATGGCTATTTTTGGAGCTTGTTATACACCTAGATACAAATCTCTTATAGATCCTTCACATGCGCTTTAATAACCCGCTTTTCATTGAAGCCTGATTTCTTAAATGCCATGTATACCCTTATTCCGATTAGAGACACCGGGTTACTGGCCTCTGAGAAACCTGGTTAACAGAGGTAGATTTTTCCGAGAATAAGCCGATCACGTGGCCATGTAAACCCATAACCGGGTTACAGTTAAGGAGTTTGAAGTCTGCGCATGTGCATTGCAATCTGTGTATGTATTTACTTCGCACGCTTTCAGCGGTCACGGGCAGAAGCGTCCACAAGATACATTTCCAGAGGCAAATGCCCGGGCGATCGCATAATTCCTTCTCAGCATTTCAGAAATTGCAAAATTTACGTTAATGAGCTGAATGCACAGTGTTAAGTTCAGCAACACTATCTAGAGAACAGCATGTTAATACTGTACGTTAAAAGTTACATACTTTTTAAAGTAACGAGTAACATAACGCACTACTTATCTTATTGAAGTAAAAATACTTGTGTTATTGTTATACCAGCAGCATTGGGTGCAAGAAGCAGACATACCGGTACCCGATCTTTTGCAGGGCTCAATTGCACAGCCAAGCAGAAAAGAGCGAGCGGCGAGCGATCACGTAACATAAACCTGTACACAAATCGGCAGTTTGACAAGCATGAAACGCAACAAAATGATCACAGTCGTTGCGCTTATTTTCAAATACACAGTGGCCAATGATGCCGTTTAACTCCGTTTTGCACATTTCAGTGATGTCGGAGCATTTTGCCAAAGGAGAACTCCAGAAGATTTCTTACACGTGTAAACTCAGTTTATTAGGAAACCAGGTTTCAGCCTTAATTGAGTTATTCACTATAATTATATGTGCGCATGTATCTATGTGTGAAACCTCTCTTGTCTGAGGCTCCTCTTTCGAGCGTGCTTCTCTGACTCATTCATTATTTTCAAGTTGCCTTTCTCACAGTTTTTTCTTCAGTCGGGTCTTATACGTTTCCATCACTGAACGAGAGTTTCTCATCAAGTGTGCCATTACTCCTTCTTGTGTGTCTCACACTTGCACTTCCTCCTTCACACGTCACCAGAGCTAAACTGACCAATCAGATAGCTGTGAGATGTTGGAAACACAGACCTTAGTGTTTTAGGCTATTATATGGTAGATGAGCAGCAGTTACTCTTAAGAAAGTGGTCACTGTGGAAAAGTCCGTAAGGAAAGTTCAGGTACTAACCATGCCACCTCATTTAATGTGAGAGCCCAAATAAAAACACGCACTTGGTGGTAGAAAAACAAGCTGTATAGTCTACTCGGAGTTTCAAACTATAAGACTCTGTTGAGCTGATAAGTTTTGTGGCTGTTCATCATGCAGGAGATCTACTTGTCATTGGTACTGTATGATCAATATGTGTGTATTGTGGGCAGGACTCAGTTGCTCTCACTGGGCCCTTTCTCAGCACTGCAGAAGGAGAAAGAGATGATATAGTTAGCGGCCCCTCTCACCCTGGGGAGTTACTCCATGCATCAACAGCGTCCAATGGGTGATCCTAAGATATTCATCCATCCATCCATCCATCCATTTTCTAAACCGCTGAATCTGAACACAGGGTCACGGGGGTCTGCTGGAGCCAATCCCAGCCAACACAGGGCACAAGGCAGGAACCAATCCTGGGCAGGGTGCCAACCCACTGCAGGACACACACAAACACACCCACACACCAAGCACACACTAGGGCCAATTCAGAATCGCCAATCCACCTAACCTGCATGTCTTTGGATTGTGGGAGGAAACCGGAGCGCCCGGAGGAAACCCACGCAGACACGGGGAGAACATGCAAACTCCACGCAGGGAGGACCCGGGAAGCGAACCCAGGTCTCCTAACTGTGAGGCCCTAAGATATTCATGCATTACAATTCAAAATTGGTTCACTGGGCTTTGAAAAGCTTCACAGCATGTGGGCAGAAGAGAGGTGTATAGTAGGTGACCCACACTATTAAAATAAGTGGCAGAGTGCTTCTTTAGAGCCAAAGAACCATTCACATGGAGGTTTCAGAAAGATCCTTAAGAACTGTAACAGGTTTCATAAATAACCAAGAAAACAGATTTGTGAAATATCACTGGGTTCCTAAGGATTCTCACTGCACACAATAACACAAGCCATGTTCAGGTTTTCTTGATCTTCTCATATCCTGTTATGTAGCCTGTCATACATTAAAGATTTCCGTTTTCTCCACATATTAGGCACCTCTGTAAATCTAAAAAAAAAAAAAACAACTTTAAGTGCTAAGAACCCTTCACAGAATTAATAAGTTCTCTGTCAAGCTGTGGTTCCATGAGAAACCACAAAATGGGCCATTAAAGAACCAGTCAGTACTCTTAACAGTGTAACAGAATACCAACAGACCAAGAAAAGCCAAACTCAGCCCGTGTTATGGTATGAAGTACTTCAAGATCAGGAACCCATGGTGTTTCACAAGTCTGTCATCGGCTCTCCATGGTAATTGATGGAATGTGTTAGAGCAGGGGTTCTCAAACGCGGTCCTGGGGGACGCCTGTGACTGCAGGTTTTTGTTCCAACCAGATTCCTAATCAGTGACAACACCCGGTAGCACTGATCTCATTTAATTAGCTGGTATTATTTATCTTTTATTCTACATTCAGAAAAGCACAGCAGCATGATTTTTACATTTATAAGAAACTTAGAAATATTTCTCTTTTTGCTATGGATTTAAATGCTTAACTCTCTTTTTATTATATTTCAACCTTTCACTGTGCAGTTTGCTCCCTTCATTGAATCTCAATAATACAACAACAACAACAACAACATTTATTTCTATAGCACATTTTCATACAAACAGTAGCTCAAAGTGCTTTACATATTAAAGAATAGAAAAATGAAAGACACAATTATAAAACAAAATAAATCAACATTAATTAACACAGAATAAGAGTAAGGTTCAATGGCCAGGGGGGACAGAAAAAAACAAAAAAACTCCAGACGGCTGGAGAAAAAATAAAATCTGTAGGGATTCCAGACCATGAGACCGCCCAGTCCCCTCTGGGCAAAATAATGACAATTAAAAACAGAGCAAAAAAAAAAAAAATGAGCAGAAACCCAAGCAAACAACACTCAATCATGAAAGGCTGCAACTACTTTAGCGTCAGCCTCACAAAGTAGTAAATAATGGATTAATTAAACAATTAGAACACCTAGAAAAGTAGAATGACAATCAAGATGAAAATACTGTTAAAAAGAAAAAAAAAATACATATAACTGCTTAGTACATTTTAAGACTCTCTTTTTTTATTTTTTTCCAAACTTATTTTTCCAATTTGTATATTGTTCCCAAAACAGGGAATCTGGGAAACAACAGTTCACTTAATTAGCCCAGGAGTCCAATTGAAAACAGAGGCTGGTTGGAACAAAAACCTGCAGCCACAGGGGTCCCCAGGACCGAGTTTGAGAACCCCCGTGTTAGAGAGCTAAATAAATGAAGGTTCCCCTCAGGCAGGGATGGACAGCGCCAGTCCTGGTTGGCCACAGTGGCTGCAGGATTTTGTTCCAACCCAGTTTTTGTTTAATGAGAAGTCAATTACTGCTGATGACACTCTTATTGCTCAAGTGACATTTTGATGCTTCATTTTAGTGGTCTGGCTTGTTAAGGTTTCTCCACCCTTAATTGCTTATTTCAGTCTTAATCAGCTACATTCACTGTTTTTGATGTGTCCTTATCAGTTCGGCCAGGTTTATACTTCACGTGTCGAGACGCAATGCATGCTCCAGCTGATGCTACCGCTATGCAAGTGTTTTACTGTTTATACCTGCGTGCGCACCTTACATAAATCTGGAAGATTCCACAAGGAGGCAGTGTGAGATATCATCACGGTGAGAAAACGTTCTGCTTTGCTGTGCTGTGAATTGCCTGAAACATCCATTAAATTCTGAGGACAATATCCTTGCCACAATATCTCTGAAAAGGATTAACTCCATCAATGTGCCCATTCCAGCTAGCATTGGGCAAGAAGCAGAAACAATCCCTGGACGGGGGCGTCAGCTCATCGCAAGGTGAATACAAGCGCACACATACGTACACTTGAGTCATTTTACCGTCACCAAGTCCCCAAAACTTCATGTCTTTGGAAGGAAACCCACCAGGAAAACATGCAACTCCAGGCGCCACCCCCCATATGAGTAATTATTAACAATATTCATTATTTAAATGAACTTAATGATTTATATGTAAAACGTAACATAATGCATTTCATCATGAAAGTGATATCAAGTATAAATCTAAGGATTCTAATTGTGCAGAGAGTTGGAATATCATACATTTAATGTCCTCTGTGTGGTGATCTATTACTGCTTGCCGCTGCTGTCAGGTCAGGAGGAAGCCCCAGAAGTTCGTAGCGATTAACAACTGGGTTTATGAAGGTCAACTAAAATGATAAATTAAACGACGAGGTTAAAGTGGACATTTCGAGATTAAACACAAAATTTCCTCTTTAATCACAAAATGCACCTTTTCACTGTGTCCTCCATGGCTCACATTATGTTGCTGATGTGAAGGTGCAAAAAATAGAAAGCACAGAAGATGGTACGAGAGACTTTTAAAATGTATCGTGTTATTACGAAGGGGAATATACGATGCTTGAATGTAAAAGCACCACAAATGAATTTGTATGTCAGCATTTAGCTTCACCACATCGAACCATTCATCAAAGATCAAACAACTACAACAACAACATTTATTTATATAGCACATTTTCATACAAACAGTAGCTCAAAGTGCTTTACATATTAAAGAATAGAAAAATGAAAGACACAATAAGAAAACAAAATAAATCAACATTAATTAACATCGAATAAGAGTAAGGTTCAATGGCCAGGGGGGACAGAAAAAACAAAAAACTCCAGACGGCTGGAGAAAAAAATAAAATCTGTAGGGATTCCAGACCATGAGACCGCCCAGTCCCCTCTGGGCATTCT
This sequence comes from Polypterus senegalus, assembly GCF_016835505.1. NCBI lineage: Eukaryota > Metazoa > Chordata > Cladistia > Polypteriformes > Polypteridae > Polypterus > Polypterus senegalus. Next base: position 26,298,292 of record NC_053166.1, on the reverse strand, counting down.
ACCTAACATAAATGAAACAGTCCTCTTTGGATTTAGGGTTCTCACGGAAGGACATGATGATGATGATGATGATGATGATGATGGTCACGTAGACATGTGCCTTTTAATCCATCCATCATTGTTGGAGCATCATGAAGCTTTGAGTAGGTGGAGGTGACACAGGCCACCACCACAAAGAAACCGGAAAAAGAAACAGAAAAGAGAGTAGGGGTCAGTAGCGATTTTAGAGCCACCATGAATAGTTATTTTGAGGAAATTGAACATATAAAGTATCAGGATTAAGTTAAATTACGATTAAAATGAAGTTATAAAAAGGCCATGTTAAAGTAATGTGTTTTCAGCAGTGTTTTAAACTGCTCTACTGTATCAGCCTGGCGAATTCCTATTGGCAGGCTATTCCAGATTTTAGGCACATAGCAGCAGAAGGCCGCCGCCTCACCACTTCTTTTAAGTTTTGTTCTTGGAATTCTAAGGAGACACTCATTTGAGGATCTGAGGTTACGATTTGGAATATAAGGTGTCAGACATTCCGATATATAAGATGGGGCGAGATTATTTAAGGCTTTATAAACCATAAGCAGAATTTTAAAGTCAATTCTGAATGACACAGGTAACCAATGTAGTGACATTAAAACTGGAGAAATGTGTTCGGATTTTCTTTTCCTAGTTAGGATTCTAGCAGCTGCATTCTGCACTCGTTGCCAACGACTTATATCTTTTTTGGGTAGTCCTGAGAGGAGTGCATTACAGTAATCTAGTCGACTGAAAACAAACGCGTGAACTAATTTCTCAGCATCTTTCAGTGATATAAGAGGTCTAACTTTTGCTCTGTTTCTTAAGTGAAATAATGCTGTCCTAGTGGTCTGATTAATATGCGATTTAAAATTCAGATTACAGTCAACAATCACCCCTAAGCTTTTTACCTCCGTCTTGACTTTTAATCCCAATGTATCCAGTTTTTTTTAAATAGCTTCATTGTATCCGTTATTGCTGATCACTAAAATTTCAGTTTTCTCTTTATTTAACTTGAGAAAATTACTATTCATCCATTCTGAGATACTAGTCAGACATTGTGTTAGTGAATCAATAGAATCAGGGTCATCAGGAGCTATTGATAAGTACAGCTGTGTGTCACCAGCATAGCTGTGGTAGCTCACGTTGTGCCCAGAGGATCCACAAAGCGGCCTGCAGCCCCGACTTTTAGCTGGAACTGCAACTCACGCACGCGTCTCGTTAATTTCTGAGGACTTGCTCAGAGGACACGTCAAATCAATGCTGGGAATGAGTGGCAGCCATGATGTGTACGCGTACGCGTTCTGAGCGTGAAGTATAAACGAGCCCTTACCACTAAGATGCAAAGGTCAAAGGAGCCAGCAGTTCTCCATTTACACCGCTGTGTGTTCATCATGCACTATTTGGTTTAATAAAACCCTAAAGAGAAAAATGTGACAGACTGAAAATGACCTTAGGCTTCAAATCATTCGGATGATATGCTTGGAAAGGAAAAAATGTATGATATAACAGCCTAACGTTGCAGACTAACGAGCCATAAAATTAATTACGGTCTGAGATTGGCACAGATTGGTTTCTAATGAAGTAATTGGGTTGGAACGACAGCCTGCAGCCACTGCGGCCCTCCAGGAGTGACATTGCCCATCCCTGGCCTAAGACGCTGCTGTGAGGAGCCACTTTGGCACTTTTAGTTAACTCTTTGAGGGCTGAATATTTTTTCCAAAAAACATAGTTTCTGAAAAGCAATGGTTTTACACAGAAGTCAAAAAACATCTGTTGCTGCATGCTGTGGCTGCCAGTTTGCCAAGAATGTGCGGCAGGCTGCCTGTGCGTGGTTGGGACAAAGTCGCAGTGCATTGCAATCTGGCTTCTACCTCTTATCATTATTAAGTGGCGGTCCTCCCTGGCGAACAATGTCAGTACAACGATTAGCTGGGGACCAATCAGCTGAAGCTGGAACCTCACATTCATTTTCAATCACTTGTATCTATATCTGATTCCGACAAGTCATAGTCCAGTTCAGAGATAATAGGCAAAACGTAGTCCACAAAGTATTTTGTTTCACGCATTCGCTTTGATCTCTCGCCAGTCAGTGCCAATTTTTGCTGTTGTTTGCACCTTGCTACTGACACGAGCACAGTGAATCTTGGAGAATTCCAATGAATCTAACTTTCCTTCTAGCAACGAGAATCCAACTTAAACATAACGGTTGGTTTTGTCACAGTTGACAGTCAATTACCATCATCAACTCCTCCTTTTGATAAAAGTCGACATCAGCCCTGAAAGAGTTAAGAGCGTGTGTCAGTCTACCGCATATCCTAAAGATGTACAAGTTATTCGATAACTGGTGGACCCTATGATGGACTGGTCATCTGCTCAGGTCTGATTCTTACCTAGTTAGGGTAAAGTGCCCTGCTGGATTAAGCTGTTCCGAAAAATATGTGAAAATACTATTTTTGTTAGTTCATCTTTTACAATTCCAAGCAACAAAATACGGAACAGAACAAGCAGATCCAAACACCCAATAAAGAACATTAGGAAGTGCCCATGATACAAATAAATAAATAACTGCAGGATGCAAAACAGTAGATTGACAGTAAAGGCTGATAAATCACAAAGCAGCGTCAGCATTAGTACAGATGGAGCAAAAGAGTCGCGGAAAAAAAAAAAAGAAAACACACGCACAGCAAGGCAAAAAAACATTTAAAATGTAAATGAGGAAAGATTGCCTTTCATAGGTGATTTGAAGTTTCAACCCTGATGGAGTCTCACAGATTTTAATAATCCTTCAGAAATTGATGCTCGTGGACCACAGGCCTGGTGACCAACGTGTTCTTCGCTTGTGTTTTAGACGCATCTCATCACCACTATCTCATACAAACAAACAAAAACCACTAAAAATTACAAGACCAGAATCCTTATGCTCTGCTGAACTTGAACTCATAAGAAATTAGCTCCCGAATAGACAAATGCAATACGGCTGCCCTGCGCATATTTACAGGTCGCTGATGATGTGCACCAGGGATTCCCACTGGTCACAGATGCTGGCTTCCATGTGGCCTGTCTTAATTAGGTTACTTGAACAAGTCTGATCCTCTTAATTTTCATGGACAAGAATCACGTCCTAAAATTTATGTTTTGATTCGTTCTGAAGATTTTTCTAGGGTTTTTAATTATATTATTGATGCATCTGGATGACAGTTTCTGCTTAATAAATGTCCTCTATTTAAATGGATCACATTAAGTTCTCAGATTTAAATAGTGCAGAATGACCAGCCTTCATTTTAGGTCATTTATCTTACTGTGTCCAGTGTTTGGTTTAACAAAAATGTGAAAGGAGTAAATCTGTAACAAAATGGGAATTCAACAGCATACAAGGCGCACAGATGCAAATCGTCTGCTTCCACCTGGGGTTACGCTAAAGGCAGCAGCTGGCGTCTGATAAAGCAGTTGGTTGAAATAGAAACCAGCAGGTGGCGACTGGCAGTTTGGAGATTTGGGAACACCTTCATTTACAAACTGGGCAATCTGCCTTGTGAGCAATGACCAAAAGGGTAAAATTTCAAGAAATATTTAAAGTTTTGTCTTTATTTTGCCGGAATTGTGCTTTGGGCTGCATTTACAATATCTCCTATCTAACACTACACAATTTGGAATCCTTAAATGTTAATAATTTACACGTATTTGCTCTAGCAGATGCTTTTATTCGAAGAGGGTTTCAAAAGAGGCCATCCTAATCGAGGAAACTTCAGACTAGGGGACTGTTTAGGAATGAGTGTTTCAGGACGAGGGGACACAATTGACCATCACAAGTGAAACGCTCAGAACACAATACAAGCAAGTTTCAATTCTTAGGTTACAAAAATCTGATGGATAGTGTCAGACAGAAATCCACCAAACACGAGAGTCTTCAAACACTTCTTAACACTGTGGGCCTCATAATTTTGAATAGAGGTGGGCAGCTCATTCCACCAGCTAGAAGTTACACATGAAAAGAGTCTGGATTGAGATGTGATGTCATACAGAGGTGGCGTCACCAGACACCGTTCAACAGTAGACCTAGAGCATAGGACCTCACAAGTGTCTCCATATGTGGGCGCTGACCCATTGAACTACTCTGTTGGCAAGCATCAAGGATTTGAACTTAATAAGTACAGCTACAGGAGGCCAATTTAGTGGTCTGAAAAGAAGAGTGACATTAGAACATTAGAACCTTAGAACAATCTAGATGAGAACAGGCCACTCAGCCCAATGAAGTTCGACAGTCCTATCCAATTCTTCTAAAATAACATCAAATCGAGTTTTGAAAGTCCCTAATGTCTTACTGTGTACCACACGACTTGGTAGCTTATTCCAAGTGTCTATCGTTCTTTGTGTAAAGAAAAACGTCATAATGTTTGAGCGAAATTTCTCTTTAACAAGTTTACAACTGTATCCCCGTGTTCTTGATTAACTCATTTTAAAGTCACAGTCTCGATCCACTGGACTAATTCCCTTCTTGATTTTAACCACTTCAATCAGGTAACCTCTTAACCTTCTTTTACTTAAACTGTATAAGCTCAGCTCTTTCAATCTTTCCTCATAACTCATCCCCTGTACCCCTGGAATCAGCCTAGTTGCTCTTCTCTGGACCTTTTCTAGAGCTGCTGTGGCCTTTTTGTAGCCTGGAGACCAAAACTGCAGACAATACTCAAGATGAGGCCTCACCAGTGTGTTATAAAGCTTGAGAAGAACCTCCTTGGACTTGTACTCCACACATCGTACTATAACACCTAGCATTCTATTTGCCTTCTTAATAGCTTCTGAACACTGATGGGACGTTGACATGTGCCCACCTGTGCTGATTAAAAACAAGAAATGACACTGCATTTTGAATCATCTGCAGTAGCAACTTGGTGACACATGCTAGTACAGAGCTGCTGTCATCCAAACATGACAAGACCAAAGCCTGGACCAGGAGTTGTGCTGCATACTCCATCAGATATGATCTGACCTTGAGGATGTTGTATAGGGTGAATTTGCAAGACCCAGAGATAGTCTTGCATCACGGTCCATGAAGGACCACTGGTTATCAATCAGCACCCCAAGGTTTCAGGAAGACTTGGAGACTTGGTAGGGTTAAGTGATAGTGAGCTGAGCTTAACAGAGATGGGTTGCTGAATAGACAGACACGCAGAGAGAACAAGAAGATCCATTATTGCCAAGGTGATCTGGAGATGGTATTCCTTCACCCAGGTTACAATATCAGTGCAGAGACTGAAGCTCTGGGATCCTGGACATCCACAGTGGCTACAGGTTTTTATTTTAATCAGTTTCTTAATTAGAACCCATTTATTTACTAATATAATAAGTTTTTGTTTGGGGCTTTGTTTTAGTTAAATCGTTTGTTACAAATCAGAACCCTCAATTGCCCATTTTAGTTGTAAACAGCTGCATTTAGCTTTTAATCGTTGCCTGTTTTCTTGACAACCGTCAATTAACAATGAGGTACAAATGACAAAGGAGCCACCGGCTCTCCAGCTAACGAGATTCTATTTAAACCTGTGTTCATGCATCTTGAAGTATCTGTGTAAATAAAATGTTTTGAAATAAATGAAAGAGAAGGGATGGACCACAAAACATACAGAAAAGGTTCTCAGAAGACAGCCAATATTCATTTTTTGTATTGGAAGATGCCATTTCATTAATTGCCAAGTTTCATTATCTGTTAGGTCATGCTTTCATTTATGAACTGGTTAGAACGGAAACCTCCAGCCACTGTAGACCTCCTAAACCGTAACTGAGTAACCCTGTAATCTAAATGATACTGTGTGGTCCTCTGGAGGGAATGACAGATACAGATGAGTGTCACCAGCAGTGCACTGATAGAAGAAACCATGGGACTGAATGATAGGGCCTAGTGATGGGTTGATATTACCAAGGGGAGCACTTTCTCCATCCTTCTAGCTATGATTTTAGACAGTATTTTAACATCATTATTTAGAATTGAAATTGGTCTGTATGATGCACATTGTAATAAGTCCTTATTTTGTTTTGGAAAAACGGTGATTAGTGTTTGGTGAAAAGTTTGAGGAAGAGATTGGTTATCTCTGGCTTCCGTAAATTTTTCTAATAGGATGGGAGCTAGCTGAGCGGAGAATTTCTTGTAAAATTCTGCAGGGTAGCCATCAGGGCCTGCTGCTTTCCTGCCTTGGAGTTACTTTATAGCATCGAGTAATTATGATAACTCCAGAGGTTTATCAAGTTCCTCCACACTAAAAGTGTCTATTTGTGGTATTTGTAATGTATCCAGAAAATAGATTGTGTATTGTCTTCTTTAAACTCAGTAGTATATAGCGATTAATAATAGTCTCTGAAAGTGTGCGTTATATTTTTGTGGTCGACGATTTTATCTCCGTTCGCATTGGTGATTACTGAGATTGTGTTGCACACTTATTGCTTGTGAATTTGCTGAGCTAAAAACTTATTAGCTTTCTCTCCATGTTCATAGTAATGATGTCTGGATTTATAAATTAGTTGTTCAGTTTCTTTAGTTGTCAAGAGATTTAGTTCTGAATGTAGAGCCTGCCTTTTCCTATGTAGAGTCTCGCTTGGTAGTCTGGCATGTTCTTCATCTATTCTAGTAATTACGCTTTTTATCTCTGCTACTTTCTTGCCTTCTAATTTATTTCTGTGGGAAAGATATGAGATAATCTGTCCTCTTAAGAAGGCCTTAAGAGTTTCCCAGAATATTCCTGCAGAGATCTCTGAGGATGTATTTGTCTCTAGAAAGAAAGTGACGAGGTGAATAGTGAGAAGAAGAGAGGATCCAGCACCAAGCCTTGCGGTATGCCCATGTTTGCCTGGTGCACCCATGACATCTCTCCATGCCAGGATCTGCTCAAGAGGTAGGCCTCAAACCACTTGAGGGCAGTCCCAGTCATGCCAGGGTTAGAGACTGTTGCTTCTTTTGCAAGGACAGAGAACATACCACATTCTATCTACACTAACATTTTAGATTCTTCATTGTAAAGTATAATTCATGGTAGCTCAGTTGAAAGAGTTGGAAAATGTGGGTAAGCATTTAGAAAGCTGCATTTTGTCTGAAGCCATTGCTTCAAACACCTGCTGCTACAAATAAGTCAGGGCTGTGAAGAGCTACTTAGAAAAAGTACGCTAATGACATATGCACCACAAATCAAGGACCCTTAATAAGTCAGTACTTTTCTAAATGTGTATACAATGGGAATTTCCTGCATGCATCAGACAAAGTGCCCGTACGCAAGTGGAGTATCTGGCAATCAAATCATTTGCAGCTTTCAAGTAATTAACTCTCAGCCTCTCGGCCTGATTGTATGGAAATGCAAGTAAAGCGCTTCAGACGGTATCCTCACAGAGGGCTCGACACGGATTTGCGTGGAACACAAATACTGGAAGGCAGATGTTAGAATGGCAGCCTTTGCCTGCTGTGCCTCATACAAGGCAGGGTTAGCATTGTGTCATTTTGGTCTTTATGAGATGAATTTGTGTGTAACAGCATAGGGGATGTCTGTGCTAAAGGTAAAAGAAACAAAGCTAATTAACTTCCTACTGACACCATCTACCATTTATCAAAATGGGGCTATGGAAACAGGGAAGTGGTAAGAAATTCCATGGAAGAAGAGCAGCAAATAAGCGAACCTCCAAAGGGGACCCTAGAGAGCTGTTCTTGGCATAATATATGGGGGACTTCAACAGAGAGCATTTGATTAACCTGAATGCTACTCACACATAGAAGAGAAAAGATAAAGAAACTGACACTGTGTGAAACCAATGGAGATCCCTGGAAAGGGAAAAGCTCGCAGACTTACGGCTTCAGCTCTAATGTGAAATTGCTCTTTGCTGTTTGGGTAAGGTGGTGTGTTGACTGTGAGAAAACATCAAATATCTGTCTTTGTGCACTTGATAAACATCCTCCCTGCTCAATAAATCTTATACACCTTGTCATCTCGCAAGGAGGCGAGCAGACAGGCTTCAGAGTGAATGCGCTGTGTGAGCAGAGTGTTCCACTGCTCTTTAGGCTTTTTTGTACTCTAATGACTTCCTTGCAGCCTTATCTTTATTATTTTTTGAACAGGTGGAGTTCCCAGTGTACCAGGATGCATGATTAATCAAGCAGTTCATTTTCTATAGAACTTTGGATAGTGAAAATGACCATAAAAATTAGAATATGGTGCTGCACCCCCATATGTGAAAAAATAAATCCTTATGTATTGGGGTCCTTGGGTAAACTAAAGGCTCTGAGAGCCCCTGACAATAAGAAGAAACTGAGATGTGCAAGGAATGATACAAATTACCATGCCAGTTCAGAATATGAAATATCACTTTGGGTGGTTGGGCCTATTTTTAGAGACAGTCCCCTGGAAGTTGTTACTCCCAAGGTAGAGAAGTAGAGGGATTGCAATGAGATTATATAGATGCCTCAGTATGATGGTATCATCAAATCTATTTTTACAATATAATTGTTATGTTGAGCAGAGGGGTTGTCTGGCCCTTTAATGGGAAACCAGGACTTAGGGTTACAGAATCACCTGTGCTGACCTGGCTGGAAGACCCAGGTGGCAAATGGGTAAAAAGTGTGGCAGGGTATTAAGATGCCATTACAGAAGTGGGCATGTTGGATTTCTGGCAGGCTTGGACCGAAGATCAGTGCCTGGCCAGGAGGCCAGTGTCTTGGAAGGATAAGGGAAAACAGTCTATAGTCCTGACAGAGTCCACTGATACGCTAAATGGCAGCATCCCTGGGTCAGGATTCCCACATAGACACTTGCAGGGCATCCTGGGCCCTGTCATTCCATGGGGGAACTATGTTGGGTTCTGTGGGTGCCGCCAGGTGGTGCTGATAGGGTTAATGATCCTTGCTTTGTGGGACTTCCAATTGACCATGAACCAACAGGCTAAGCCTTTGCTATGGAAGTACTCCCATATAGTGCCTTTCACATCTATCTATCTATCTATCTATCTATCTATCTATCTATCTATCTATCTACAGCCATATGAAAAAGTTTGGTAATCCCTCTCAGCCTGCATAATAATTTACTCTCCTTTCAACAAAAAAGATAACAGTGGTATGCCTTTCATTTCCTAGGAACATCTGAGTACTGGGGTGTTTTCTGAACAAAGATTTTAGTGAAGCAGTATTTAGTTGTATGAAATTAAATCAAATGTGAAAAACTGGCTATGCAAAAATGTGGGTCCCCTTGTCATTGTGCTGATTTGAATGCATGTCACTGCTCAATACTGATTACTGGCAACACCAAATTGGTTGGATGAGCTTGTTAAGCCTTGAACTTCATAGACAGGTGTGTCCAATCATGAGAAAAGGTATTTAAGGTGGTCAATTGCAAGTTGTGCTTCCTTCCTTTGACTCTCCTCTGAAGAGTGACAGACAGCATGGGATCCTCAAAGCAACTCTCAAAAGATCTGAAAACAAAGATTGTTCAGTCTCATGGTTTAGGGGAAGGCTACAAAAAGCTATCTCAGAGGTTTAAACTGTCAGTTTCAACTGTAAGGAATGGAATCAGGAAATGGAAGGCCACAGGCACAGATGCTGTTAAACCCAGCAGGTCTGCATATGCACAGGATTGTGAGAATGGTTACAGACAACCCACAGATCACCTCCAAAGACCTGCAAGAACATTTTGCTTCAGATGGTGTATCTGTACATTGTTCTACAATTCAGCGCAATTTGCACAAAGAACATCTGTATGGCAGGGTGATGAGAAAGAAGCCCTTTCTGCACTCACACCACAAACAGAGTCGCTTGTTGTATGCAAATGCTCATTTAGACAAACCAGATTCATTTTGGAACAAAGTGCTTTGGACTGATAAGATGAAAATTGAGTTATTTGGTCATAATGAAAAGAACTTTGCATGGTGGAAGAAGAACACCGCAATCCAAGATAAAACACCTGCTACCTACTGTCAAATTTGGTGGAGGTTCCATCATGCTGTGTGGCTGTGTGGCTAGTTCAGGGACTGGGGCCCTTGATGAATTCAACCCAATATCAACAAATTCTTCAGGATAATGTTCAAGCATTAGTCACAAAGTTGAAGTTACACAGGGTTTGGATATTCCAAAAAGACAATGACCCAAAACATAGTTCGAAATCTACAAAGGCATTCATGCAGAGGGAAAAGTACAATGTTCTGGAATGGCCGTCACACTCCCCTGACTTGAATATTATCGAAAATCTATGGGATGATTTGAAGCAGGCTGTCCATATTCGGCAGCCATCAAATTTAACTGAACTGGAGAGATTTTGTATGGAAGAATGGTTACAGATACCTCCATCCAGAATCCAAACACTCATCAAAGGCTATAGGAGGCATCTAGAGGCTGTTATATTGGCAGAAGGAGGCTCAATTAAGTATTAATGCAATATCTCTTTTGGGGTGCCCACATTTATGCACCTGTCTAATTTTGTTATGATGCATATTGCATATTTTCTATTAATCCAATAAACTTAATGTCACTGCTGAAATACTGTTTCCATAAGGCATGTCATATATTAAAAGGAAGTTGCTACTTTGAAAGCTCAGTCAATGACAAACAAAAATTCAAAGAATTAAGAGGGGTTCCCCAAACCTTTTAATATGACTCTATCTATCTATCTATCTATCTATCTATCTATCTATCTATCTATCTATCTATCTATCTATCTATCTATCTATCTATCTATCTATCTATCTATCTATCTATCTATCTATCTATCGTATATTTTCCTATTGTTCTCTTCTGGCAGCTGCTACTGACAGCAAACAGGTCCTCAGTACAAGTTAAAGTGAGGCGTAGGAGAAATAAAACACACAGCTGTATTTAAACAGTTTGAAGGGCGGTACAAAACTGAATTCTAAACTCCAAATTGGTATTCCATTGCCAACTTTGCTATCCCTAAAATGATGTACTGAACTGCGAAGTTAGTACCGACACGTTTTGTTAGCTTGAGTATCGACTTCTCTTCTTTAGTTTTCACGCTAGAATCACCCCAAACCCCAAAACCCACCCCTGCACACTCTGATCATCGGTCATTGTATTGCAGTGCTGTAAATGTCTCAGTACCGTTAGCTGTGCAGCATTTCATAGCTTACCGTTGAGTATCGTCACCTCTTCTGGAATCTTCAGGGCCCCCCAGAGACCCCCCAACACCCCGCTCATTTCACCCAGCGTATTTTCTGCTTACTGTTGAGTACCAGAAGCTCTTTAGGAATCCTCGGTGTGGGCTCTTCGATCTATCGTCATTGTATCGCGAAGATGGACGTTTCGCCGTCCCTGCATCTGTTCTTAACGTACCGGTGAGTGCCTGCACCTCTTCATGAATTTTCACTGGTGATGCCCTCTGGCACCCCTCACCCAAACTTTTTGAACGAAAATCACTATATCACCACAAACAGAGCACCGTCAGGCATTAATGTTGTTCCTTTTTCAAGCACTGCTTTAATATTAGCCCGTTAATACCCGTTAGAGATGATCACATAACCTTTCGAACGCGGGGTGAGGTCGCCAGGGCAAATCTCGTTGGTCACGGTGAAAGTGCATGTACCACACATCTAAAGAGAGTACACTTGAAATCAAATAACCAATGTATCATTTGAATTATATATTTGTTTTTAGAGAGAATTACTCAAGGGAAGGAGACATTAGAATTTATTCAAGAGTAACCTGCAGGATAAGACGGGAGTTTTATAACATGCGTGTTAAGGTTCATTGTATGCAGCGGCAACACGAGACAAAGTGATACTTTTTATTTGCGGTTGCAGAGGGCGTTTCTTTGATGAATGCTTTTGTCGTCCTGTGAGAAGGCCACTAGTAAAAAAAAAAATATTTTCAATCTGAGACTGTATGGTTCGGCTAAAACACTCTGCCGTCTCGTCTCGCCTAAAGTTAAGAGCATTTTATCTATCCATTCATTTTCTGCAGCCTTCTTGTCCTGATCAGGGTCGCGGGGAGTCGGGGCTTCCTCCTCTTTAAGGGGTTGTCATTTATCATGTCTCAGGTGCCGCTAATAAAAATAGTGTTAGAATTCATTCTGACTGCATGAAAGCAACCTCTGGTGCCTTTGAGAACAGCTGCCGTGCCGTGAAAAGAATTGTATTACACAGCAAGAAAACACACTTTACAGCTCGTGCTTATTTAGCTGTGTCGTATCACTTTCACCCTAAGGCGTTCAAGTCCCCCTAGTTAACCTGTGTAAATATTTATGGAAACCCTTCCGATGTTATTGAAAATAAATCCAATCAAGGCCGCGTCTTCTACAGCCAGGTCCTCACACCTCTCACCCCCCTTCACTCTCGCTTTTCTCTCATTCCCCTTCAGCGATTTGCCGTCAAAGGAGGCGTGGCGATCAGTGACGAGTTCATCAGGGGGTTCCCTACGGCGTTAAACTGCCAAAAGGGGCGTGCAGACCACCTACTGCATGACTACCTTTGAGCTGCAGGAGCGACCCTCTGTCTCTGCTTAGCTGCGATCTTAGTTGCCCATACGTTTAGATCTCCATAGACGGACAGGGTGAAGATCGTTCATGGAAACTGTCCACTTAAATTGTACTCAATTGCCGTCATTGATTGTCAAAAGAACAATTAAACAATGAACAAGTGCTGATAGAATTTAATTAATTTAATTAAAAGTATAATCTCAAGGCAAAGGAGCAGCTTCAGCGACAGACTGCTGTCACTGTCCTGCTCCACTGACAGAAGGAGGAGATCATTCCTCCTCCACACTATGCGACTCTTCAATTCCATCCGGGGTTTGGTAAACGTTAACACTGCACAAGATTATAGACTGTTATACCTGCCTCACACTCTACACCTCGTATTTGTTAACTTGCACTGCTTTTTTATTGCTCTTTGATTAATATTATTTTTTATCAGTATGCTGATGCTGGTGTATGTGAATTTCCCCTTAGGGATTTATAGAGTATCTATCTATCTATCTATCTATCTATCTATCTATCTATCTATCTATCTATCTATCTATCTATCTATCTATCTATCTATCTATCTATCTATCTAAATAGACAGAGACAATGGGAAGAGAGCGCAGGTCTTCAAAATTACATTAATTAAAAGTTTTACTTGCATTCCTGACGCAATAAAACATATAATTATAATTTTTTTTCAATCACGTCACATTTAAGTACAACATTGAAAAAATATTCAAGTAAAACACAATTTGTTCATGTAGCACACAGGTGGTGCAGTGGTATTGGTGCAGCTTGACGATAAGGGGGTGACGGGTTCATGTACCGGATCCTCTAGTAGTGAGAAAGCACTATATAAGTGAAAAAATAATGTTATTACCACTGTTTGGAATTTTGCTCTAGCTCAATTTAACATGAAATTACTTTTTCAGTCTAAAACTTTAAACATATTTGTAAAGAAAACAATTCATGTTTTTACATAGAACTTCTTTGTCACTTCTTAGTTTCTTTGATCCAAAACTTCGTTTTGAGGCCCTTTGTTTCTCCTCTCTTTCTGATGCATCCCTATGAATCATCCAGGAGTAGTCTGCCTTCAAACTGACATCCCAACTTCCCTGGTACCTTCTTTCCATGTCTTTGTTATCCTAAAGGAATCTTTCACCCTACACTCTTCACTCACCGCACCAAGATTTTCAAGTACATTTTTTAAAAATCAGTACAAAATATCAGTGCTGGTCAAAGCCCACTTGGACCCTGTCACCCCTTGGTGTTCAAAGCGGGTAGTCAGTATTATCAGACTGCAATGACCTGTCTTTGTGCATTTGTTTGGGGGATGGAAGGACGTGGGGGTCCGCCTCTGTGTCCATAGTGTGCACGCATGCTCTTTCATTAGCACAACCAGTGCCCCTTCAAGCATATTCTGTGTACTTTGAAGGTGCATGCAAGGGGAACAGCATCTCTCTGTATCATCAGAGTGTGACGAAAAGGTAAAGGGCGGCTGTGTGCAGGCCCTCAAAGTGCCCAGAGCATGTGCATGCCTGAACTTTCATAAATGGTGGCCCTTACATAAAAGCGCCAAAGATGACAACTTTGAAACACATGTTGCAACCCAATTCTTTAAAATAATACATAATAATAGATCTTTACAATTTCTTTAGAATTTGAATCTTTGTTGTTACCTAAAAACTTAGAAATTAATTCTTTGAATGATACCCAGGCCTCTAACTTCCAGGTCATTCATTGCACCATCATAATCTGCGCTAGAATCAGTTTTGTTATATCCAATTTGGCACAAATGCCCTATGTCAATTTAACCTCAGACAAACTTTGAAAATTTTGTCCCAAATATGAAAAACATACAAGCTTTTGATAGGGTTTGACAAAGTACTTCAATAAACCTAGCTGAAGCAGTGGTATAACACCAAATTATTTTGATTGTCAAGCTTGGTGTGATGATGTTTTTGGTGCCAAGCCGTAGCTTTGAACTCACAATGTCAATTCTTGACTCTGCTGTCCAATTCACAAAGACAATTTAGTATGTCCTTACTGATGACCCAGCACAAACCTTACAGGTCCCCACAACCAAAGGTGGCCATTGCAATTAATTTTCTCAAGAAGATTTTCAAAGTTTGTGTAAGCTTCTTTCTAATGCACAGAATGAGCAACAGGTATCGATGCGTTATTATTATGAAGAAGTTCCACTTTCAGGCTTCTTTAGTCTATGAATAGTCTCCATTGTTCTGCATTGTAATCTTTGCCAAGTTTCCACACCAGCCCACTTACGTCAGTGCAGTAAATCAAGGATCCATCCTTCTTAAAATATGCTGCATATTCTTCTCTACTTTGGTACCAATAGGAAGTTGTAGTAAGTTTTTATTTCTAACCGATTCATGTGTTGTTGTCTGCTGCTATGACCCATCATCGTGTTAAACCGCACCTATATTTTGACTCTATTATCAGATAAACTAGCCATTTTGCTTTTAAAATAGGTTTTAATATCAGAAAATATTGCACTTAAAAAGTGTAATTAAAATTAAATATAGATATTCAATTAATTATAGTGCAAGAATAAGACAAAATATAACTGACAGCTAAAATATGTATATTGTGAAGAAAAGCAAACTAATAGAGAAAAATGTTTTTCATTTTTTGGATTCGGTGCTCAAAAATATACAGTTATCAGATGAAATAATCAAAACATTTCTTTCGGTGCCAATCTTCTAACTAAGCTGTGGTGCTGAATGGACAGCTCCCGGCTCCTCGCGCTAAACACAGTGAAACTCGCAACGGTGAATTACTTAGTAAAGGGAACTCTGAGGTAATTTTTATCTTAAGAATAGCCCTGCTACGGTGAAGATCAGACTTAAAACATTGTAATATATTTATAAACATAACACGTGCAAAAAACAGTATAGACAAATTACAGGTTTCAGGGTTAGTTTGGTGGAGCTGTCCGAGAACAGTATGTAATCCCGTTATGTTGGCTTTGATCGCTTCGGCAACTTTAATCTTTAAAACTCTGGAGGCTCCTCAACAAACGAAATCGCAATGTCTATTACAACAACAACAACAACAACAACAACAACAACAATAATAATAATAATAATAATAATAATAATAATAATAATAATAATAATAATAATAATCCTGGTATTTTTGGATTTCTTGCACGTTTAAGACCATATCATGTCTACATTTCCCGCTCGCAATGGGTGGGTGGCAATTTCAGTTTCCAGTTCCGAGAACTCTGGCAGCACTTGGCAGCTTCATCTTTCCAGTTCTCCTCATCTCGATTTTATTTCCAGTCAGCAGGTGCCACTCGCGGACTCCGCGTGCGTGTTCTTGACGAGGGGAGGTGGGGTTGCGGAGTACACAGGGGGGTGTGTCTCAGCACCATCAGGAGGGGCTTGAAAGGGGGGAGGAGGGTGTTATTGTTCCGAGGATCTTGGTAACTGCGATTCGCTGTCACTTTCACGGTAGAGTTGAGAGGTGGCGCAAGATTGTTGCCTACGTTACTTTCTTTATTCAAAAAAATCGAAACAAATAAGCCAAAATAAAAGGAAAAGCATCTGGCTCTCTCGCTTACAGAAGTGCAAGGCCGCTCTGTAGACACTGGAAATATTTTTATTGCGTTATTCTTGTGAAGGCGATCAAATAGCCGGAGTGGAGGATTAGAGAAGGACACAGTGTGACCCGATCTGAAGCGAGAGAAAACAGTGAGCACAGGAGAGGTATGTTCTCTGCCTTTCCCCTTATTTATTTCTGCGGGGGTGGCCAGATGCGTTAATCTAGTGATCTGTTTTTTTAGTACAAATTGGGGGTTGGGGGTATTGGTGGTTATCCTTTGCAAAGACTCCGCAAAGTAGAAGGTTTGAGCCGTTGCGACTCACGCTAAGATGTTTTATTATTTGCTAATGTACACCTGCAGCCTTTGACGCCGGAAACCCAAATCCCCGTTTTTCGGTTTCTTTCAGGGCACTTACTGACTTGGAGGAATAAGGAAGCTTATTTTCCGGTCCATGTTTTGATGACGTTTGCCTTGGCGTCCTTTACGCTCGTTAGGCTAATGGTCCCTGTACTCTTGCGCCAGTCCTTTATTACGGTTTTGTCTGATTTGTTACAGATGCGGGTGCACTATCTTCTCGGGTTCTGTACGCTCTTCTTGCTCCAAGTTGAGGGCAGACGCACTGAAATCATCACTGCAGCCAGCAACAATGGAAATTCCGTAGACAACGACAAATGGCTAAGCACCGTCTCCCAGTATGACAAAGATCGATACTGGAACAAATTCCGAGACGTAAGTACTATGGGGTTTTATTTGAATAGCGTGCTAAGTGAAGGAGCCGTAAAACTGCGGTTCCAGCATCTCCTTATACAGCTGCAGAGATCAGTACGTGCTAAAAGTGTTCGTGTTCCCCTAAACTCCACAAGACAGGAGTTGTAAAGATTAGAGAAACCATTGCCGTTGACTGGGACATTTTTAGATCACTACTAAAGAAGTTGTCAGACATTAGAAATGACTTTTAAATGATTACTGCTATGAACAAGAATGGATTTAAATCATTGTCAAAGTTTTCGGTGTTTATGTTGGTGTTAATGTCACTTATGTAACTGAGCACTCAGTTATCTCTCGGATGGTTTCATTTGCTGAGCTTGGTGCAAGGTTATTCTATGCTAAATGAAAAGTTAATCGCCCGATTACACCATAAAAATGAATGTGTATTTACGGAAATACTTCACTGCAGCAATGCAATGTTTCAAGCACAGGTAAAGCTGGAAGTACATTGCGATGGCAGCTGAAGGGTCCTGCTGAGCTGGCTGGCCGTTTATGATGGGTTTAATTGTCTGGTACGTGCGCGCTTAAAAATTAAAGCAGCGTTTCTCAACTTTTAAGTATTTGCGACCCGAGTTTTCATAACAGTTTTAATCGCGCCACCCTAACATTTTTTTGAAATGTAGATGCATATTTTATTATACCTAAACTTTTATCGACATTTATGTAACTGTATTTATTGTTCTAGTATCAGAATGTAGTTTAAGTTAATTTGTTTTGGTTTCAACAGATTTTTTTTCATATTTTTGATTCTTGTTTTCTTTTTTTCATATTTTTTCGTGCCCCCCTAGGGGCCCGCCCCACAGGTTGAGAACCACTGAATTAAAGGGTCAAAGGGGTTCTTCAGATCGATTGTCATAGGGGAACCAATTTTAGTTTCGAAAAGAAGTATACAGAAAGAACCTTTATTCATTTAGGTTATCTACTAACATCTACAAACTATGCAGATTTCTGAAATACCAGTGGGTTCCTAATTTTCAAAGACCTCACTCTGCACACAATAATGCAGGCTTAATTTTTCCTTCCTTACTCTGTTCATATCCTGCTAGGTAGCCTACCAGACATTAAAGATTTAGTTTTTTGTCCACATATTATGAACCTTTTCAAATCCTAAAAGAACTAACTTCAAATGCAAAGAACCCATCACAGAGTTAAATGGCTTTTTGTAAAGTAATGCGTCTGGGGGGCAATACGGCATAACTCTACACCTTGTGTACATAGCACACTTTCATACAAAAAGTAGCTCAAAGTGCTTTACAAACTGAAGAAAAGAGAAATAAAAAAAAATAAGAAATTAAAATAAGACAACATTAGTTAACATAGAAAAGGAGTAAGGTCCGATGGCCAGGGTGGACAGAAAAACAGAAAAAAAAACTCCAGACAGCTGGAGAAAAAAAATAAAATCTGCAGGGGTTCCAGGCCACGGGACCGCCCAGTCCCCTCTGGGCATTCTACCTAACATAAATGAAATAGTCCTCGTTGTAGTTAGGGTTCTCACGGAGTCACTTGATGTTGATGGTCATACAGACTTCTGGCTTTTCATCTCTCCATCATTGTTGGAACATCACAGTGCTTTGAATAGATGGTGGTGACACAAGCCACCACCAAAAGGACACCGGAAAAGGAAACAGAAGAGAGAATAGGGGTTAGTATAGAGTGTGCATTACTGTTAGGAGGGAATCTGACATTTCCTTTCTTAACAAGCAAATTTTAATCGATTTGTTTATTTAGTTATTTTTTATATTCAACTTTTGGCATTAATATCTATCTATCTATCTATTATATAGTGCCTTTCACATCTATCTATCTTATAGTGCCTTTCATATCTATCTATCTATCTATTATATAGTGCCTTTCACATCTATCTATCTATCTATCTATTATATAGTGCCTTTCACATCTATCTATCTATCATATAGTCTATCTATCTATCTATCATATAGTGCCTTTCACATCTATCTATCTATCTATCTATCTCCTCTTTTCACCTATAGTGCCTTTCATATCTATCTATCTATCTATCATATAGTGCCTTTCACATCTATCTATCTATCTATTTATCTATCTATCATATAGTGCCTTTCACATCTATCCTATCTATCTATCTTTCTATATATGAAGCTTGTGGAATGAAATTCTTACTTGCGCCTGCTCTCTATCTGGAAGAAATATAAAGTGTAAATGCATCACATAGACAAACAGCAAAAGTTACATGTAAAGCCCCTAATATACAAATCTGTACACTACATAATGAAGGACTTTATGCATTGCACAAACCTATGAGACATCTCCAGATAGCAGTTGGACAAAAGAAAAAAAAAAAACGATGTAGTGTCATAAAAGAAAATCATATTTTCAGGTGGAGTGGTGGCTCTCTGGCTAAAGGTTCTGCTCTGTTATTTTCCCATGTGTGCAAGAAGAGATTCTGCTCCTTTGGATACTCAAGGAAGGTCCATAACCTGAGAATTGCTCTGGGGTGCTGTGCGATGGCTGACACTATGTTCTGACCCCCAAAGGTCATGTGAAGAGACATTTTCCCCTCAGGAATTACCAGAGTAAATCAAAATCAAGAAATGAATGGTAGATTCTTCTTACACTCTTAAAATAAATGTGTCAAAGTGTTTTTTTCAAGCAGTGCCATAAGTGAACCATTTTTGGTTCTCAAAACAACCAGCCACATCAGGATTAAATAACAAAATCATCTAAACAATGTACAGAAGTTATTTAAAAACAATTAAAATGTTAGGTTTTATCATTACAAAAATATAAATAGAGAGACATCAGACAGCCTGTACAGCCCACTAGTGCATTCAGTGCAGTTCTGCTCACCTCATTACAAAGAGGACAGAGTAACACTTGACGCTGTGCACAGAAAAGCAAGCAGGCGCGCTCCCCAGGACTTGAGGATGTGTCCTCCTCTGACAGACTCCGAGAATTAAAGCTGTTTAGTCTCAAGCAGAGGCGACTGCATGGGAACCTATAATATACCAATTGATAAAGTAGGTCTGGCAGAATTCTTTAACCTTAAAGGTAAATCGTATACTCATGGTCACTCACCGGTCATTGAGCAGCAAAGACTGCATATCTTCAGGTCTTTCCAACACATCAATAAAGCAGATCCACCAGAATTCATTCAACTTAAGGTTTGAATCACATACGTGAGGGTGCGTTTGGAAATTAAGGGGAAGTGAATGTGAGATTGAAGCCAAGAAGCCCTTCTTTATGTAATTCAGTTCATTAAAATCCTCAAAGGCATCACATAATTCTTTGAACTAAATAGTAAATCAATACTTGTGGACATCAGTGAAAATGAAGGGGACCTGCATGTAGGACTGACCCAGATAGCATTTGCTTACTCAGAGTTGTCAGAATCTGGAGCAAACTACTTGAAGTAGAAACACTGACAACCTTTAAGAAGGAACTGGATGAGACACTTGGACAGCTTAGCGATTAGCTGAACAAATCAGACTTGATGGACACATTGGTCTCCTCTCATTTGTCAAATTTCCTATGTTCTTATGTAACAATGTTTATTTATTTAGATATGTATGCAAGCTCCATAAATAACTATGAATAGGTGATTACAGATTTGTGAAATATTAATGGATTCTTGTTTACGAAAGGACACAATCACACAGTCAAAGTTGAGGTCTTCTTAATCTGCTAGACCTCTGACCATACATACTGTAATAGATTTCTGTTTTGTCCACACATTGTGAACCTTTTCAAAGTCCAAAGAACCAACTTCATACACAAATGGGTCTTTGTCAGGCAAACGTTGAACTGAAAACCACAGAACCCAGTCAGGCGCCCTTTCACTCTTAATAATAAAGGTGCCAGAGTGGTTCTTCAGGGAGATGCCATAGAGGAACCCAAAAGACCCCTCCACATGAGGGTTCCAGAAAGACCCTTTTATTTATTTAGATTTGTAACAAACCCCATACAGTGAATTCCCATGAATAGACGGTAACAGAATTGTGAAATACCAATGAGTCCAGATTTTAAATGAACTCCCGCTGCATACAACCCCACAGAGTAAGCTTTGGTTTTCTTTATCTCTTAGTATCTTGCTTAGTAGCCCACCAAACATTAAGGATTTCAGTATTTTTTTTTTTTCTACATATAGGAAAGCTTTTTAAAGCACAAAGAGCCAACTTCATATGCAAAGAACTCTGCCCAGAATGAAAGAGTGCTTTGTCAAGCAATGAGTAGCGGTCTGGAGCCGCTCAGATTCACACCATCGTAGGGTCGGTGATTTGTTTATTTTTTTGGTGGGGATCCCAGGAACGCCCCACTCACACACAGAGACACGAAATAACGGTATATTACCTAATGAAGCTGTATTTCAAATGAAACAAAAATATAAGCAACAAATGGACAAATAACCCTCCCTTTCCCCCACAACAATATCAAATACCAACACACCGATAAACACTCATGACAAAGTCCTTAACACAGTCCAAATGCAGAGGTAATGGATGAAGTGGAGGGAAGGAAAAGGTGACAATCCAGGGAACAGCTCTCTGTAAGTAATTTATTAAACAGCCCAACCAGTAGCCCTGATGTGGCGAGGGGTGGTGTGATTAGGGAATGCTCTCTCCGACAATGGCGATGGTAAATCCAACACGTTACTCACAAGACAGGTAGGTAACAGACAGCCCATACATTCATACAGGCGGGAGATGATGTAGATGGGTGAACACAAACACAAAGACGGACCTCCTTTGCTGCTTAGCCAGCTCCCTTTTAAGATTCCAGCTGGCCCATCTTGCTCCCAGCAGCCCCTGTGTTTTCCTCAATGTCCAATCAGGGCAATACCCTTAGGGTCAGCTGGGAAATGGAGTCCTTTAAGTTGTATTGCTGCTACAAATGGCTCAATGACTATCCATACATCCCAATAATAATCATAAAAAGCCATTAAAGAACTAGGAGTTTTTAAGAGTGTAATGACCCCATTTTTTAAGAGTACAGAAGGAAAAGTGTTGTTAGACCTATGGATCAATTTATGCCAGCCATTCCAGACCGACAAAGCCTGCTTCTCCGACTCTGTCTTTATTTTCGAGGTGCCTTTCTCACCGTTTTACTTTTCGTTTTTCTTCTGTACACTTTTTCGTCGGTGAAGGCGACTCTCTCAGTGGGCGCCTTTACTCCTCCTTGTGTGTCTCAAACTTGCCCCTCTTCTTTCATTGCATCATCCAAGCCAAACTGACCAATCAGATTGCTCTGAGGGACTGGCCACACAGAAGGCACAGGGACTGGAATCGTAAGCTGCACCTACATGAGAAATATAGTAGCCAAAATGTGAAATCTAGAATTAAGAAATACATGTAGTGAAAAAAATAAAGATGGATTTATACTTTTAAAGGAAAAAAAGTGAATGTTGAAAATGGTAATTATTTTCTACTTAAGGACTGCTATGAAAAGGATGAAGAATGGAAAAGCCATTGGTCCAGATGACATACCTGTGGAAGCATGGAGGTGTCTAGGAGAGATGGCAGTGGAGTTTTTAACCAGATTGCTAAATGGAATCTTGGAAAGTGAGAGGATGCCTGAGCAGTAGAGAGGAAATGTACTGGTGCCGATATTTAAGAATAAGGGGTATGTGCAGAACTGTAGTAACTACAGAGGGATAAAATTGATGAGCCACAGCATGAAGTTATGGGAAAGAGTAGTGGAAGCTAGGCTAAGAAGTGAGGTGATGATTAGTGAGCAGCAGTATGGTTTCATGCTAAGTAAGAGCACCACAGATGCGATGTTTGCTCTGAGGGTGTTGATGGAGAAGTTTAGAGAAGGCCAGAAGGGGTTGCATTGCGTCTTTGTTGACCTGGAGAAAGCATATGACAGGGTGCCTCGAGAGGAGCTGTGGTATTGTATGAGGAAGTCGGGAGTGACAGAGAAGTACGTAAGAATTGTACAGGATATGTACGAGGGAAGTGTGACAATGATGAGGTCTGCAGTAGGAGCGACAAATGCATTCAATGTGGAGGTGGGATTTCATCAGGGATTGGCTCTGAGCCCTTTCTTATTTGCAATGATGATGGACAGGTTGACAGACGAGATTAGGCAGGAATCCCCTTGGACTATGATGTTAGCTGATGACATGGTGTTCTATAGCGATAGTAGGGAGCAGGTTGAGGATACCCTGGAGAGGAGGAGAACAAGACAGAATACATGTATGTAAATGAGAGGGAGGTCAGTGGAATGGTGAGGATGAAGGGTGCAGAGTTGTTGAAGGTGGATGAGTTTAAATACTTGGGATCAACAGTACAGAGTAATGGGGTTTGTGAAAGAGAGGTGAAGAAGAGAGTGCAGGCAGGGTGGAGTGGGTGGAGAAGAGTGTCAGGAGTGATTTGTGACAGACAGGCATCAGCAAGAGTGAAAGGGAAGGTCTACAGGACAGTAGTGAGACCAGCTATGTTATATGGGTTGGAGACGGTGGCACTGACCAGAAAGCAGGAGACAGAGCTGGAGGTGGCAGAGTTAAAGATGGTAAGATTTGCATTGGATGTGACGAGGATGGACAGGATTAGAAATGAGGACATTAGAGGGTCAACTCAAGTTGGACGGTTGGGAGACAAAGTCAGAGAGGTGAGATTGCGTTGGTTTGGACATGTGCAGTGGAAAGATGCTGAGTATATTGGGAGAAGGATGCCAAGGATAGAGGTGCCAGGGAAGAGGAAAAGAGGAAGGCCTAAGAGAAGGTTTATGGATGTGGTGAGAGAGGACATGCAGGTAATGGGTGTAACAGAACAAGAGGCAGAGGACAGGAAGATGGAAGAAGATGATTCACTGTGGCAACCACTAATGGGAGCAGCAAGAAGAAGAAGAAGAAGAAGAAGAAGAAGAAGAAGAAGAAGAAGAAGAAGAAGATTGGTTAAACTATAACAAACACTGGGCTACAACATTCACACAACAAGAAAACATTTGGCCAGACGTGATGAGGACATGGTTGCTTATGAACACTGAATGCAGTACAGTGTGGCAGTTTACCTAACCTTTGGTTCCTGACATTATGCGTAATAAATACTTTATTGCACCACAATGGTATCCTGAAAGACTCCATTTGCTCATAGTAAATGAAACAAGAGCGCAACATAAAGGTTGACATATTTCCAAAGGCCAAATAGCATTAACACTAAATTGTATTTTGTATACTAAACAAGCAAGCTAGATAAACTTTTATATAAAGTACTTCCAAAGGCCAAATGACA
Organism: Polypterus senegalus; assembly: GCF_016835505.1. Taxonomy (NCBI): domain Eukaryota; kingdom Metazoa; phylum Chordata; class Cladistia; order Polypteriformes; family Polypteridae; genus Polypterus; species Polypterus senegalus. Next base: position 26,274,299 of record NC_053166.1, on the reverse strand, counting down.
TTACAATTAAATTGTGTTTTTCTATCTGACATTTATCTTTGTTTTAGGACTTGCCTTGGGGCCCCGCTAGTCTTCCAGCTTTCATTCTTTCTGAGTCATCAATTGCAGTATTTACTTCGGCTTCTTGATTGCTTTTCAGCTCTAATAGTCTGATTCAATGCTGCGCTAGTGTCAGAGGAATTACATTTAGATGATGAGATTAAGTTTAGATTTAGGCGAAACCGACCACGTTGCTGTTGCTGATATACAAGATCTATTAATACAAGGCGATTAGAATGCTTCCACTTGAAACTTAGACAAATCACCGGATATTTGAAGATGCATTAGCCTGTGATTGTTAGAGGAGATGCGTGGATATGCGTGCCGCTGCACATCTGTTCACCGCGCTGGGCTTTTTGATCCATATTTAGATGTGTTTTGCAGCGGTGGATGTTCAGGAAATCTTCTCAGACATGCTGGTTATGCTTTGAAATATCCAATAACAATCCCGGTTGTATTCTGTAGTGACACTCATTATTAATGATGCCTTTCACGTTTCCGTTTCTTCTTGGCCAAAAATATCATCTAAGACTATGGCTTCTTTTGTGCATTCCTTGGGACCTCTGTGCTGATGGTGTGTTACAGTCTTGTATGTGTGTGTGTGTGTGTGTGTGTGTGTGTGTCTGTCTACAATATGATGTATGGGTACAGTGCATGCTAGAAAACCTTTTGGAATTTTAACCTTGTACTGCACTTGATGATCATTAGCTTGATTGCTACTGAGAAATGGAAGATTCTGAAACACACCAGTGGTTCTTACCTGCTGCCTCTGACTGGACACTGAGACTGCAGTGTCTTCTAAAGGGTTGGTGGTATTTCTTAGGTCATCATAAAGGCTAATTAGTAGTATATGACACACACACTTTGGGGATTTCATGTCCGGTTGCATTTGCTCATTAGTGCCCACTCTCATGCCAGTGTTATACACTACCCAGATTCTTAACAATTAAAGTATCAGAGAATCGTTTTTCAGAGCATTGCTATAAGGCAGGGGTCTCAAACACCGGTCCTGGAGGGTCGCAGTGGTTGCAGATTTTCATTCTAACCCTATTCTCAATAAGTGGCCTGTTTTTGCTGCTAATTAACTTCTTTTGCATTAATTTGAATTTTCTTGCTCTTGAAGACTCAGACCCCTTAATTATTTCTTTTTCCTTAATTAGCAGCCAAACAATAATGAGATACAAAATGAACCAAAACAGGACCAGCAAACTGTGTCCCATCATGCAATATCTGAAAATAAAGAAAGATGAAAGTCTCAGGAATGCTGATCTGTTCAGATCCCCTAAACATTTGAACAGTGATCTTAGAAAAGAGAAAATCAACAATTTTTGGAAATGTCTGCTATTACACAATCAGAGAAAGAACGGGTTTTATTAACAACAAGACTCGGCTCCTAATTAAGCAACTGGTTGGAGTCCAATTGGTGGGAGTTTGAGGCCCTGACTTAGTTGGTCTTCTGTTGACTCACTCACTACATGTTTCATTTCTGTTTGGGTGCCATTTGGGTGCCAAGAAATTAAGCAATTCAGAGAAACGATGAAGAAATTCAGGGGAACAAATCTTAAAAAAAGCAAGTTAATTAAAATGAAAGGAAAAAGAGTTAATTGGCAGCATAAAATGTTCACCAATTAAGAAAAGGGTTTGAATGAAAACCTGCAGCCACTGCAGCCCTCCAGGACCAGAGTCTGAGACCACTGTTATAAGGGTACCGTTTTTGAACCATCCACAAGAAGGTCCTTGAAAGCAACTTTATTTATTTAGATCTGATGCAGGTTCCATAATTAGCTTTAACACTGAGTTGCTGACTTTCAAAACACTTTCGCTGCACACAGTAACACATGGCTAAGTTCAGACTTCTGTGTTAGTAGCTTTCTATACATTAAGGATTTTTTTTTCTACAAATTTTGAACCTTTTCAAAGCCCAGAGAACCAGCTTCTTATACAGAGAGCCCTTCCCAGAATGTTCCTTGTCAAGCGGTAGATCTACCAGAAACCAGCAGAGTGCCATTTTAGATCCGTTTTTTTAAGGGAGCCCTTGCAGCTTGAGCAGCGTCTTGGCCTGTGCTCTATACAGCATTGTCATCACGCCTTCGGCTCTGACCCCTAGAGGGCACTGCTTCTCTTTTTTTTACACATTCAGCCTACCTCGAGGAACTCGTTCCACATGTACGTTCGCCGTGCCATTTTGATCGCCGTTCTCATCTAGCAGCACCAGGTGGTCCATTTGACCAGTTGACCTTGAGTTTGCGCCGCTGGGTCAGGAGATCACGTCCGAGGGAGGTCTTCACGGTGTTGCTCATTTAACACTCGTCATCCTCACACGGGTTGCAAGTGTTGGGGTCTTTTCAGATGTGCCTATGTAATAATCCGTTCGCAGGAAGTGAACTTCCAGAGCAGTTCTATTCTAGTTTTATGTATTTAGACTTTTTTTCTCTTCTTTTAACTACAGTAAAAGAGTTCACTGTCATGCTTAAAAATGACCATATAAAAGAAGCGATTGTGGGTTTATTTATTTTTTTATCTATTCATATAAATCAAAGCTAATCTCACCGTGTGCGTTAAATGCTGTGGTAGTCTGTCTGGCTGTGCGAGGCTAAATTACATCTTACAAGGCTTGACACAAAACAACGTGCGATCGCAGCGAGGGTCCATTCTGTTTCAAATTGAAAAGAGATTAAAATAAATATATGTTCGCCGATTTTGGTCTCCATTCGCGCCTTTCGCTAAAAACACCGCGATGGAGCTATAATTAATGATAAAAGAGAATCTTTTAAAGGAAGGTATAAGCGAGTCCTACTGAGGGAATCTGAAAACTCATTAACAGGTAGCATATAAATCGAGGCACTAACGAAGCCAGCCGCGGATATGCTCTGATTTAGGGCAGAAATGACATTTTAGTGACTTTAGCTGACTGATATCAGGGGCTTGCGCACTGCAGAGAGGCTTGGCACTCTTTATATTGACATGAAGGTGACACTCTGAACCCGACATTTTAGGGGAGTGGAGCCTGTTCAAGCAGCACTGCGCGCAACGGCAGGGACCTTCAGCCGCTGTCATCGTACGAGACACTCCGGCACTGCAGGAGTCCGCTAATCTAAAAGACAACGTCTGACCGAGAGGAAAACCAAATGGCCTGGAGCGGCATTTAACCTCGGAACACTGCCTCCGTTAATCTATGGGGGAATATTTCCGACAAAATCAAATAAATACGGAAATAAGCAAAAAGTACAGTGAAAAGTAACGGTAAAATACACAATAACTGTGAGTGCAACATGACATCTACGGGAAATGGACACCACCTTTCTTTTACACCCAAAAATTCTGTAATGGCACTTTACTGGGGAGTGTGGCTCCTAGCCTCCATTGCTTGGACCAAGTACAGTTCAGTTCCGATATGAAACTGGGTCTTCGAGTTTTCACAAGGTTCCTATTATGTGGACAAAGCCGAAATCTTTAATGTACTTTTATCCTTCCAAATACATGAACCCTTTGGTATTTCAAAAATCTATTGTTATCTATTCATAGAGTTATGGAGCCTGTTTACAGGCCTGAGTAAATAAAAGTTCTTTCTGGAATGTTCAAGTGGATGGTTGTTAAGGGACCCAAACACAATCCCATTATGGCATCACTTTGAAGAACCACTTTGGCATAAGGATGAGATAGCAGAGTTAACGAATATCTGTTAAACATTCTTGAAAGGCCAATGAGATGTAAGTCAGGGTTTGGGTTCAAATAAAGTAAAAGACCAGAAATGGGGTCCTCTGGGCGTTGCGTTGTATGGTCTTGTGCAGTGTCCTCACTCTGCACACAGAATTGCAAAGTACTCTGGTGATAAAGCTGCTAGAAGACTTGTTGTAACTAATTCTTGAGTATAAGGTCAACCTCATTAGTTTCAACTGCAGTATGTATGTATGTATCTATTGTGGCGAGTGGCTGGGGGTGGCACCCAGCTGGGATGCCTGGAAGGACCAAAGGAGGGATTATGGCTCCTCTGGACCACGAGAGGGCAGCTGCCCTGGTTGGTATGGGGACCACGGGAACAGAGCATGGAAGCTCAACCCTATAGGGGCCCGTGGTCACCACCAGAGGGCGCCCAGATACCTGAGGAGTTCTGGCCCTCGGCACTTCCGCTACACCCAGAAGTGCCAGCAGAAGATCATTGGGAGGCACCTGGAGCACATCCAGGTCGATATAAAATGGGCCACCTCCCTCCATTCTAGAGCTAGAGTCGGGTGGAAGAGGACAAAGGCTGGAGGAGAGGAGTGGAGGCGGTCTGAAGCAAGGCATTGAGGAAAAAGCCTGGACTGAGGGTGATTGGTACGGGGTACTGGGTTGTGTGCACCACTGTAAACAGTGTAAATATGGTGAATAAACGTGTGTTGGGTTGTAAACCATCGGTGTCTGCCTGACTGTGTCCGGGCTGTTCCCCACACTATATATGTATTTATTTAAATGAAGTATAGTTTTCAGGAAACAGCGCATTAGCTTCTCAATTTTTTTATGGGCTCTCGTTGTCAATGCCCGTCCATTTTTACTTCTTTTTTAACCCACTGTAACACATCTGAGCTCATAAAACTGACGTATTCCATACTTGCTCTGATCGTCAGCTCATATTTTTCCTTCAAACTCTTTTTTAATCAGGTCTTATCGTACAGGTTTGTAATCTTGAGGATCGAAGTGGAGTGTGCTGGATAGTGCATCGCTAATTAAGATAGGGTAGCAGGGTCTGTATTTAAGTAATCCTGAAAAGATCCAGGGGTGGCATCGGGGGCGCAGTGGTAGCGCTGCTGCCTCACAGTTAGGAGACCCGGGTTCGCTTCCCGGGTCCTCCCTGCGTGGAGTTTGCATGTTCTCCCCGTGTCTGCGTGGGTTCCCTCCGGGCGCTCCGGTTTCCTCCCACATTCCAAAGACATGCAGGTTAGGTGAATTGGCGATTCTAAATTGGCCCTAGTGTGTGTTTGTGTGTGCCCTGCGGTGGGTTGGCACCCTGCCCAGGATTGGTTCCTGCCTTGTGCCATGTGTTGGCTGGGTTTGGCTCCAGCAGACCCCCGTGACCCTGTGTTCAGATTCAGTAGGTTAGAAAATGGATGGATGGATGAAAAGATCCGGCCATGATGAAACCAATGCGGACCTAATAGGGTCTCCTCAGCCCCTTACGAATTCGCTGTTGGGGAACTGAGAGAGCACTAGAAGGTTTAAGAATTTTATGAGTGATTTAATAATTTCTAGCAATTTTCATTATTTCTAGCAATTTTCATTATCACGTTAAAGAGAGACAATAAACCGTACATAACAACTTCTATTACTTCTATTAATGGCGTTTTACTGGTTGTCTTGCTCCTAATAGAAACTTGCTTGACATTGATCCATTTCATTTTGAGAGGGGTTTTTGTGTATGAAGTTGTTTTTTTTTAGCTTTGAAAATCAGGAGGAGAACTTGTTATCATCTATTCATGGTTACTTTTAAAGCCTTTTACAGATCTAAACAAATAAAGTTTCCTTATGGAACTTAAACGTGGACGGTTTTATCTGCGAACCAAAAATAGTTCCCCTATCGCATTGCTCCGAAGAACTATTGGCACGTTTATTATTTTAAGAATGTGAATGCACAATAGACTTTAGCTGCGGACCTCCAGGGCTCCACTCCATTGAGAAAGTTGTCATTTTATATTGTATCGTGGACAGACCGAGACAGACACCGAATGCAAGTAAAACCCAATAACGGGCGCGATAATTCCACAACAAATAATTTACAGCAGCCTCTAGCAGAATCAAACTCACAAACGCCCTGTAAAAATAACAGTCACTTCACTAGGCATGTTATTTAACTCTCGCAGTGTCCCCGATCGTCGCAGCGTCTCGTGTCGTGTCAATTTTCCCGCCGTTACCCCGTTAGCATCTATTTATAATGCTATGGGAGTCTCCACCTGCCTTCTCGAATGTCGTAGGTATAACGAGAAAATTCCAGAGCTTCCAGGATCGCAGCGCTCAGCACACCTGTGAATACCCTGCTGTCAATCACATGTCCAGAACCCGCCCATCTCTAGAGTGACGATGTTAGCCATTACAATATTAAACGTCACCTGTGGGGAAGACTCTCGTCAGATTAGGGTTCGGGGAGGGTTATCTGACGCAAATCAAGTAAACCAAATGACAAAATCCTGCAAATCCAACTGGCTGTCCAGCGGAGCTCCTGAATCGCGGAGCTGCGGAGGTCCCCAACTTTAACCACTTTTGATAATGCAGTTTTTAAAGCACATACGACTCTTGGGGAACTGAAAGATGTGCAACGGCACGTGAGTTCAGACTTTGAAAATAATTGAAAATAACCGATTAAAACGTTTTGCGAATGACGCAAGTGGGATCTTTTCTATTCTAGTGGGAGATTGTGCGTGTTTTTTTCCGTGTGCGTGTATAGCGTGACATACCAGAGTTTGCGTTTAAAGCTTATTTGTGTAGAGATTAGATCCTGAGGAAACCCAGCCTGTACCTGCACTCTAAAAATTCTTGCTGGAGTTACTTAACTGCATGTGTTATGCCAACAATTTCCACAACACAGAGTTGTGTAAATTTTAAATTAAAGTTGTCTCCTTAAATAACTTACACTTAGTCAACACAACGTGGCCAAGTAAGAGCAAAAACATTTACTTATGATCAACAAACTAAAGTAACACAACCTCAGCATTGTTTTATTTGACTGGGTTTAATAACTCCAATACATATATTTTTTTAGTACTATGAACTAAATGGACTTGCACAAAAGTTACTTCACAGCATCTTGTCTTTACTTAGCTATAGATAGCAATACTAATTAATTATTATCTTGTGTAATAAATATTCAAACCATATCAACACTGTTCAATTTATTAAGAGTGTAGTCATTCAATTATTACCACATAAGATAATAAAGTTATATTTTGGTTCATTGCATTTTCCATGCAATCTTAACATTAATTAAATTAATGTTTAGGATGCAAAGAAAAAATGCTTTTCTGAAGTAGGTTAGGCGACGTGTATCAAAAAAAGCCTCATAAATCAACTTCCACAACCCCCCAAATCTGACGGCTTTTGTTAAAACAATCAATTCACTAAGACTTTAACATTCTTTCCAAGTATACAGAGGTGTGAGTGTCCTTCGGACCCCCAGTAATATCCAACTGCAGAGCCAGAGCACCATGCGTCACCACAGGTCTATGCCGGGAGTTCTAGACCAGCAGTTATAGGATGGAAGTTAAGGTTAGGGGTTAGTATGGTTAGCACGTAGGATAAATGGCTAAGCTTATAGGGGTTAGTTTTGTTAAGGTTAGGGTTTGGTGTGGTTAGCATGTCAATCAATTTGATTTGTGATGACCGATAAATGGCCTAGACATGCCGTGATGTCACTTCCACTCTGAAACTGCGGGCATAGATCTGTGGTGACTGTGGCGCTGTGGCTCTGCAGGTTGATTCATCTCCCCTTGGAATGCGTCGTCAACAAAAGGGGCGGTTCCTTATGCAAAATATCACACTTTATGCAAATATGGGATAGTCATGTACATAAAACTTCCATCCATCCATCCATTTTCTAACTCGCTGAATCCAAACACAGGGTCACGGGGGTCTGCTGGAGCCAATCCCAGGGCACAAGGCAGGAACCAATCCTGGGCAGGGTGCCAACACACACAAACACCAAGCACACACTAGGGCCAATTTAGAATCGCCAATCCACCTAACCTGCATGTCTTTGGATTGTGGGAGAAACCGGAGCACACCCACGCAGACACAGGGAGAACATGCAAACTCCACGCAGGGATGATCCAGGAAGCGAACCCAGGTCTCCTAACTGCGAGGCAGCAGCGCTACCCACTGTGCCACCATGCCACCCTACATAAAACTGGACTGTTTTAAATTAAATCAACCTAATTTAACTATGTAAAAGGAAAGTGAGAATAACATGTTCTGAGTAAGATTATCATAAAATTAGTGAGTAATGACAGTAGTCCCTGAGATCGGTTTCTGTTGGAAGAAGATGATCTGATTGTGTTGCTTCAACAGAAATGAATTGTGTTAGTGTGACAGCAAAAAGATTTAAAACCAATCTAACTTGAAAAAGATAAGTAATAGCAGAAAATGTCATTATTTTAAGTTAAAGTAACATCAATTAGATACGTAAAGTGAACATCCCCAACAGTACTTTTTTTTGAGTGCAACTGAGAGAACATGCAAGCTCCACACTGAGAGCAAAAGAGACATTAATGCCGGTCTCTTTAAACGTGAGGCAGCAGCACTAGCACTGCGCCACAGGATATACCCATCTAGAAAGGCATTAAATAATAACAGATTTTGTTCATGATGTGTAGAGGAAATAGTCAGGCAAGCATATGGAATGGCATGGTGGCGCAGTAGCAGCACTGCTGCCTCACAGTACTTGGTTTGTATCATGGGTGCTCACTATGTGTAGTTTGTTTGTTCTCCCTGTGTCCATGGGGGTTTCCACCAGGGGCATCAATTTCTCCCAACCGTCCAAAGCAGGGCCATCTTAATGTATGGACACAATGGCACTGGCTGGGGGCCACAGGAGCATAGAAGTCCACTATGTTTCTAATGCCTATGTATGTTGCTCTTTTGTTATCAAAACTGGGCCCCCAGTGCACTTCTTTGCCCAGGGGCCTATGATGCTGAAGATGGCCCTGGTCCAAAGACATGGGGGTTAGATGGATTAGTGATGGTGAATTGGCCCGTGTGTGTGTTTGTATGTGTGTGTGTGTTCACCCCGAGATGAACTATCACCCAGTCCAGGGATTGTTCCAGCCTTGTGCCCAGCACTTATAGGATGGGCTCCTGCCAGAGAATAAGAGGGTTTAGACAGTGGCTGGATGGTTCAAGTCTTAAGCTCTTAAATAAAGCTGAAATAATTACCTGTAAAATGATCACTTGTTAGAAGTAAATAGTGCCTGCCCACCTTATTGTAATTTAGCAGATCATATAAAAGTAAAATACTGCAGTGGGCTGGCGCCCTGCCCGGGGTTTGTTTCCTGCCTTGCACCCTGTGTTGGGTGGGATTGGCTCCAGCATACCCCGTGACCCTGTAGTTGGGATATAGCAGGTTGGATAATAGATGGATGGATATAACAGTAAAATATACTAAGTACAATTCTGTAATCTTTATCTGATGTATGTTTTTGACTTTGACATTCTATGTTGGCAAAATCAGGTTGACTTGTGTGATTTATTTGGATGTGTTTCATGCACTAATTTTAGGTTTTCTTTCCTCATTAAAGCATGGGGCTAAATTTATTCAAGTGTAAATTGCTGCCTTTGATTATTTTGGGGGGTGAGGGGGTGAGGTGTGTGGGGGTGAATCATATATGCACTCTCAAAAATAAAAAGGTGCCAAAGAAGTTCTTCAAAGCGATGCCATACAGGGACTATTTTTGTTTTTTAAAGCACCTTCCACATGGAGGTCCCAGAAGGATCCCTTTATTTATTGAAATCTGTAACAGATAGCATAAATAGTCATGAAGAGATAATAGCAGATCTGTGAATGGGTTTTGGATTTTAAAAGAACTGCCACTGCATATAATAACTCAGGGTGAATTCAGCTGTTTCATAGTGCCAGGGTACCCCACATTATGGGTTTCTCTTATCTTCACATACTAGTAGCCTTTTTAAAGCCTGAAGAACCAACTTTATATTCCAAGAACCTGTCCCAGAAAAAAAATGGTTCTTTATCAAGCATTGGTTCTATGAAGGACCACCCAACCCAGTACAGGATCACTTATGGACTTTTATTAGTTTTGCATTCCTGTATTTGCTCGCCAAGTTATTTTTCTGTAAACGTGGCTTTGAACTGTCAGCAGTCCTGTACATGCTCCTTGATTCACAGCGTTTGTTTTCATCGTAGCGTGAGCCGCATCTCACTTTTAGTTTCCAAAATAAACTGTCAGGCATAAATTTAGCCCTCAAAGCAGCTGACTTGCACTGCGCTTTATTTAACCGCTTACTCGAGTAGAAATTCTACAGCAAAATGTGTGCAACAAAAGCTAACGTGTTCGCGTCTCACCGCCTTCATGCACTCCAGTCTTTGTGGGTTTTCGGGGGTCTGTCTGCCTGGTGTTTTCAGTGGACAGTGTCGACCTCTGAGCTTGAACCATGCACTATTCGGGCCCCACCTATGGGGAATGACGAAAATAAAAATGTATACGTAACTTAAATAAGCGCTAGACAAGAGCGGCAAGTAGTGCGGGAGGGAGCAACACAATGGAGAGCAGCAAAAACAGAATCCGCGTCTGACATTCTGAGCGATGGATACAGATACAGATGGAGAGTGTGCCAAGTCAAAGCTTACGATTACACTCGATGGTCGTCAGAGCACAGCCTGCCATGTCAAAGATGAAAAACAAAGCGAGTCGGATCCTTCAACTGTCTATTTTGAAAGACAGAGAGAGAAAGAGAAGCGAAAGAAAAATATTCTTAAACATTATTCCAGTTAATTTTCAATATCGGGTATTTTCAGGTTTCCTCCGGGCACTCCGGTTTCCTCCCACAGTCCAAAGACATGCTGGTTAGGTGGACCGGCGATTCTAAATTGGCCATAGTGTGGCCTTGGTGTGTGGGTGTGTTTGTGTGTGTGCCCTGCGGTGGGTTGGCACCCTACCCAGGATTGGTTCCTGCCTTGTGCCCTGGTGTTGGCTGGGATTGGCTCCAGCAGACCCCCGTGACCCTGTGTTCGGATTCAGCGGGTTAGAAAATGGATGGATGGATGGGTATTTTCAGCTATTAACGTAAAACTAAGAAAAATGAAAGCAGCAATAAAAACACATCAGCCAGGTTAATTGTTGCAGACTCTTGCCACTCTTCTACCAATTTAACAATATTTTAGTAATAATAATTATGTTTTGCATGTATTGAGCAAACAGGTCAGGTCAGGTTGGGGGGCATGCACTCGTACAGTGGGATGCCGCACCCACCACACGGCGAAGCTGCTCAGAATCCCAGTTGGCAACCCCCCAGGGCAAACACGCAGCCCAGTCCTACCCTCCGGAAATGACCGTCTATCTGCCGCAGCCAGGTCTTAGGTAGACGTCACGTTGGCCTGGTCCAACCACTCGGGTCCACAAAACATGAGGATCACCCTCGGGGAATCGCACCACATTGCCGTAGTGCCGTAATTGACAATGCAGGTAATGTGCCTCATTTGGGACTCCGTGAATATTTGGCACAAAGTCAGACCGGCGGTACCAAACGATTCTCTGAAGAGACGCAGTACTGAGAGGGCATGTTAAAGCATAACAAGAGAAAACTTGCAAGGCACTTCTCTAAAAATTAAGGTGCCAGGTGCGGTTCTTCAGAGCGATGCTATAAGGGAAACAGTTTGGTTCGCCAAACAGCCATGAAGGTTCCAGACAGAACTTTTATTTATTTAGATCGGTTCCATACACAAACGTGAATAATTTATATCAAATTAGTGAAATATCAATGGGGTCTTGTTTTAAAAAAAGGACTCCCGCTGATCATAATGGCACAGTCTGGGTTCAGCTTTTCTTGATTTTCTTGTATGTTTTTAGGCAGCCGACTGTACGTTACAGATTTCTGTTTTGTCCACATATTAGGAACATTTTCAAAACCCAAAGAACAGTTTCGCATGAGAAAAGAAAACCTTCCCATAATAAAATGGTTGTTGAACAATAGTTCTACGAGGAACCAAACAGCCCAGTAAAGAATCGTGAAAGAAACAGTACTTTTAAGATTGTGGGATGGATAACAAAAATATATCATGGTGGCTTTTTAATTTAGACCCAACGCGTAGTCATAGTCATAGTAATTGCTATCCTCTTCAAGATCAGCAGTTCTGACCACAAAAGAGCACGGGTTGTTTCTTGTTTCTTTTAGGTGTGTGTAATTTAAAATAAATACTTCAGGAGGGGTTTTATTGTTAGGATCTTGGTTATAAACTCAATATTTCATCTTCGTTCCTCCAAATGACAATCAATGAACCATTAAAGTACCCACTCACCTGCCTCACATGTACAGTATAGGCTGAGAGGGCGGTCCTTCAGCAGTGACACCAGGTTGATCCCGCCTCCTTGGGGTTCCACCCACAAAGCACAAGGAAGTTAGAAGAAAACAAAACAGAGTGAATCTACTGTATATAATAAATAAATAAACAGATCAATATTAAAATAATTTATATAATAAAAACGTGTACAAATAATAAATCAGAAATAACAAAAAGGAAATCAAACATAAGACCGAGAGCATACCCTTGCTTTAACATAACAAAAGTATAACTGGTGTAGAAGCTGAGCTCTTGGCAGGTTTCCATACAAACTCGCATGAAGTTCACTAGAATTCTCTACCGATTGCTTAATACGAATGGTATTTGGATTCTTACAAAGACAAAGCTGTTTTTAAAACTTGAGCAGAGTAAAACAACAAATGGAGTCTGATAGAAAAAGATGACATATTCAGAGAAAGCAAGATGTGTGTGTGTGTGTGTGTGTGTGTGTGTGTGTGTGTGTGTGTGTACACTCCTTTGACTCGTTTCACGGGCTCAGGAATCTCCGAGTGATACAAATTATGGCCTACTCATAGCATTTTATCAGTTTTCTTAATTAAGAAGCTTCTCCTAACTTGACCAGGATATAGGGGAACCAACCGTTTCTCAAATTCTGCACCAAACTCTGAACGCCCTTAAAATGTGTGAGGTAATAATGCAGACTCATGGATTTCCACTGCACTCCACATGAGAAAATGTGAAAGCAAGCTACATTCATGCAAATTGTTGGTGTTCCTAGAGTTGACATTTGCCCCAAACATGGCTGAGCATGCATATGTGAATCGCAGGCCATAATGTATAAATGCAAACTGTTTTATTCTTGTTGCTGTACTTCCCTGTGATTTGCAAGGAAACTACAAAACGCCCTGATGAGTGTCATGTTGTTATAGCTTGGATGGGGCCTGTAGATCGTAAAGTCATTCATTCTCACTCCTTCTTCTTGCTAGGAGTGGGCGTAGGACCCTTCATCACTACTTCTCCTGCCCTGCTCTGTGGTAGGACAGATTCTAATCCTAGTCATCCTTTTATTACAATTCCTAGGAGTAATTCTCAGACTCTTGATAAATTTGAGGCCCAGACCTGGACTTGTATTGCTCAGTGGGACGGACTTCTCCTGAGGATACGGAAAGTTTTATTTGCTGTCCCTCAGGGGAAACGGCACACTGCTTTTCTGAACTTTTGGGAATTGTTCAGCCACACTTTAAGTCCTGTTTTAATCTTGGCCACCTCATTCATGCAAGCAGTCGAGAGCGCAGAATGCTGCTACAACGTGCGGCTTTCAGAGAGAGCCGCTCCCCTGCACTTGGCCTGTGAATAATTCAGCATCCTCAGGACTTCAATTGAACTGCATTCTGGCATGGCTGCTGCCTACGTTCTCCTTTCTTTGTGCCGTCTGATGGGTGCGGGCGCCCTCTGTGTGACCTCTCCCCACGAAGGCTTTTGGCTTTCTTTATGTATCGTTACTCTGGCCCAGACAAAATTGAGAGACCCCGACAGGGTGTCGGTATCCGCCGTCTTTTTGGCTCAGTCATTATTGATGGTGATGGTGGTGGTGGGGGGGTTGGGTTTATCCACATCTTTGTTGGCTGGACCCCCTTCTGTTTTGAACTTAATTTGCTTGGATATCCACCCCTCTGTGTTATGAAACGTTGATCTGAATGAAAACGTCTTGTGCATCTTGTGCAGAGCCCATTGCTCTACTTCATTACCGGTGGTCATATGACTTAACAACACTTTTGTTATTGGGTGCCTCTGCGAGGCTGGGTGGGGGTGGGGGGTGTTTTCCAGACCCAAAGGACTTCACGGTAACACTTTACATTAAGGGCGGCATGGTGGTGCAGTGGGTAGTGCTGCTGCCTCGCAGTTAGGAGACTCGGGTTTGCTTCCCTGGTCCTCCCTGCGTGGAGTTTTCATGTTCTCCCCGTGCGTGGGTTTCCTCCGGGTACTCCAGTTTCCTCCTACAGTGCAAAGACATACAGGTTAGGTGGATTGGCAATTCTAAATTGTCCCTAATGTGTGTGTGTGTCCCGCAGTGGGCTGGCGCACTGCCCAGGGTTTATTTCCTGCCTTGCACCCTGTGATTGGCTCCAGCAGACCCCCCGTGACCCTGTGGTTAGGATATAGCGGGTTGATTAATGGATGGATGGACTTTACATTGTGTGCATAATTACATTGTAACTACTATGTAATTACCTGTATAAATACAGTATAACTATAAGTTATTACTCCGTACTTACTGTGTAACTGTATAGTTAATTACTCGGTTGTCATTGTTATTCCACAGTTACTATAATTAAAATGTAAAATTTATGTAATTAAATTAAAATTGCTCAGACCATGGAACATCTGTTACATAGTTGTAGTTACATACCCTGATATTTGTATTACATTTTGAAAGTACAGATACATCGTATGTATGTAAGTACACTTGTTTTTGGACCAGTGATAAATTGTTACATTGTAATTATATAAATTGTGGAATAACAATGACAACTGAGTAATTAACTATAGCATTACTTTGTATTACACAGTAAGTACGGAGTAATAACTCATAGTTACACTGTACTTATGCAGGTAATTACATAGTAGTTACAGTGTAATTATGGGCCCTTAATGTAAAGTGTTACCGACTCCCCTCATCAAACCAATAGTGAAAATATATATTTAATTTTTGAAAACAGAAAAAAAAATATCTTGTCACTTTTAGGTTAACATAAGAGAAAGGAACTGCCACTGTATGTTGTGTCGCATGACATTAGAGGCAAATGATGGATTGATGGGTGGGCATGATAACGCTCGAATTCTACAAAAGTAAGTGAGTAGACAACAGAGTTGCATCATGATAAGAGAAAGAAAAAAAATACAACTAAGCTCTTCTCAAATCAGGCAATTGGCACAACAAGCCACTGCCACACCAGACAGAAGATAACATCAATACTTAAAACATCAGTGGAAGACGGAATTGGCAAAAGTGCTACCACTGAGTGTCATAACCGGAGGTTCTCGAGCATCATGTGAGTCAAGCATCACGGTGGAGCTCAACAGAAGTGGCATCTTCTCCTTGTCCTCCTCGCCCACCTCTTCCCACTGCAGATGACGGTGGGTCAAGATATGGAGAGAAACCGGACAGCTCAGACACAGGTAGAAATAACAATATGCTGTATTGAATAGAAAGAAATCCATAACAATGCCAAAGTCTTGCAATGTTTCACGTTAACACCACAGCAGTTTTCCCCTGAATTACAACAAAATGGCCAGGCAAAGCATGGGTTTAATTTAATTAGATTTCTGAGAAAAAAAATTGTTTGAATTGTTTTTGACTTCAGTAGAAAGGCAGGAGAGTTTGAAATAATGGGGAGCAGCCATTTTGAGTTTTTCTGGGGACTGACGTTGGGGAAAGAAATGTTAAAAGTTAAATACAGGAAATTGTCACGGATTTCTTAGAATCTCACTAGCAGAGGTCCAGGTTTGTTGTGTTTAGGGTTTTTATTATGATTAACAATTATGTTTGACAGTGCAGGTCAAAGCCCATTTGGATTGGGTAGTCAGAATTATTAGACTTTGATGACCTGCAGGGGAGAAGGGTCTCCCACTCATTTTGTTTTTTACTAGAGATTAGAAATGAAATATATGGAGGCTGAGATTTTGTGATGTCCAGGGCTGGTTTCTTCCTTGAAATAAGTTTTCAGAGGACAGACATCAGACCCTGAATTGGATTTAGTGGGTTTGAGTATCTTATGTTATTGTGCATAAACATATACACATGGTGGCGCAGTGCGTAGCACTGCTGCCTTGCAGTTAGGAGACCTGGGTTCACTTCCCAGGTCCTCCCTACGTGGAGTTTGCATGTTCTCCCCATGTATGTGTGGGTTTCCTCCGGGTACTCCGGTTTCCTCCCACAGTCCAAAGACATGCAGGATAGGTGCATTGACGATCCTAAATTGTCCCTAGTGTGTGCTTGGTGTGTGTGTGTCCTGCGGTGGGCTGGCATCCTTTGTTCCTGCCTAGTGCCCGGTGCTGGCTGGGATTGGCTCCAGCAGACCCCCGTGACCCTGTGTTAGGATATAGCAGGGATATAGAAAATGACTGACTGACAAATACACATGAGGGCTCTCCAAAACTGATCTAGAACCAAAAATAAGGTCACAAAATACAAAATTTATATAAAAGGAGGAAGTTTATAATGATAAAAATTTACAAGTCACAGAACAGTATGGGAAACTGGAAACATGGGAATAAAATAAGAGAATAAAAAAACAACAAGTCTAGGCCTAACTTATAAAGGGTTCAAACCCTAATTGCTTGGCAGTGTGGCTGGTCCACTTTTCTCCCCTTTTTGTCCTTCATTTCCTCCCTGCAACCTTCTTTCCTTCCTATGGCCTCTTAATTCTGTCAGTGAAACTCTTGTCCATATGAAACCTCTCAACTCCAGGCTCAGTGGTCTAATGTCTGAAAATAATTTTCATTTTAACTCCTGTGTAAAAAAACACATCTGCTAGGGATTAGAAAAACACCTGTCAGCTTGGAGGACTTCCAGCCCTACACTCTGTGGTCCCTCACTGTCCTCCATTCACATTTGCTGTATGTCCCAGGAGAAATCCACTTTATTGTGTTGCTAGCTACATTATCTGTTGAGACAGGTGATACATTAAATTAAAAATTATTTGATATCTCTTTGGTGCCTTTCCTTTGTATCCTTGTGTGTCTGAACCTCTCTTGAATGGCGCTCCTTCTGTTGAGTATGTTCCCGTAAAGTCTGCTGCTTAGACTTCATCTCAACATTCCTTACTTGCCTCCTGTTCACTTTTATGCTTCTCGTCCTCTCTCAGGGTATATCCTATACCTCTACTCCTCTATGTGTCTTACACTTCCACTTCCTCTTTAGAATACATAATCAAAACCAAAGCAACCAATCAGATTGCTGGTAGGGGTTGCCTTACTCTACCCCAGAGTTCCAGTACTCTGGGGTGGGGGGGTGGTCTGAGTTTGCTGTTCTGGGTCGAACCTCCACTCTCGACAAGCCCTTGCCTGCAGCACCTTGGCTTTTAGTTGGTTATAATCATAACTGAGGTCAAAAATAAATACTTCCGGAGGGGCTTTATTGTTAAGATCTTGGTTATAAACTCAACATGTCATCTTCATTCTTCCAAATGACAATCAATGAACCATTAAAGTACCCACTCACATGTATAGGCTGAGAGGGCGGTCCTTCAGCAGTGACATCAGGTTGATCCCGCCCCCTTGGGGTTCCACCCACAAAGCACAAGGAAGTTAGAAGAAAGCAAAACAGAGTGAATCTACTGTATATAATAAATAAATAAACAGAACAATATTAACATAATTTATAAAATAAAAACATTTACAAATAATAAATCAGAACTAACAAAAAGACAAAAGAAATCGAACATAAGACCGGGAGCACACCCTGGCTTTAACATAACAAAGGTAAAACTGGTGTAGAAGGTGAGGTCTGGTTAGGTTTCCATAAAAAACTCACATGGAGTTCACTAGAATTCTCTACTGATTGCTTAATACGAATAGATTTTGGATTCTCACAAAGACAAAGCTGCTTTGAAAACCTGGGCAAAATAAAACAACAAATGGAGTCTGCCAGAAAAAGACGACATATTCAGATAAAGAAACATATGCGTGTGTGTGTGTGTACATGTCTTTGACTTGATTCACTGCCTCAGGAATCAGAGTGATACAAATTATGGCCTACTCGTAGCATTTTATCAGTTTTCCTAAATAAAAAGCCTCTCCTAACTTGACCAGGATTTAGGAGAATTCCTGAGCTGTCTTAACTCACTAGGAGCTGCCAGAAGATGGCAGATTCTGGAAAAGATGGAATATTTTGAAAATGCGGAACAACAATGGACTTGTAAAAACAGAGCCAGTCAATCCATTAGACTGCATACTCAAGGAGCATGTGCTTCGAACACCAAGGGGCTGCACCACCAAACTATGGTCCTCAAAGTCTAATAATAATGTTTGCTATGGACACTATGAGGCCACATTTTGGTAGCTCAAGGGGTGCACACTCTAGTCGATGAGGGAGACAACCTTTGGTCCTCAAGATCTAATATTAATACTGAATGTGTGCTATGGACACCAAGGAGCATCATTATTGAAATGCAAGCATCAAAGCCAAACTGACCTGACTCTGCCCCAGAGTTCCAATACTTGGGGGTGGGTTTGCTCTTCTTGGTTGAACCTCCACTCCCGACAAGCCCTTGCCTGCAGCACCTTGGCTTTTAGTTGGTTATAATCCACGGCAACCTGCTCATTGAGGTTGAAATAAGTCCACTGAGCCGGTCCTCTCAAGAAACAGTATCTGTATTTACACCTACTCCTTACGGTCCCAGTGATGATGGGTAGCCGTATGCTTAAATACCAGAAAGTAAGTCTCGATATCATCATCAGCGTGTAATGGCAACAGCACCTGGAATGGACCCATCAGTTGTAGCTGCTGGAGGGCAAGACACATTTGACTGCGTACCTCTGCCCCGGAAAGCCGAGTCTGTTATTCCCCAAATGGGACCTTTCAGTGCCCGGAGTTCTGTTGCCTTGGCCTGAAGAAGGGCTACCATGTCCCATTGCTCTGTCATTCTAGCAACAAAACCTGTCGACTACACCACTGTAAGAAAGATAACAACAACAATAAAGAGTTAGGGTACCAGCCTGGTCACCCTATATAACTAATAAACAAAATACATGCAATGATTGTGGGGACGTGAGTTCAGAACAGAGCTGTCAAAGATGGCAAAGCTTCCTGTTTTGGGCCCTTCCAGCAGGAAGAGGCGGGTCCAGGTGTATGGACACGAGAGGTGACATTGGAGGTGTTATAGCCGTCTGTCTTTAGAGGGAGATAGGAAAAAGGCATTAGGGCACAGTGCCAACCCCTACAGTGGCAGTAGAATTACAGTCACTCGAGTACTTCAGTTGTCTTCTATGCCCATGCATGTAACAAAGGATACAAAAGAAATCTATGAAAAAATAAGCTTAAAGCCAAACTGAGGAGTGTAGTATAATAAAACTCAGAGGTAGCATTAAAGACAACCTGTTCCTGTTTTAATTGCCACTGTCTGTATGATAAATTGCTTGTCAGAACTGCAGACAAAACTCTCGCAGGACAGGCTTGTTATCACGTGATCTTGCAGTGCCACAACAGTCGCCAGTCATTATCAAGAAACTGAAGAAGCCCCTGTGTCCGGCTGCAGGGATATTCAACTGTTAATGTCAGTTGATATTAACCAGTCAAGTTTAAAGGGGTCATGACAAGGAATTCACCTTACTTGGGCCACAGAGTTAACATTTCATATTATTTAGAGAGCATATAACCAAAAGTACAGTAGCATGGACAAGGAAACATGATTTGTTTTAGTAGCAAAAAGGTAATGTAGAGAGCAAGTGGCTTTGCTTGTGCCTTCCTATATTTAACACAAAACCGAGCTCCGTGGGTACCAATGCCGGGACAGCAATTGATCGATGACTGTAACTGTGCATGTCTGTCATGGTGAGAGTCCGGCAATAATTCTTAGTTACGTTTGTTTGCTGGACCCTTTCATATGTGACATCCTGCTTTGTGATTTGGTTTGGTTATAAAGGAGGTATGTTTATGGCAGACATTGCTTATTCTTGAGTCTTCTTTATCACCCATCTACTGGCATTCTGCTTTTTTTCTCCTTAATCAAATTATGTGTCACTTCTTTAATTTTGTTATTCTCAATCTACAGTACACTTTATGGCCAAAGGGCTATAGACATCTGTCCATCCCAACTATATGAGTTGGTTGGCCATCTCATTGCAAAACCATGAGTGTTAATATGGAGTTGGTCCCCCATATGCAGCTATTAAAACCTCAGCTCTTTTGGGAAGGCTTTCCACAAGATTTTGGAGTGTATCTGCTGGAATTTGTGCCCCTTAAAGCCCAAAGAGTGTGAGGTTACGTTCTGATGTTGGATGAGAAGAACTGGCTTGTAATTGGCATTCCAATTCATCCCATAGCTGTCCAGGAAGGCTCAGGTCAAGGCTCAGTGCAGGTCACTTGATCTCCTCCAAGTGTGCACAGGGGCAGAGTCATGCTGGAACTGAAAGGGTTTTCCACAAAGCTGGAAGTACGAAATTGTCTGAAATGTCTTTGTATAATGTGGCATTAACATTACCCATCAACTGGAACCAAAGAGCCTTATTCAAACAATGAAAAACAGCTCCACACCCTAACCCTTATCCTTCCTCCACCAAACTTTACGGTTTGGTATTTTGAGGTCATAAAGTGTTTCTCCTGGTTTTCATCAGGCTTGCCAGATAGTGAAGCGTGAATCCTCGCTCCGCTGAACACATTTCCACTGCTTCAGAGTCCAGTGGTGGCATGCTTTACACCATTCCAGCCAACACTTGGCATTGCCCATAGTGATCAGAGGCTTGTGTGTGGCTACTTGACCATGGAAACCCATTTCATGAAGTTCCTGACTCCTGGTTCATGTGCTGATGTTGCTTCGAAAGGCCGTTTGGAACTCTTTATTGTGAATGATGCAGCAAAGGGTATGCAGTTCTTTTCCATGCTATGCTCTTCAGCACTTGGTGACCCCATTCTGAATTTGCGTGGTCTACCAATTTGTGGCTGAGCTCTTATTGATCCTCGATGCTTCCACTCTACCTCAATAGAACTTAGTTAACCAGGGCAGATCTAGCAGAGTAGGAATTTCCCATAGCGACTTGAGGTAAAGGTGACATCCTATGAGAGTGCCATGTTTGCAGTCGCTGAGCTCTTCATTCAGTACGACCCATTCTACTGCCAATGTTTGTCATTGAAGTTTGTATGAGGGGTTCTATGCACCCATTAACGATGAAACACCGTGAACTCAGTCATTTGGAGGGGAGTTGTGGAAGAAAACCCACCGAGTAAGACAGGAATAGTTCAATCAATTAGATTTTTATTCAGTCTCATCAATTGCTCCTTCCTGGGTAATCTGCATCCAGCCCTGCAAGCAGTCATCCTACTTGCAAGGAAATCATGGGGATTGATGACAGGATTGGCACTCCAGCCACCGTAAAAAAAAACAAAACCTCACACATCTCTGAGACGACAGAAAAGACTCCTTATTGCTCTCTGCGGGAGTAGCTCTTTTGTAGCCGCATATAGGAAGGCTGCTCGCATCATGAAGAGGATGGGGGGGAAAGCCCTCGGGAGCCCCGTCCTCGGAAGAGTCGAAACCGTTGGAGAGCCAGGGGTCAGGTCTGTTGAGGATCGGAACTGGTGTAGTGCTCAGGCATCGCCCGCTGCGTGGCAGCACTCGGGTCTCCCTGGGATCCTGAGCTGTTTCGTCATGTAGTAGGTGCGACAACGCACTGTACCAGTGCATGCTCCCCAACTTGACTTGACTTGACTTGACTTGATAGACCCTAAAGAAGGAAAGGTCATCTTTCCTATGTCAAATAGATGCATTCCTATTGAAACTGGACGTTGTCCTAGGTCAGCTAACTGCACCCTGTCTTATGACAGACGCCTGTATGAATAACCTGCCATTATAGCGAAAACAGTTTTGTCAGCTATTAACCCTAAGTAGCGTGCAAACAGTTAATTTTTTTTCTTTCACATTGTCCACATACTTTTTGGCCATACATGTTTGGCTGTTGTCACACACATGCGCATGGGAATCCGCTGAAGGGCCTAAACACTAGTAATTCTATGCCAGGCCAGGGGGTGGCGGAGTGTACTGACTATCTCTCTCAGTCCCTTGCAGACCTTTCCCGGGAAATCCCGCCTGTTTCCATCCCCAAGGATGACGTCACTTCCGGGCACGAGGACACCACTCCCAGTTCCTGCACAGATGATGTCATTTCCCTTCCAGGCCTTTGAAACTGCCATCTTGCCTCAGTACAGGCAGTTCTGTTCTAGCCTCTGAACTAAGTACATCGTGCTACTTAAGGCCTTGTTCACACGAGCGTTAAGTTTTTGGATAAACAAACTTGCTCTGAACGTCCTAGACGTTTATGTTGCATTTTGTGGTGGCGATCGATTGACTTCTACACCGGCGTTCGTTTGTCTCTGTCTAACGCCAGCCTGCAGCCCAAATTGTAGTTTGTGTGTTAACCTGTGGAGGCAGTGTCGGGAACTGGATATGAAAGCCCTTGTCGTTTTATTTGAGGTGCCTCCTTTCAATATGGACCATTTTGCTATGTTAGATATTAATCTTCTTTAAACCTATTTTTAAACTTTTAAAAATTTTTAAATTTTTAAACCTTTTATTAAAAAATACTCGTAATACGGCGTAGGGAGAGAAAAAATCGCCGCCGCTACTGGGTTCATCCTCTGACTGCACAACGTCGGGTTAAAGGAAGTTTTGTTGTGCTTTATGAAGAAATGCGATATATGGGATATATCCGGTCCTCCGAAGCGTAAAATAAATGCGCAGAAAATGAACTAGAAGCGGTTTCCTTGCGTTCGTTGGGTTTTGAATGCCAAGAGAAAGCTGCATGCAACGTTTTTTTCATGCCGTATAAACGCGCTGCCGGACAAACGCATGTCACCAAAGCCCGTGTGAACACTCTCATTGACTCCTACGTGTAGAAAACACTCGGCGCTTGATCCGCTCACCGGACCTTCTGACGCAAAAAACGCTCAATTTTAACGCCCGTGTGAACAAGGCTTAAAACTAACTTTTGCAGCCGATTCAATTATATGGGTGGCTGCCCCAAATCTTTATGATGTTCCCGACTCATTCTTCTTACACTGTATATTTGCTAATATAGTAACCTTAGGTGTTTGAATGCACATTTTAATTTTAAATTGGTCTCCAGTTATGATGCAGTTTAAATCAAACCCTTTGAAGAGATACCCGAGTCTGCCAGAGTGAGCTCTGGGTTGGTGGCCTCAGAGCTTCCAGAAGGTATTAGTGACCCTGGAAATGATTATGAGGTTTGGTCTACCTAGTGGTCCCAGACTGGAGCTTAAAGGCTCCTTCCAGCCAGTTATGTTTGGACAAGGATTCAGCTGCTGGAAGGAAGGGTGAGGAGAAGTATGAAGAAAGAGCAACAGGAGGTGGAATAGAGGAGTGCGTAATTACAGTAATTTGGTGGGAAAGGCAGTCAGCCAGCCCACCTGATAGACAGGATGATTGCCTGTGTAGAAAGGCCAAGAGGGCTTTTGTTATTTTTTTGTTTATTTGTGCATTTTTTTTTTTTGCTACTCAATTTGTTCATTCTTCCCCTGTGGCACCTAGTCTGGATATGATGGTGGCTCGAGAGTATTTGCTATTGTTCACAATGGCTAAAGCATCTTAGTTTTAAGAAACAAAAGAGCACAGGGCAGTGTTCAGACTGCGGTAGATGCCTTAAATGTTATTTACTGTATATAGCCGGCCACGTGTTTTAGGTGACCTTTCCTTCAAGAGCGAGCCCCACAGAACCTGAATGGCTGACACAGATTTCTGAACGGGCAGCTCTCTCCAAGGCAACTTGTACGACATTTAAAGTGTGGAAGTCATTTCATGCACAGATGCTCCTAAGAGGAGGAATTCGCTCGTGCTCGACAGCGAGGGGCACGTGGTCCTGACTCAGGAGACCTGCAATACATTGATCACATCATTTAGTCAGTCCATTTAGGCTGTACATATTTGGCTTGCTTCCTTTCTTCTCTTGAGTGTTACCACCTTTTAAAATCCTCTTATCCTCCTACAAGTTAACATTAACATTTCAAGTTTCTTTAAGTGAAAGAGAAGGTGGGCTCAGCAGTCTTTTATTCTTTGACCGATGCAATGACTATTGATGTGTTGCGCTAGGCTTTTTGCCACTGCTTACTGACCAAGTGGGGCTAACATTTTACTGTCAGCTACAAATGCACAGAGACGAGACAAAATTGTCTCCCCGATCTCTGAGAATCAGTTTTTCATTTTTTTGAAATGACATCTCTGCTTTTCTCTGGCCATCAGTAAACAGATTTTAGGAACAGCGCCTGCAGCTCTCAGGCTTCACAATGGCTTCTTGTAATAACCAGAGTTGTATGAGAATGGTCGTTGGCAGCACAGATGGTAGAAAAATTCTTCTAACATGATTGTGATTGTTCACGGCAATAATTTCTTTTCAAAGAAAGAAAAAAAGAAACAAGTCAGGCTTCTGAAAGCAATAATCTTGAATACAAAAAGTCAAAGTATTCTGTTGTGAAAACAGAAAGGATCAGGGGTGTCGAGAGTCCACTCGGAGCCCTGGGCAAATACCAGCAGACAGACCTATTGATTTATACTGTAACACAGTCTTTATATCCGTGTGATGACCCCCTCCCCACTAACCGGGGAGAGGGGGTCCCCCTTGGGTGATTTTATTGTGTAATTGCACATTTGTCTCTCCCATGCAGTACTTCTATCGACTCGTGAATGTCTCCTTGTTTTGGTGTCGAATTTGGTATATAAGTTGATAAATATTTTGTACATCCATCCATCCATTATCCAACCCGCTATATCCTAACTACAGGGTCACGGGGGTCTGCTGGAGCCAATCCCAGCCAACACAGGGCACAAGGTAGGAAACAAACCCTGAGCAGGGTGCCAGCCCACTGCAGTATTTTGAACAGTATGTCTTTATTTGTAACTTAGACAAAGCAATATAATATTAGTGTTATGTCATTGATAAGAACAGCAATGGTTTGATGTTTAATTAATTAGGACTGAGTCAGGATAATGAATTTTACGACAGGGTCGGGTGAATGGCCTAATCCCAGTTTGGCCAGTGACTCTCTGTATGACTCTCTCAATCAACCCCCACAGGAAAGCCAGTCTACCTAACTGGCAAGAATCAGCACAACAAATGGTTTTTGAGGGTTGGTGTGAAAATAAGCCAGTAACTGGGTGATGTGGCGCTCCAGAATTCTATTGGTCTTAAAGTTGGCCGTTTGGGATTGGTTTGAATCAGAAATCATTCAATACCACCGCTCTCCATTGGCTGTAGAATTTGAACAGAGAATGTATAAATTCAGTTGCTTTACCTTTCCCACTCTTTCTCACACCATCACGTTGAATGAACATCTAACACATCGTGGACTGAAAAGAATATTACATGGAGAAGCATAGCTCAGCAGCCATATTGAGATAGGCATGCGGCCTATCCTGAAGAAAGCCATAAAATGATGACTTAACTAGAGACATTTAAAATAACTAACAAGTCTGTGCGCCACTTGAAACTACACATCAGCATTTATCCGGTTGTCTGGTTGCCAATATTCACTTATACTTTGCTTATTGTTTGCTTATTTTGTAAATATTATCAAGAATACGTTAATTAAGTTGTAACCTAACTCCTGCTTGTCTTTTATTCTATGTAATTACCTGAGGTTATAGATGTAGAGGGGAAGGTGGGGAGACGTTAAAATGTACAATACCTCATAAACAGTGGTACATCAATGGGAAGCATCCTGACAAAGGCTACAATCTGCGCTGGTATCCCGAAGGTTGCCGGATCGAATCCCCGTCACTGCCAAAAGAGATCCTACTCTGCTGGGCCCTTGAGCAAGGCCCATAACCTTCAATTGCTCCAGGGGCGCTATACAATGGCTGACCCTGTGCTCTGATCCCAGGTGGTATGCGAAAACCAAGTAATTTCCTTTGGGATTAATAGTTTTTTTTTTTTTTTTTAAAAAAGGAGGAAAGTAGAGCAATGTAGAACTTTACAAGACAAAACACTCCTTTGGACCCCGAGTGCAGGAAATGGTAGACGAGGGGGCCATTTGAGTATTTCTGTTGTTCAAAGTGGATTCAGAAAGTATTCAGACCCTTCCACTGTTGTCACATTTTGTGAGATGGCAGCCTTATGCTCAAATCATTTTAAAATTCATTTTTATCCTCCTCATCAAGCAACACTCAGTACCCAAGAATGACAGTGAAGTGTGAACAGGATTTTTTGGAATTTTTGCAGAGTTATTAAAATTAAAAACCAAACTTCTTGATGCAAGTATTCAGACCCTTTACTCCGCACTTAGTGGAAGCCCCTTTGGCAACAATTCCAGTCTTCTTGGCAATGACGTGACAAGCTTCGCCCTGCTGGATTTGGGGATTTGCTGCCATTTTTCCTGTACAGATCTTTTCTAGCTCTTAAGGTAGGATGGTGGAGACCATATTTTTTTGGTGGGGGTGTGGACCCAACCGTCTCCAGTGTTGGGTGGTGGGGGGTCAAAGAGGTTTGCGCTATGCCAGTGTAGATAAGAGCGTGCATTTGAACCCTTTGGAAATGTGAAGTCATCCGTACAAAGTGGGCAAAGCAAATCAAATGCTCTTTGAAAAGCCCCTGGTTGTCTGTCTAATGCAGCGTTTCTCAGCCTTTAAGTATTTGCAACCCAAGTTTTCATAACAGTTTTAATCGCGCCCCCCTAACATTTTTTTGAAAAGTAGATGCATATTTTATTATACCTACTTAACTTTTATCAACATTTATCTAACTCTATATTTATTGTTCTAGTATCAGAATGTAGTTTAAGTTTTGGTTTCAACAGATGTATTTTTCAGATTTTTGATTCTTATTTTCCTTTTTTCACATCTTCGCGCCCCCTTTTTTTTACATTGTGCCCTCCTAGGGGGGCCCACCCCACAGGTTGAGAACCACTGGTCTAATGTATGCTGCTTTTAGCAAAGCCCTGCAGGTGACCCGTTGATTTGCTTTCTGCAGCCACTGTCCAGCACTTCTGTGCCTCTGCTTGCACACACATCTCAGTAATTACGGGACTTGAAGGTCCACACTTCTCAAGAGAAGTGCCAGACTGTGAAGTAAAAGGTGTTTGCTAGTGACATTGAAAGTCCTCTTCTGACTTAAAGTGAGGTGTTATGGCTTAGTGCCCTCTTATCACATAATAACTGGTACTCGCCTTTACCAAGTTTCTTCTGATGTTGCTCCATAGTGCTCACTTAGTCCTTTCTAGTCTGTTTCTTGAAGGTGGTTCATTTGTGACTTTGTCCTGCTGACTCTTGCACTGTATGTGTTGTTTGGTACTGTACATGTTCACGTCATCTTCTATTCCCATTACTATATGGCAGTATACACATTGAAATCTGTCATAAAAAGTTACAATCCATCCTTAAACTGAATCCTTCACTTCACATTCAGTCTCCTTTTTCTCTAGGGGGTTGCAGGAGAATATGGTAATCGTGTTATATTTACTTATTTGGCTGACATCTTTATCCAAGGCGACTTACGACATTTATGATACAACAGGTTACGTTTCTTTTGTTTTTTCCAATTGAAGCACAGGCAGGTCAGGTGACTTGCTCATGGTCACACAGTGTCAGTAACAGGACTTGAACTCACAACCTCAGTGTTTGAGGTCCAAAGCCTTAACCTCCACACCACACTGCCTGCCTGTTGTTAGCCCGGGCCAAATCATCAGCTTCCAACAGTTCCACTTGAGGAATTCTTAGCTGCTCCCACACCATTTAAGAGAAATGGTTCCTTTTGTATGTTCTGGATCTGCCCTTGAGTCTTCTGTTGTTGGGCCCATGGGAGAAAGTCAAATGTACATCAAATTAATTTTCCGTTCCACATAAACTGGGTGTTCTTCAGTGGTTCTATCCCAGGGTTCTCCTCTCTCGTTCAGGTCATAGAAAGTCTGTCTAGCAATTGTGCACAGGAGCTTTACTTCATCTGTTGATTCAATTTCATTTTTTTAGTCCTCCTGCTAGAGCTTGTGAATACAAGTGAGGATGAACATAAGAAATTTGATAAATGAGAGGAGACCATTCAGTCCCTCTAACCCGGTTGTTTAGCTAACCGCTAAACTGTCCCAATATCTCATCCAGATTCCTCTTAAAGGTTTTCAAGGTTTCTGCTTCAACTCCATGTCTTGGTAGTTTGTTCCAGAGTCCCACAACTCTTTGTGTAAAGAAGGGCTTCCTGGCTCCAGTATTAAAAGAACTTCCCTTTAATCTCCACTGATGTCACAGAGTACCTGATTCACTCTTAAGCTGAAAGAATTCAGCTGGATCTGCTTTATCAATGCCTTTGAGGATTTTTAAAGACCTCCATTAGGCCCTCATGCAGTTTCCTTCTGCTCGAGACTAAACGGGTTTAATTCTCCAAGTTTGTCACGGTATCGCATGTCCTTAAGTCCTGGGAGGTGCATGGTTGCTCTCCTCGGCACAGCCTCAAGTGCTGCTATGTCTTTCTTGTACCACGATGACCAGAACCGTACACAATACTCCAGATGTGGTCTCATGATTGTTTTATATACAGTGGTTTAAGCTTAACTTACCTTGACTTAAATTCGACAGTTTTTATGATATAACCTAACATTTTATTTGCCTTTTTATTTGCTTCTGTGCATTGCTTAGTCGATGAAAATGTTGCGTCATCATACACCCCTAAATCCTTTTCATAGGTTGATTCCTGTATGAGTGACTGACTAGTAAATAAAAGATGTGATTCCTTGCTGGGAATGAGCTTAGCTTCTTCTGATGATCTTAGAAAAGTGTCTTTGAAGCTCTGTGAATGAACACAAATGGAGAGATCAGTGTGGCTATGAAGTGTTTGAGAACAGACTTTGTAAGCTCTTTGGTTTTAATGGCGCAGACAGGCTCCCTGCAGCAGTGTGCTAGCCATCTGTCTGTCTCACCGATGTACGTGGCAGGGCACTCAACACAAGAAATGCGATTGAAATACGTTTTTTGGACTGGCAGGTGGCCCATTGTTTGATATTGAACTTATCATAGGGACCAGATACAAGGGCATTGTAGGTGACAAATTTGCAAGTGGCACAATGGCTCTTGTTACTTCTCAAAGTGCCTAGTGAGGAATGTGGCTCTCCTCTGCTAATGTATGTTTATTTAAACTTAGGGGGTCCCAAAAATGTTTACACAATTTGAATAATTATTAATAAAAGGTTTACAAAGATACTGTTCATCTAAGTTTTATAAATCAAATTAAAGAAGACAACAGTAGTTGAACTACCGGCTGCTCTGGTCCAGGCCCTGCTGATAACACAGACCAATGGATTTACCAACACCACAGATCTTTTCATTTGGCATTTGGGCACATTCTCTTTCATTGACTGTTGTCACTTTATCGTTTATTGTGGTTTTATGAGATAAACTTTATCTTTGACACAATCCCATTAAAAAAAAAAAAAGTCTATTGCCATGAGGTCTGGTGAAAGCGAGGGTCACCTCTTTGCCCAATCCATTTGTATGGCAGATTTTCATCAAGATAGGCCCTCACGTCATGATGTTCATGGTCATGGTCCTAGTCCTCAACCCCAAACTTCTCTTGAATGTGTGGCATGATGGATTCCTGCACCAGATGCACTGTTGTCTTAATAGAAACTGTAGTGAGAATCATTCAAAGCGTGTATGCATTTTTTGGGACACTCTGTATATAAAGAGAGTGAGAAATTTGAAGTTGTATGTAATGCCTGATGTAGCCTGTGGGAGACGCACAAGCGAGAATTTCATTGTACCGTGTACACATTTGAACTTGTGTACAGGGCCGTCATAGGTCCCCGGGCAAATTAGTGTGCCTGTTTTGATAGCAAAACTGAAACATGCATAGGCATCAGAAACATCGTGGGCCCCTCTGCTCCTGAGGCTCCCTAGCCAGTGCCCATTGTGCCCATACAGTATGTGAAGATGGCCCTGCAAGTAGCATATGCTGCTCTCCTTGATTGCCTATGTTGGAAATGTAGGCTGTCTTCACATATGGGTCTTTTCTTCTAATATTACATTATACAGCTGTCACCAGATGACCAAAAGTGATGATTAAGTAAGCAAACCTACATTATTGGGAGCAAGCGTGTGCACATGAATCTGAGGAGGATTTCGTTTCAGAGAACCTCCTAGGTTTGCTCATGTAGTCGCAAGATTTTTTTGGCTACTCTGAGCTGTGGCAGATCTAGCTCTCCGGGCACGTTAAACCGGTCAGTAGCTGAGCTCAGTGCAGCACATGATCAGGGAGAACAAACAGAGCACTTCAGTGTATGGAGCTTCTGTAAGACGTGCTGATTTCCCAGGCTAACTCTGGCTGTTTTCTCTCTCCACTTGCCTCATGACAGGATGCTTGCCTCTTTCTTTTGCAGCTGTTCCTTTGTACATCTTAATGAGATGCAATTGAACTGCATCAGGCTTCCATCAAAGGCCTGGATTCTCACTCATTGCTCAGTTGATAGACTTCATTTGCCGAAAAAAAGGCCTTTATTATGCTTGGAATGCACTGGGCTGGCAACGGCAGAATGGCCGCCACCGTGTTTTACATTATGAATGAAAAGGCCCGCACCTCTTACTGGCTGCTGGTGAAAAGAGTTCGTCTTGGCAGAGGTTTGCAACATACCAACTAGTTGCCCTGCAAACCATCTATTATTCTATATGTAAGAGATGCCACACAAGTGAGAAAGAAATCGAGCCGCAATATAGCGCTAGTGAAAAGCGGCAGCCTGATTGACTTAAGTTTTCTGTGTTTGGAGATGAAATGCATTTATGCCGTAGTAGATTATCATTCAATATCTGCGCATTCAGATCAGGATTGAAAGGAGAGAAACCCAAGCACAATGACCGGACCACAGGGGGCAAGCACACCTTCACTTTGGGGGTGATTTAAATATGTTAATTATTGGGAAAGAGTGGGTTTGCATTGTAGAAGGAGAAAACATGAGAACATGGTGGAAACCTGCATCCTCCACACAGAAGGCATCCTTGCCGTGAATCAATGTATGCTTCAGATTTTGTGACGCAGTAACGCTGACTGCTGTGCCATAAATTTCATCCTTCATCTTTACCTGCTTAATTGCAAGGGAGGCAGCAGCATCAGAGGGAAGGCAGGAGCCATTCACACACTTAGAAAACACTCACTCACTTTGGATCAAATTAGAGTCAATCTCAACATGAACATCTTTGGGAACTGGGATGGAAATCGGACAGCTGTGGGAAGAGAAATTTTAGAAGCCGAACAAAAACAGTGACCGGGCCAGGATATGAGCCCAGTCTGCTGGGGAGATAGGACATCCACATTTATTATTATATTCTACTAGCCGTCCCCCGCAGCTCCGCGCACGTAGTAGTGAAACAGGACAGCGAGGAGGGCATCGCTTGGCTCCCCACTCCTGACGTCACGCTTCCCCCCCTCGGCATGCAGCCTCTGTCTCAGATTACTGCGATTAAATCACTCCTGCAAGCAAATCATGATTCTTAGTGTGATGAGAGAACTCGTAGAATCAACCATTATCCATCCTGCTACATCCTAAATACAGGGTCACGGGGGTCTGCTGGAGCCAATCCCAGCTAACACGGGGAGCAAGGCAGGAAACAAACCCTGGGCAAGGTGCCAGCCCACCACAGATCAACCAGAATGTTTAAGCAAATTCTAGAAAAAAAAAACCCGATCTAGTTCTTTAGTGAAAAGCGGACAGAGAGACAGATGTTGGGTTTTAGATATATACTAGCTGTGTAAGCTTGTGCTATGAAAAGCATGGGGTCATAGAAACTATTGACATTGTCAGGAAAAAAAAACTGAAATGTAGAGATGTCAGGTAATTGAAAGGAACAACTCTGGGAATCTCCCTCCTAGGAGGATTCGCTTTGCTGATGGGCTCACATCGCTTGTGTTTCCTCGGTGGTGGAGCCCTTAGCTCGACTCCACCTCTCACATCCGGGCCAGACAGACACACACACTTCCACGCATAGACATTTATATACAAGACAGAGATTATATTATATTATATTATATTATATTATAATAAAAAAATCCTGGGACGAGACAAGAGGTTTTAGCCTGGGACGAGATGTGACTTTTTCAGAGAGATACTTTCATGTCCCGCGAGACAAGACGTTGTGCCAAGAGATTTAACCATGCCATGGGGCTGGAAATAAAACACAAAGAGTACATGACAAAGTAGAACGTCATAAAGAATTCAAAAATGTTGGCGCGATACACATGTAGAGCAGGTTCGAGATAATGGAAGTACTAAAATTCGAAAGTCTCAATAAAATGTAAAGATCGCTTTAGAGCAAACAAACAGAAATTATTACTCTGTGAAATAACAGAACAGCGAAAAGAGATTGAATATATTGTTCGATTCAAACTTTAAGTCGGAGACTTGTAGATCGTCTAATTCGTGTTGCCATCAGGGAAAAGTAGTGTTTCTTCCCAAAGAAGAGGCGTATTCGCGAGAATTGAAAGATCTGTTGTTTGGTGAAAGTGAAATCCACATACGCAAGCGGCAGAGATGCGAAGTGGCTGGCACGTAGCATAGGCTGGAGGTGGAGGTTAGGGGGCAAAGTATACAGTGTTGTGAAAAACTATTTGCCCCCTTCCTGATTTCTTATTCTTTTGCATGTTTGTCACACAAAATGTTTCTGATCATCAAACACATTTAACCATTAGTCAAATATAACACAAGTAAACACAAAACACAGTTTTTAAATGATGGTTTTTATTATTTAGGGAGAAAAAAAATCCAAACCTACATGTCCCTGTGTGAAAAAGTAATTGCCCCCTGAACCTAATAACTGGTTGGGCCACCCTTAGCAGCAATAACTGCAATCAAGCGTTTGCGATAACTTGCAATGAGTCTTTTACAGCGCTCTGGAGGAATTTTGGCCCACTCATCTTTGCAAGAATTGTTGTAATTCAGCTTTATTTGAGGGTTTTCTAGCATGAACCGCCTTTTTAAGGTCATGCCATAGCATCTCAATTGGATTCAGGTCAGGACTTTGACTAGGCCACTCCAAAGTCTTCATTTTGTTTTTCTTCAGCCATAAAAACCATCATTTAAAAATTGCATTTTGTGTTTACTTGTGTTATATTTGACTAATGGTTAAATGTGTTTGATGATCAGAAACATTTTGTGTGACAAACATGCAAAAGAATAAGAAATTTAGGAAGGGGGCAAATAGTTTTTCACACCACTGTATATATATTGTTGTAGGGCGGCTCGTTGGCACAGTGAGTAGCGCCACTGCCTCACAATTAGGAGACCCGGGTTCGCTTCCCAGGTCCTCCCTGTGTGGAGTTTGCATGTTCTCCCCGTGTCTACATGGGTTTCCTCCTGGTACTCCAGTTTCCTCCCACAATCCAAAGACATGCAGGTTAGGTGGATTGGCAATTCTAAATTGTCCCTAGTGTGTGCTTGGTGTGCGGGTGTGTCTGTGTGCACCCTGTGGTGGGCTGGTGCCCTGCCCAGGGTTTCTTTCCTGCCTTGCGCCCTGTGTTGGCTGGGATTGGCTCCAGCAGACCCCAGTGACCCTGTAGTTAGGATATAGCGGGTTGGATAATGGATGGATATATTGTTGTGTAGGTACTGGACGATTAAGCCCAAACTTGGAAGTGTGAAGCTTTAGTCACATTTTTTAATTTGCGATCACCTCATGTGGTCCTGTGAGAACAGTTCAGAAAATAAAGATGTTCATGATATATTTTAAGGAAGATACAAACCCATGCTATTCAAAAATCTAAAAATTCTTTTATACTTGTTTATATATGTTGGTTACACAGACATTTGTTACTATTGCTATTATTATATGAATTATATGAATATGATGAATAGCGATGATTTAAGTGATGTGCGCGGTTTCTATTAACAAAACTGAAAGAAAAGAAAGCGCTTATTCATTTAACAGTAACTACAATAAAAATGCAAACAATGACTAAGAATATCAATGTACTAATATATGGCAATTAAATAGAGAGCAAACTGCAATGAACACTAATGTAACTGATAACAAGAAATATAATACTGTTTTCTACTTTAGATCTAATATAATGAACGTGGCGCTGCACCTAAACAAGCCTGATAAAGTATTCACATAGTTTACTCTAACAGTACAGATTGTGCAGATCATTAACTCTAATAGTTAAGTATCAGAATTACTGGTTTAAATATAACAACAAGTGTTAAGTTACAACTGTCGGAAACAATAATACAATTATATAAATGTGAAATAACATGAAACTACTTGACAATTATGGCATATGCAGAATATACAGACATCTCAGTTAAACACAAAACAATGTTGTATTTTATGAGTGTAATGGCCACTTCATATGATCAGACAATAGTTACATTTTAAGGATGTTATTGTACTTGAAGAAAGTGACATGAAGTGTGTTACTGAAGACAAGTTGTTTAAAAATAAAAATGTACGGTGAAAGTTTATGATGAATTCTTCCTGAGAATGACTGCAGTGAGTCCGCCATTTTCTCTGGAGTTGGCTGAAGCAATATTCTGGGTCAGATCTAAACTCTAGGGGAGGTCAAAGCTTCTTGGGCCAATCACTTCAGGGTCTTAGAAGGGTCTTAGAAAATGGACAGATTATATTTAAAGATAATTTGCTCTGCAGTGAATGGCCACTGTCACAAAGGATTAAAAAAGAGGAAATGATTGTGGAGAATAGCAGATCTTGCCTACTTTTATCATTATATTATATTATCCATCCATCCATTATCCAACCCGCTGTATCCTGTGCTTGGTTTATGTGTGTGTGGTGTGTGCATGCCCTGCGATGGGCTGGCACCCTGCCCAGGATTTGTTTCCTGCCTTGCGCCCTGTGTTGGCTGGGATTGGCTCCAGCAGACTCCCGTCACCCTGTAGTTAGGATATAGCGGGTTGGATAATGGATGGATGGATAATATAACATAATATACCACATCTCTAAATTGGGGCAGCATGGTGGTGCAGTGGGTAGCGCTGCTGCCTCACAGTAAGGAGACCTGGATTCACTTCCCGGGTCCTCTCTGTGTGGAGTTTGCGTGTTCTCCCCGTGTCTGCGTGGGTTTCCTCCTGGTACTCCAGTTTCCTCCCACAGTCCAAAGACATGCAGGTTAGGTGGATTAGCGATTCTAAATTGCCCCTAGTGTGTGCGGGTGTGTGTGTGTGTGCGTGCGCACCCTGCGATGGGCTGGCGCCCTGCCCAGGGTTTCTTTCCTGCCTTGCGCCCTGTGTTGGCTGGGATTGGCTCCAGCAGACCCCCGTGACCCTGTAGTTAGGATATAGCGGGTTGGATAATGGATGGATGGATAATATAACATAATATACCACATCTCTAAATTGGGGCAGTATGGTGGTGCAGTGGGTAGCGCTGCTGCCTCACAGTAAGGAGACCTGGGTTCACTTCCCGGGTCCTCTCTGTGTGGAGTTTGCTTGTTCTCCCCGTGTCTGCGTGGGTTTTCTTCCCACAGTCCAAAGACATGCAGGTTAGGTGGATTGGCAATCCTAAATTGTCCTGTGGTGGGCTGGCACCCTGCCCGGGGTTTGCTCCTGCCTTGCGCCCTGTGTTGGCTGGGATTGGCTCCAGCAGACCCCCGTGACCCTGTGTTAGGATAAAGCGGGTTGGACAAAATTGGATTAAGTGGGTTTCAGAGTACTATGTTTCATTATAATAAAATAATATAATATAATATAATGTACCACAACTCTAAATTGGATTAAGTGGGTTTCATTCTGTTTCATTAAATTATATTATAATGAAACATAGTACTCTGAAAATGTGCAATTAAGGGTTGTGGTATATTATATCCTATCATTATATTATTCCCCTTCTGGGTGATGGTGTCACTGCCTCATCATCAAACTGTAACAGAAGCCCCCCAGATTGTGTGTAACACTCCTGTGGTTCAGCAGGCTTGCTGCTGTGTTTTACAATCAGCAGTTAGGTTACAGTTATCACAATTGCCAGTTTCTCCCACCTGTAGTGGTTGAGAGACCACCTATAGTGAGGTGCCAGATAAGCCAGTTACCTTATTATAAAATATATAGACTAGAGAAGTGGCTAACTCGGATAATGTTATAGAGAATAAGATGAAGTAAACCTTATGAATGAGCTAATTTCATTGACAGATGGCACCCGCCTGCTGTCCTCTGGGATTCAGGAGAGCCTACGGAGTGGCGGGGGCAGCGCGAGTCCTGTCCTAAATGCTGGTCAGTGGGGAGTCATTTCAGAAGGCGGAATCACTGTAATAAATATGACTTACTTTGACAAGCTATACAGTATGTGACCGAGATCTGATCTCATATTTTGAGTTTTCTTGAAATCACATTTGTTATTTTGTGTGTCTGTGAAGATGTTTGCTCTAAACGGACCTGTATAAAGTGGAGATTGGTCATTTGGCTCTGAGGTGCCATGCTGCAGGCCTTTGTCTGCTGTCAGCAGCTCCAGAGGTGCCTCAGGGCGAGGCCGGCTCCCTCAGGCATGTGCTCTAAGTGGACCCGAGGCACCCTTGGTTACATATTCATGGTTTTGTAATCTCAGCTGTTCCAATTTGCCATCGCGGCTGGGCTCTAGTGCCAGATGCATGTTCACATAAAGCAGACAGTGTCAAAAGATGCTGCCGTCCCCACTCCTTCTCTCCTCCTCCCCCCTTTAATTTAAGGTCAGGAGAGCACGGCGCTGCATACAGCTGTTTTATATTTTTATTATTTCACTATCCATGCCATCTAACATTACTTGGGAAATGAAAGCCAGCGAGGCTTGAAGAGTCACAGTGATTTCAGCATTAATGGGATAGTAACTGACACCTGGTGCTTGGCAACTGGTCTCGGATTTAGTCTCGGATTTCACTCCTGGGGGTTAAGGCTACTGGGTAAAACAGTCAACGCTTATTTAAAGTGCACAACAACAACAACAAAAGGAAAACACAGGACGGAGAGCCTGTAAAGGAGCAAAGGGAAGAGCTATAAGCAGGCATGTCTGTGTATCTGAAAGGGGATTCATTACACACAGACGGTGAGCCTACTGCGGGCTGTTACTCCTTTTGCATTTGAGCCGTGGATTTCATGCAGACTGCAATCACCCCACCGGGAGCAAGCAGTGCAAACACTCATCCAATCAAGCTGAAGGAACATTTCGTAAGCTCAAGTGTTTCTAAGAGCCGTGATGGCCCTTGCACTTGCACACAGGACATGATGGAAAGCCAAGAGGTATCTTGAATGAGATGAAGGGCAATGTGCTCATCTGTTCATCTTTCCTCACGCCTGTCCATTTTCTTATACGGGTAAATCCACCTGAAGGTTGTTGTAGCCTAATTTTGCCAAAATATACTCTAGGTCTGGCTCAAAGGGTTACCAGTCCGCCATAATACCATAAGCTAAGGAGATTAACCAGAAGCTATAAGGTGTTTCTGACTCTGTGACAATAAAAGGGTGATTTCTGGCACTCTAGTCCTCTACTGTAAATGTAAATCGGTTATGGAGAGATACACATGCTAACAAAAGTAGTGTTTATGAGAAACTGGAAGCCAAATCATAAATGACTGTGCAAATATATAAAGATTTTGGTGCAAACGCCACACCCAAGGGAAAATGAAAGAAGTTCACCTATAAAGCCTGATGTAGTGATATTTAATAAACTGCTTCAACATACAGTAGGTTTATTTCAAAGGTTATAGAAGACTACAGAAGAAGACAGAATGTCAAGTAGCAAATACACACAAAGTCTGGCAACGTTGCCATACCAGATTTATGGTGCACTCCTCTGTCTTGGAACAGATCGAATTTAACAAAACCTTGAATGTCAAGGTCAAGTTCAAGATGATAATTCCAAGGGTGGCATGGTGCCATGTTGCTTAACACTTACAGCTATGGAAACCACAGATAAATTCTCAGTTTAGTTTGTCTGTGGGGAGTTTGCATTGTCTCTTTTGTGCATTTAGGGTGCTCCACATCCCAAAAATGTAATAGTTACACATAGTGGCAGTTCTAAACTGACAAGGCCTCTGTTTGCCTGTGTCCTTGCAATAGACTGGCATCCCATCCATGGTTGGTTCCAACTTTTTCTTCAGTATTTCCGGTTTAGAACTTGAATGATTATGGATGGAAATTATGTTTTGACCCTAAACACAAGTAAATTTAAATAGCACCCCTACCCCACTCTACTCACCATAAACTGAATCAGTGTTTGCTGTAGGGTTAGGAGATCACACATTTATCACCCTTCCCTGTTAAGGACTATAACAGGGTGATGGAGAGGAGAGACTCTTCGATGATACAGGAGGAGCAATGTAGATTCCATCATGGCAGTGGAACAATAGACAAGCTCTTCTCCCTGGCGCAGTTGCTGAAGGGTGTACGATAACCCAGTGTACATGTGTTTTCTAGATTTTGTACATTTGTCCGTGTCCCTCAATATGTGTTGTGGGAGTTGCAGTAGGAATTTGGGGTAACAGGGTCACTCTTGCCTGCTATTTGCAGCATAAAGATGAAAGACACCTCACGCCTGGACAAACTTGTTAAGAAGGCAGGATCTATTGTAGGATTAAAGTTGGACAGTTTAACATCTGTGGCAGAGCGACGGGCACTAAGCAAACTCCTGTCAATCATGAATAATCCACTGCATCCACTTAACAGTGTCATCTCCAGACAGAGGAGTAGCTTCAGTAAAAGACTTTGTCACTGTCCTGCTCCACTGACAGACTAAAGAGATCATTCCTCCTACACACTATGCGACTCTTCAAATCCACCCAGAGGAGTAAATGATAACATTAATTTTATTTTAATTTTTTTCATTTTTTTTTTCATTTTTATTACTATTTAATTTAATATTGTTTCTTTGTATCAGTATACTGCTGCTGGATTATGTGAATTTCCCCTTATTAATAAAGTATCTATCCTATCCTATCCTATCCTATCCATCTATTTCCTATATGAATGCAGCGAGAGCTGTGCCCGAATACTTGGCGTTAAGTCACATTTGTTCACTGTGAATGTGAAGAAATTTGATGCATGACATCAAAGGCCATACAATGTCTTTGATGGTGTTGGACTCCTCCAAGCTGTGTTTGGGGGTTTTTTGGACCAGATATCAAGCTGCAGCTGAGTGTGCGAGTCTGTCCAGTTGGGGAGGCCAGGGGAAGCATCAGTTTTTTTATATAGATGATGCTGTTCTCTCTGCTTTATTTGACTCTGACCTTCAGCACTCGAGCCAATCGATGGTGAGTGTGAAGCGGCAGGGATGAGGATGAACACCTCGAAGTCTGAGGTCATGGTTCTCTCTTTTGTGAAAGAAAGGATTGCTCTTTCCAAGGGATCAGGGTACAACTGGCATTAGTGGAGTAATGTGCATCGGAATCCTGTTCAC
The DNA here is from genome assembly GCF_016835505.1 of Polypterus senegalus. Classification (NCBI taxonomy): domain Eukaryota; kingdom Metazoa; phylum Chordata; class Cladistia; order Polypteriformes; family Polypteridae; genus Polypterus; species Polypterus senegalus. The sequence continues at coordinate 26,235,191 of NC_053166.1, read as the reverse complement.
AAGTGATTGAAGATGGCAATGGGAGATCAACATGTGGACTAGTGTGGAAGCAGTTGTCTGCAACATCTCCTCCATTTGGCATGATCCAGGGCGTCCTCCGGGGCAACACCAGCAATTTTCATATCCTCCTTGATCCAGTCCATCCAACATTTCTTCTGGGGGAGTCTGCCTTGGGGACTCAGGCGCAGTGCTGTTCTGGTCACTAAGTTCTCATCACCGCGGGCGACATGCCCATACCATCATAGCCTTGCCTCAGCCATCTTTTCCATGACTGGTGCAACTTCCATTCGTTTCCGGACGTCAGTGTTCATGACATGGTCCCATGTAGTCAAACCAAGGCACCACTGCAGCATACGTGTTTCCATTACACTAAGGGCCCATTAGCTTGTCAAATACAAACGGCAGAACTGAGATTTCTTCACAGGGCCACTGGACTGACTCTCCATTGTAGCATGAGAAGCTCAACAACCTCAAAGTAGAGTTGTTGCTCCTCTTGATTGAGAGGAGCCAGCTGAAGTGGTATGAACATGTTATAAGGATACCTCACCCCAGGTGCCACCCCTTGGACCTGCTACAGGGCAGCACTGGGCAGAGACCCTGTGGCAGACTCGGGATATCCTGGAGGGATTAAACATTTTGAGTGGTTCTGGAACCCCAGGGAATTCTCCAGGAAGAGCTGGAGTCTTTTGCTGGGGACAGGGTCGGGCCTGCTTCCACTATAACCCTCACACCAGGAAAAGTGGTTTCAGAAGATGACGTGAGATAAAGAGTTAGGCCTGGCGTTGAACCTACTGCAGCAGTAGGTTCTGCCTCCTCATGACTTGGTACTGGACAAGAATGAATCAGAAAATTACACAACAAACAGAACCTTCAAGATAAAATGAAAGGGGCCATAATAGGTGGTTGGGGTATCAAACCCATAACTGAACACAGAATCATTTTGATATCATAGCATGGATTTACATTTAACATAAACAGAGACCCGAGTGTCTGGTTTCACGAGAGAGGGAGCAGCAGTAGCAGATGACAGCTGGTGGGAGTATATTGCCGTGTGCCATAATTACCGGGGCTGCGGATAAATACACAATTAGCCGTGAATTAACTAGTCATAACGCTCAGACTTCCTAAGGCATTTTTTTTTTTTTTTACATACTGTCTTAATTATTCCAGGTGCTGAGATAAAGCCCAAGCAATCAAGAAGAAAAAATGTTTAGCACTTTTGTTACATTACATTTCCATTTCACCTTTGACAAAGTCTTGCAGAAACAAATGAAAATCTGACAAAAACCTCTAATGCACGGACAACAGAAAAGGTGTAGAAAGGTCGGGACGCTTGACCTGAATCGCTTCCCCCTGCTCTTGAATTTGATGCTGTACTGGCACATGGCACTCGACTGGAGTTGAATGAAGACAGCCAAGCTGCTGATGCTTTTGTGTCAGCAATACAAAATTGTCAAACCAAATATTTAAGTGACTTTCTTTTTAGGAACTGTCCCGAAATATCGATCAGATGATCTGATTATGGGTGGTATTCAGGCTTGGGGGCCCAATGAATCCTGTATTGCTCAAGTTCCAAAGAAAGCAGGAAGCTCTTCACAAAAATACTGTAGACTAGTGACCATTACATGCAATTACATGAAGATTTTTTTGAGGCTGGTCCTAGACCATAGGAGTCCTCTTGTGAAAGACCACCTAGACCCACTGCAGTTTGTCAAGCAGGTAAAGATTGGAATTGAAGATGCATTTATCAATGTGCCCCACAAAGCTTATTTCCATGTGAAGAAAGCTGTGAGGATTATGATTTTTGATTTCTCCAGTGCCTTCAGTACTATCCAGCCATCCCTATTAAGGAGTAAGCTCAGGGACTTGCAGATGGCTGAGCCTATGGTGTCTTCAATAATGACAGACTACAGCTTGTGAGACTTGAGGACTGTGTGAGCAACATTGGAGCTCCAGTAGGAACAGTCCTGTCTCCTTTTTTTGTCCACTCTGTACACCTCAGACTATAAATATAACAGCAGGTCATGTCACTTGCAGATATTCTCAGGTGTTTATGGTGTGTATCTATAAAGGAGATGAGTCGAGGAGTCAGGTGGAGATCTTTGTTTCTTGGTGGAAAGAGAATTGCCTTCATCTTAACATCAACTGCTTAGTGACCTTCACCGCACCAAGACCCTCTGTGTCCGGGGGGACTAAGTGTGGAGGTGGTGCATTGCTACAAGTACTTGGGGTCCACATCAGTGGCAGGCAGGGTTGGTCTCATAACTCCGAGAAATAGTATGTGATGACCTGTGCGATTTTTCTATGCTTTGGTGTGCTGGGCTGGTAACATTACAAGTTATCAAGCAAATTAAAATGTCAGGCTCAGCAAAGGGACTCACTGTTGACCACTTGAAGGTAGTAGAGGAGGAGAGAATAAAATCAAGCCAAACCACGATTATGAACAATGCTGCACATCCTCTCCAAGACACACTAGACTTGACGTCTTCCATTCAATTAATTATTCAGATGCCTTTTGTCACAAGAGTGACAAACAGACACCATAAAGGTTTGGGGCAGCCACCCGTATAATGTGCCTTGGCTGCAAAAAGGTAGTGAAAGATTGTGAGTTGTTCACAAGGTTGAGTCCAAAACAGAACTGCCGATATTGAATCAAGATGGCCATTTTAAAGGCCAGTCTAGGAAGTGACGTCATCAGGGCCGGTAGCAGAAGTGACGTCATCAGAGGAGAGACCGGAAAGCGACGTCAGCGAAGGCACCGGAACCCTGCGGGATTTCCCAAGAATGGTCTGCAAGGGATTGGGAAAGACAGTTAGTGCACTCCACTGTCCCTTAGTCGGACATGGAATTGCCATTATTCAGGGCCTTTAGTTGACTCCTACACGCACCTGTGTGACACTTTATAGTGCCTCACTGTGACTGTGACTGCATTTTTATCTTTAGCCAAATCAGATGTTTTTCTTTCTTTTTAGGTTTCTTTCCTTTCAGAGGGGTTTGTTGTTTATTATAATACATATGTACAGTATATACAAATCCTTACTAATCCACTGTTCTGGACTTGAATGCCTGGGTACCATCTATGTGGAGATTGTTTGGCTTTTCCATGTCTGAGTAACTTTTTTCTCCCAGTATTCCAGTTTTGATTACGCCCATGAAAAAGTACATGTCAGGTTGACTAAACATGTGCTAAATCGATCCCATAGAAGCCGATGTCCTTGTATTTTTAATTCTGAAAATGGTCATTATCAAGCACCCTGGGTTACCTGTATAGACTCTGTGACTCCCATTCCACTTGGAATTGAATTAAACAGCATGTTAAAGCTATTAAACGGCTTTTGTTATATCAACTGCATGAAATATCATCAGGTTTCTGTTGTGTGTAGAACAGCATTGAAGTGGTACACACAGACTCAAATTTATTAGACATTGAGGCTTCTGTGGTTAAGGTTGGTCAGTAAAGTTAGTCTTTCATTATCTAACCAAAAAGCATAGCCTCATGGCTCTGAACACTGGAATGTATTATCTAAACTCTCAAAGCCATTGATTTTTAAGGTACACCAACTACTTGAAGGTGTCAAATTAGGAGGATGGGCAGCGCCAACAAAGGCTGTCCCGTCTGTTTCAGACGGAAGTGGCTACCCATCAGAGCGTGAAATTGGGGGCTTTGGCTGTTACAATCCAGCAGGACACTTGTGTCGTAATATACCTCAGCGCGGCAGTGATTCAGTGTCACCATCTGCTGACTTGGGACTGCTAGTTTAACAGATAACACTGCGTCACACGTTGGCTCTTTCTTTCTTTCTTTCTTTCTTTCTTTCTTTCTTTCTTTCTTTCAAGCCAGCACAGTGACACCGTGTCTCCTTAATTTTGCAGGCTGAGCTCAGAGAGCCACTGATATTTAAACAGTAATTAATTAGGACGGGAAGCCGCCTGCAAACAGATTGATAATTAGCTGACATTTATCTGTTTTCGTGCACAGTTCTTGTTTTGTTGTGCTAATGCGACTCAGAAGAAGTGAGCAGCCAGACATTGTTTTGCAGGCTCTGTGGAATAGAACTGGAATTAATATATACACCATTTTGTGCTTTTTGTGCCTTTTATAAAAGCTTTTGCTTCATTTTTTTTATTATTATTCTGTTCTCTTTTGTTACATATTATTTTAAAGTGTGTCATGTTTTGATGAAACACTTCAATATTGCTGAATAAATATTTTAATATCCTAGATTCAGGCTGTAACAGTGGTGCCATAACATACTCCTCTTGATGCAGTTTACGAGTTGTACAGAATATCTCAGCAGCATCAAGCGGCAGGCAGGTTTGGGCTCCATTGCCACATATCGGTTTAAAACAGCAGTCCCATAAACACACAAAAGAGCAGAACAAGACAGGAGGGCTTCCATTCTGAGTCTTTTTCAATTTGAGACCTTCAGTTTAAGATGGGGTTTTCTCCTTAACTAGTTTGACGGAATCAAAATACACTAAAAGAAGTCTTTCTCAGAATCCGGTGGTCCAATTTAATGAAAACAGACATACAGAATTATAGATAAGCAACTAAGAAATAATCACAAAACCAGAGCAAGTTAATTAATGTATTGGTCCAAGGTAGGGCTGAATGATGGGGGCTTTCATTATCAAATGAAATCCTCGTTATTGAGCATATTACTAGCTATACATCATGACATAAACTCATATGGGTGTCAAATGGGTTCCCGTGGCACTTCCATCAAAGTCCTGCAAAACTGTCAGTAGATGTTGTGAAGGAGACAGGAGCTGAAATCCAAGAATGTCCCACATCTGCCTCTGCTCTGTTGGGGAAAAAAGCCCAAGGACTTGTCTGACTTTAAAAAAAGGAAGGCACTGACATCGTGTAGAGGGGGGTAGACGGTAGGTAGAGCACTGACCTTTTGGAAAACGCAGCCAGATAACGGCCTCTCAAGATATTCCCTTAACATTTTATCATGTGGACAGCTGAGTCTTCCATGTATTATTACAAAAAATATCACCCACTGTGACGATAGCAGTTAGAACATTAGAAATATTTGATGAGAACAGGCCATTGGGCCCAACAAAGCTCACAAATCCTACCTGTCTAATATCTCCAAGACTTGTGTTGAAGGTCCCTAAAGTTTTACTGTCTACCACACTACTTGGTCACTTATTTTGTGTGTCTACGTGAAGAAAAACTTTGTAAAGTAACTGGGAAAACGGGACGCCCACATAACACCTGGCTGAGACAGATAGATGGTCATTTCAAAAATGGTGGCACTGAAATGCGTGTCTGCCTGGGTGGTTGCCAACTAGGATTTCGAGCTGTTTCGTCAGGTGGTGTGTGTGTGTCAACATGTTCTACCAGTGCATACTCCCCAACCTGAACCTTCATGACATTAGAAAAACAAAAGCTTAGAAATTTCACTATGCATTCCAAACCAAAATAGTTAACTGCTGTTACCTCTAAATTATTCTCTGACACTGACACAATTATTCATACTGACTCACCACAATCTGGACCTTCCACTACAATCAAGTGAACCTCCAGACAGGGAACCTCCATTGAAGTAATTCTGTGACTTCCGAAACCTGTTGGCTGCACCAGTGATGATTTAGGGGTGTCTTATTACAAATACATATGTAATCTATACTGCTCAAAATAATTAAAAGATAGATAGATACTTTATTCATCCCAAGGGGAAATTCACATACTCCAGCAACACCATACTGATACAAAACAATATTAACTTAAAGAGTGATAACAATAAAGGTATAACAGACAGACAATAACTTTGTATAAAGTTAACGTCCACCCTCCTGGGTGGAATTGAAGAGTCGCATAGTATGGAGGAGGAACAATCTTCTCAGTCTGTCAGTGGAGCAGGACGGTGACAAAAGTCTGTCATTGAAGCTGCTCCTCTGTCTGGAGATGATCCTGTTCAGTGGATGCAGTGGATTCTCCATGATTGACAGGAGCCTGCTCAGTGCCCGTCGCTCTGCCAAGGATGTCAATCTGTCCAGCTCCGTGCCTACAATAGAGCCTGCCTTCCTCACCAGTTTGTCCAGGCATGAGGTGTCCCTCTTCTTTATGCTGCCTCCCCAGCACACCACCGTGTTAAAGAGGGCGCTTGCCACAACCATCTAATAGAACATCTGCAGCATCTTATTGCAGAAGTTGAAGGACGCCAGCCTTCTACGGAAGTATAGTCAGCTCTGTTCTTTCTTGCACAGAGCATCAGTATTGGTTGTCCAGTCCAATTAATCATCCAGCTGCACTCCCAGGTATTTATAGGTCTGCACCCTCTGCACTCTGATGATCACGGGGTCCATGATGGGCCTGGGCCTCCTAAAATCCACCACCTGCTCCTTGGTTTTGCTGGTGTTCAGTTGTAGGTGGTTTGAGTCGCACCATTTAGCAAAGTTCTTGATTAGGTTCCTATACTCCTCCTCCTGCCCACTCCTGATGCAGCCCACGATAGTATCAGACCACTTTTTAATCCAAGTACAGCATCAAAATGAAAATTCTGGGCTATTGATCTAGTCAGTTAAGTAGCAGAGTGGGTTATTAATCAGTTTCAGCTGCTTTGGTGTTAATGAAATTAACAACAGAGGCACTAGAGGGGCAACAATGAGATGACCCCCAACACAGGAATGAATGGTTTAACTGGTAGATGCCACTGACATTTTTCCCTGCTCATCTGTTTTTTTCACTAGTTTTACATTTGGCTACGATCAGTGCCTCTGCTGGTACTGAGAGGCAATAACTGGACCCTACAGGGGTGGCACAGATAGTCCAGCATCTCCAGGATGGAGCAACAATACGTGCCATTGCCAGAAGGTTTGCTGCGTCTCCCAGCACAGTCTCAAGGGCGTGGAGGAGAGTCCAGGAGACAGGCAGTTACTCTAGGAGAGCTGGACAGGGCCGAAGAAGGTCCTTATCCCATCAGCAGGACTGGTATCTGCTCCTTTGGGCAAGATGGAACAGGATGAGCACTGCCACAGCCCTATAAAATGTCCTCCAGCAGGCCATGGTGTGAATGTCTCTGACCAAACAATCAGAAACAGACTTCATGAGGGTGGCCTGAGGGCCCGGCATCCTCTAGTGGGCCCTGTGCTCACTGCCCATGGAGCTCATTTGGCATTTGCTATAGAATACCAGAATTGGCAGGTCCACCACTGGCACCCTGTGCTTTACACAGATGAGAGCAGGTTCACCCTGAGCACATGTGACAGACGTGAAAGGGTCTGGAGAAGCTGTGGAGAATGTTATGCTGTCTGTAAAATCGTTCAGCATGACCAGTTTGATGGTGGGTCAGTGATGGTCTAGGAAGGCATATCCATGGAGGGACACACAGACCTCTGCAGGCTAGACAACTGCAACTTCACTGACATTAGGTATCGGAATAAAATCCTTGGACATAGTTGTCAGACCTTATGGTGGTGCAGTGGCTCCTGGGTTCCTCCTTGTGCACGACAATGCCCGGCCTCATGTGGCGAGAGTATGCAGGCAGTTCCTGGAGGATGAAGGAATTGATACCATTGATTGGCCCCCACGCTCACTTGCCTGACCTCAATCCAATATCTCTGGGTGTGACATTTATGTTTCGGTTCATCTGATACCGCCAGGTTGCACCTCAGATTGTTCAGGAGCTCAGTGATGCCCTGGATCAGATCTGGGTGGAGATCCCCTAGGACACCATCCGTCATCTTATTAGGAGTATGCCATCCCCCCTCCATCACATTGTCAGGCATGCATACAAACACATGGGGACCATACAAACTACTGAGTACGATTTGAAGTTGCAGCAATGAAATTTTGGCCAAATGGACTAGCCTGCCTGCCACATCATTTATTCACTTTGATTTTTGGGGTGTCTTTGAATTCAGCCCTCTGTAGGTTGATAATTTTCCTTTCCATCAAATGATGTGCCATCCTTTCGTTCCTAACACATTAAACTACACAGTCCATATCAGTTGAGATAGCCAGCAAGACTTTTTTCCCATTGAGATCTGATCGGTTTTCAAAGTGTTCCTTTAATTTTTTTGAGCAATTTATTATGTTGTGTTTTATATTTGTAATTATTTTAGACTACGTTGCAGATATTTGTTTTTATTTCACCATTAAAGACTTTCTCTGTTCATCAGTGAAAAAAGGCAAATGCACTGTGATTCAATACAGTATAACAGTAAAATGTGAAACCTTCCACGTCATGTGAGGCTGAGCATGGGCCTTTTGGATAATGGAGGATGAGCAGGCCCCAGTCCAGTCCTTTTTACAGACACAGGACCTGACCACTCACACTTTTCTGGCTCTCTTCCTGTTAGATATTCTTTGCCCAATACCAAGTGCTTTTATTGAATGGCTGCAAAATAACAAGAAGCAGATCTGAATGAAACCAAGTTCTGCCACTCTCCGATTAAGATCTACAATCTGTTCATGCTTCCGCCGAGTGGGCTGGGAGATAATCATAAACACGACTTGAAACAAACTCACATCGCTCTCTAGGCCCCATATGTGACTATAAGAAAAGAAAAAGACAGTGCCCAACAGGGGCAAACGATGTGATGTGGACATGGAGGGCTTTGTTTTGGTGTTGACCATGAAAGGTGTTATATAAAAACAAAACAATGACCGTCACTAAATTCTTAACATCTTGCAGCTTTCTTGGGAGTTGTTTTTCCTGGACAGAGTTGTGGAAGCAGACTGCGACTGTGCAGGCAGTGGATGTGGTGGCCCCCGGAGAAGCTTCATTGTGTTTATATCTTTCTATTTTGGGGTTTGTATGTCAGATGCCAGTTTTGTAGCTGCATGGGGGCTTCATGATGCTGATGAATGAGTTTTGTTTTTTATTCGGGGGGGCTTTTCACTTTTGTAGAAATCTCAAAGTATATGTGGATCTCAAGGCTATATGCAGCACAGGTTTTTTGGACAGCCAACGTGTCTGCGTCTTGAGCATTCACTACTTCAACAGGGCAGGGATGCAGCAAAGCCTGCTTTGTCAGTCTGAGCACCGTGCTGTCCTACTTGAACAGGAGAACGTTTCCAGAATAGACTAATAATCCTGCCGTACTCGGAGAAAGGCGGACATTTTTTAATTGGTTGCTTTGGGCCTTTATTAAATGCTAATGGGGAGCCGCTTCCCAAACACAAGCTTAACTCCTAAGAAGACACCAGGACTTGGCTTTAAAGTGAAGACATGTCACACAATCATCTGTTCGAGTGTCTTTCATTAATTTTACAACACCATCAATGCCCAGATCCTCCTGCCTCATGGCTGTCAGATTCTCAAAAGTGTGCACTTTTGCAGTCTTTAAATTTTGGCATCCTGTGATGAAGGCAAAAGTGTTTAAAATAGATTTTTGATAAAGTTCCTGATGAAAGGTGTTATAAAATATTTCTGAAGGTGCTGATCTGCTCAGCAGTTCTTGCTCTTTTTATTTATTTTCTTTACTTCAATTCACCGTCTACTTTTTTCTTCCCTCTGTTCACCTCGGACTATAAATATAACACCAGCTCGTGTCGCTTGCAGAAAATTCCTGCTGATTCCACACTAATGGGAGGTGTATTGATAAGGGGGATGAGACAGAGGAGAGGAGGGAGATGGAGAACTTTTGAGAATTGTCTGCAACTCGACATCAGAAAAAAAAACCAGGAGCTGCTTATTGACTTTCATCACACCAAAGAGCCTCTGAGGCTGGTCACTAAGCAGCGAGTGGATGTGGAGCTGATGCACAGTTAACAAGTTGGAGGTCCACCTCAATGGTCTCGGAACATGGCGGAACTATATCTGAAAGTGCAGAGCAGACCCTTTTCTTACATTCCAAGAGATGGTTGTTCAGATCGTTAAAGCAAATTCACCACCCCTCAGTCACAATGACCTGAAATATGGATGTCACTTAATCTAACGCAGGGTTCTCCAACTCCAGTCCTGGAGAGCTACTGTGGCTGCAGGTTTTCATTCTAACCCTTTTCTTAATTAGTGACTAGATTAACTCTTTGCCTTAATTTTAATTGATGCGCAACCTAAGACTCAGGCCCTTTAAATATTACTTTTTTCCTTAATTAGCAACCAAACAATATTAAGACACAAAATATACCAACACATAAACAACAACCTGTGTCCATCACACAAGAACTGAAAATAAAGAAAGGTGAAGGCCTCGGTAATGTTGATCTGCTCAGGTCCACATAACATTTTGACAGCGCTCTTAAAAGAGAAAATCAACAGTTTTGGAAATGTCTGCCATAGCAGAATGAGCACCATGGAATTAAATAACGGGTTTAATTAGCAACGAGAATTGGCTTCAAATTAAGAAACTAAATGAAGTGAAGTCGCTTGGAGTTTGAGGCCCCAACTTAGTTGCTCATCTGTTGGCTCTCTTCACACCAAATTTATGTTTTGTTGTCCTTTAAGGAAAAAATAATCAATTCAGTGGTCAGAGTCTCAAGAAAAGTCAATTAAAATAAAGGGAAATTAGTTGATTAGCAACATAAATTGGTCACTAATTAAGAAAAGAGTTAGAATGAAAACTTGCAGCCACAGTAGCCCTCCAGGACTGGAGTTGGAGACCCCTGATCTAATGTGTATGTCTTCAGAATATGGGTGGAAAAGGACTACCCATCAAACACCTACACAAACATAGAAGCCATCCATCCATCCATCTATTATCCATCCCGCTATAAGCCAATGTGCAAATTTCATATAACCAGTGAATGGTCAGGGAACCAAACTCGGGTCTCTGAAGCAGCAGCAGACACCACTGTACTCCTACAGGCCTACAGTATCTGTAAGCATTCTGATGGTCTGCTAGCACCACTTCACCGAAGGACTGCAGGCTAGTTGATCATACATCCCATATCATGAAGACCTTTGAGAGGCTGGTCCTGGATGATAGAAGTCCTCTTGTGGTAGACCACCTGGCCCTACTGCAGTTTGTGTAGCAGGCAATGACTGAAGTGGAAGACATAATTATCTCTCTGCTCCACAAGGCTTGTTGCCCTCTGGAGAGAGCTGGTAGCACTGTGAGGATTATGATGTTTGATTTCTCCAGTGTCTTCAACACCATCCAGCCATCCCTGTTAAAGGGTAAACTCAGAGATATACAGATGGATGATCTTTTTATGTCCTTGATAATGGACTGTGTGAGCAACACCGGAGCACCATGAGGAACAGCCTTATCATCTTTTCTGCCCACCTTGTACATCTCTGAGTATAACTATAACACCAAATCATGTCACTTACTGATATTCTCTGATGACGCTCTGCTAATTGGATGTATTGACATCAGGAGATGAGACAGAGGAGAGGAGTCAGATGGAGAACTTTGAGAATTGTCAGCTACCTAACATCAGGCAAACCAAGGAACTGCTTAGTGACCTTCACTGCACCAAAGAGCCTCTGTTTCTGGTCAACATTCAGGCAGTACATGGGGAAGTGCTGCACTGCTACAAGCACTTGGGGGTCTGTCTCAATGATAGGCTAGACTGGATTCATATCACAGAGGAGCTATAAAAGAAAAGCCAGAGCTGGCCCATTTCCATTTTTTATTTAAGGAGACTGTGGTCATTTAATGTGGGAAGTGACATCCTTAACATGTGATGGCCAGTCCAGTTTTCTATGCTGTGGTGTGTTGGGCCAGTAATGTCATATCAAGTGAGGCCCACTGAATCAACAAGCTAATTAAAAGGGCAGGCTTATGTATAGTGTGCACTCACAGCCCCCTGGAGGTATCAGAGCGAGAAAGAATGAAGATGAAACTGTTGGCCATTAAAAGTGATACAACACATCGTCTCTCTGACACACCAGCATTGAGGACTTACAGCCCACAAATTATTCAGCAGAAGGGTGTGAAGAAATGCTAGAGGGGGCTCCTTTAAATCCAGCTGCCATACGCCTTTACTGTATAATGCATCATTGTGATTGTTCTTGAATCTTTATCCAAATCAAATGTCTTCTTTCATTTTAGTAATTCTGGTGTGTATTTGAGTTGGTTGTTGTTTGTTGTTTATCTATCTATCTATCTATCTATCTTTGGACTGCAGGAGGAAACCTGATCACTCAGGGAAAACCCATGTGGACATGAGGAGAACATATGAACTCCATGTATTGAGCACCTTAGATTAAATTAGAAAAACTTTATTAATCCCACAGGGAAATGCAGACGCATACAGCAGCAGAAATATAAAAAAACAAACATATAGACTCACAGATAATACAGGCAATCAATTAATCAGTTGATATATAAATAATGAAGTAAAACTAGTACATCGGGTGGAAGCATTGAATTGCCTGATAGCAGTAGGCAGAAAAGACCCCCTGAGGCACTTCTTATCACACCGCGCAGGTCGAAGGAGCCGGTGGCTAAAACTGCTCCAAGACAGCGCCACCTGGAGTGGATAGATGGGATTTTTTATGATGGCGTCCAATTTTGCTATCCTCTTCTTTTCCACAACAACTTCCAGTGTGTCCAGGATGGGGCAGACTTTCCTGAGACGTTTGTTCAAACATTGAGCTTCCTTGGAGCTCAGATTGCTTCCCCAAGAGACTGCAGCGTAGAACGCCACTCTGGCTACTATGGCCTGATGTGATCTACTGATCTGCCTATTATAAGGTATCAGCACAACAGCTCTCAGTATTCCTTGACCAAAAGCCATCTAGCACCGCCTTCATTAGAGATGCGCATATTTCTGCCCTTGTTTGTTTCAAAGAGACGTCAGCCATCCCCCTCTGTTTCAAATGTTTTCTGGGAATTATGGACCGTTACGAATATGCAATGGGATGATAAGAGGTTGAAGAGAGAGGCACCGATCACCCTGATTAAAACTCCACGCCTTAGGGTGAAGGTAATCAATTTGTTATTGTCCACCGTGCCCGGAGCGTCAACCGGTGTTACGGTATATGACGTCAAAGGACGAGCGGCTTCAAAGACAATCACTGCACCTCTCGACTTGCTTTTGTTAGCCCGGACGCTGCGCCTGAGATCCCTAGACGCCGGTAATAACTCTCATAATAATACTCTGTGCCGCTGCGTCTAAATTGATTGGCTGGTAATGAGCATTGCTATATCGATTATCCTGCGAAGAATCCCATTTTCGTGTCATGCTGATTATTTTGCTTGTTCGGAAAATGGAGAGCAGCATGAAACTGATTGTAGATGGTTAATTTACTCTAATTCGTCTTGATATAGTCTTGACGGCGCCGACGGGAACTTTCTAAAGGCTTATCATTGCCTGCGAGGCCGAGCGGGACATAGTGGGAGCTGGAAGCGGACCTAAGCGTTTCCTAATCCGTTAGTCTAATGCTCCTCTTAGGGTAGCAGATGAGGCTCACGTCCTGTATAAATAGCATGAATTTGTTATACATTTTAGGGTTTTCGCTATTCGCTTTTACTATCCTCTAATAATTTCTTTTTTTTAACTACAGTGTAATTTCTTTTGTACTGCGGCACATCTACACCGTTATAAAGATAACAGTTCTTTAATGGTGATTTGTCTGGTTGCTCATTGGACAATTGTTTGTTTAGTAGGCGACCTAGCCGGGATCAAAAAAGCTGAATTTAGCCTGTGTTATTGTATTCTGCAAGAGTCATTTTCAAATCATGAATCCAATTGGATTTCAGAAATCTGTTATCAATTCACAGTTTTTTTTTTTTAAATCTGTGACGGATTTAAGCATAAATAATGATTCCAATTGGAGCCTTCACGTGGATGATAATTTTGCCATTTCTAACCCACTTAATCCACACCAGGGTGGCGGGGTTAAGGATGAGTGAAGGTTTTGTTAATCTGTTAGTGTCTTTCTAGTAATCTACCATACATTAAAGATTTCAAACTTCTACATATTAGGAGGTTTCTCAAAGCACAAAGAACCAACTTCATGCATGCGCAAAGAACTCTTCCCAGAATGAAATGGTGCTTTGTCAAGCAAAGATTCTACAAGGAATCGCACAACTCAGTCAAGAACCATAAAGTGCATTAAAGAACCAGGATTTTTAAAGAGTGTATAGGCGTGAAAATGTCATTGGTCAGTTTTATTATGAATGGACACGTAAACCTTAAAACCTATTAATTCTGAGTTAATCCAATTGAAGTTAGATTTAGACATAGCAACATACCCCGCGAATCATTTTTGAGTGTGCCCCGTAGATGGCGCTAAAGCTCCCTTGAGCACTAAGAGCACAAATTGATCGTTCGAATTAAACAAGCAAAGAAATTCATCCATAATTACCTCGTATCTTGGAAGCATCGAACGCTAGCAAGAAAAGAATCCGGTCTGCTGGAAGACAATTTAGAGTTGCCAATTATTTTGATGCGCACGTAGAAATAAGAATATCTGGAGAACCACTACATGGGTAGGGGTAGTGGCAAGAACTAACTGCACCCAGGGTCGAGACAGGGTCGTGGATCTGTGGGGCACTCGTGCTAAATAACCATTTCACTGCCCCATGTGTATAAAATGTAACATCTAGCATGTTACTGCATACTTCTGAAAGATGGAATTCTATCCCAAATGTGACTTCTTGCTATGGCCGTGCATCTGGCCTTTTTAGAATTCCACGTTTGCAGCATTTTCTCAGTTCAAGGAATGACAGACTTCGTGACTTTTCTTCGAGTTTTTCAGGGTGTCGTTTATTAGGGCATCAAGGTGGGGTCTTGAGATAAGACAGAAGCGACTAATGAGCACTCGTTGGCAAGGAAATGTGACGATTGGGTATATGTCTGCTGTCACTCGCTCTTATTCCATCTGCCGATAACATGATGACAAGACTTTAGCACACACCTTTTCTGAAGACGCCTTTGACACATCAACTTTCCCGACTCCGCTTTTTTTTTTTTTTTTAATTCCATTTTCATATTTTTTAACGCGCAGAACTGACCCTGAGCGCTCGTGTCTGCACACCGTTAACTCGCTGCAATGCAGGCGGCTTCAGATTCGGACAGACCCCGGTGCTTGTGTATATTCTCAGAAGCGCATCAATATCCAAAGACTTCTCCCATTTTCGATGAAATTAAGAGGAAATGGAAGCATATGTTCATTGCTTTTGATGCTGAAGCTAAATTATCAGGCTTGGCTTATACATCACATGTCAAGGCTCCGGCTAATTTAAATAACTAACTAAACGAAACGGGGCTAAAATGTCTTTTGGGAAGGTGGTGTGTACACGGTAGAGATACCAAAACTGATCAGATATGCACAATTTTAGAATGCAATTTAAGAGTCGCTGTAGCTGTTTTGCCACTTTGGCTTTAGAATAAATGCCCTGCAGTCACTACAGACAGCGCACTGGCGTTGACGAGTGACAGGGGAATGGAAGGGGGGGTTGTTCCGATAAAAAAAAAAAAGGCCAATGGAGGTAGATAAGTAGTCGGTCAGATTAAGGAGTTGTTGAAGGAATGCTCTGAATAAAAATGGAGTGTCTGTATTTGTACAGAGCATATTGCTGTAGACCCAGCACTCTTGGGAAGCAATGCCGCTGCTGCCCAAGCGGAGCGCTGAATGGAGGCGTTGTGGGGGATGGGGGTCGGTCTTATTCCGCCGCTTGGCACGATCGCGCTTGACAGTGTGCTGCTGTGTGTGTGTGTGCGCGCGCGCGGCGCGGTTTGTGCACCAGCCTGCTATTTCGCAACTATTATTAATAGCAGATTCAGTGCTTTTTGAAATCTGTCATGCGCTACTGCACACTCCACGCGTAACCTAGAGACCGGAGAGCAGCTCCGACTCCCGTAAGTCCTCCCAGTGACGGGCCAGTGGGCGCCTATTCAGCCAGCAGCGGGCGCTTCATTGGCCTTCTAATCAGCGCTTTAATGAGAGCCGGCAGTTGCAGGCCCGCAGAGCGCGTGCTGGAAAGCCCCATCTATTTTTCACTATTCAGGTGTGAACCAATGGTCTTTGATGAATGACAGTAATTGATACTTCATGCTAATTATATATTAGGCAACACGTATTGTTCCGTAGTTAATTGACGGTAATCTTAGTGGAATAAAAAAATTACTCAATTGCCTTGTTTTTAATTGCGTTAAGATGCAACGCTACTTTACATCACTTCACATCACTTGTAAAAAATAATGACTGTCAGTAAGCCTGTGAGCGATGATGCAAATGACAGCTTCGTTAATTCTTCATACCACCTTCACTTGCTCTTTAACACACAATACTACTGTGGGTCGTTAAAATGTGCGTCATTATATTGCTGAGAGGAAAGACCAATTTACGTGTCCCGACGATCACGCAGATTCCTCCATTTAATATCAATTTCTAGGATGTCAAAATAATGTAAATGTAAAAATCTTCGTTCTGTTGCAGTTGCAGAAAAGGACATTAAAGAACAGCAGAGATGGTTCTCCGATTCAGTTAACCAGGTGTATGGGACTGTAGAGTCCTAATCCGCTATCAAGAACTTGCTGTCTTTAACCTTTGTGTTAGCCTTGTTGGGGCCAGACTTGTGGCTTGAACGAGAACACATGTCGAGGACAACTCGCTATAAAGTTTAGTCTAAAACAGCGGCGAAAAAGCCCACGGGGTTGCTGAATAAAAACCCACCTTTAACTTCCTTTGCGCACTTTAAACGCTCAGGACTGCAGTTTCCCATTTCTCCTCATGTGTGACACATACGTGAAAATAATGGAAAGACAGGGAGAGGGGGAAAGAAATGAAACAAAAGATTTGACACTGAGGGCCATACCCAAATTCATGAGCTCCGTACCTAGTGCTTAATAATTAATTTATAGATCTTGCTGCTATTTTGAGTTGCATCACTACACGGCATGACAGCAGCAAATAAGAGTTTAGAGAAGCATTTTGGTATCTATCTATCTTTTATATAGTGCCTTTCCCATCTATCTATATATTGTCAGAAACTCTACACAGAGCCATAGCAAGGTTTGGGGCAGACACCAGTATATTTGGTATCCTGCCTGCAAAGTTGCAAAAATATTATACAGCACTGATATGCACAAAACTGAGTCCAAAACAGAATTGAGGGAATAAGGAAAAGGTGGAGGCTTTTAAAGGGGAAGACAGGAAGTGAAGTCAGAGGGGTCAGAGGGCTCATAAGGGTCTTCAGCCATAGGCTCGAGCCCAGACGTGATATCAAAGGGGCCGGAGCAGACAGGGTCTTCCTCCATAGGCCCGGACCTGGAAGTGATGTCAGCAGGGCCAGGCGGAATCTCCCATGGATGATCTAAAGGCCAAGGAGAAAAAGAATCAGTGCATTCTGCCACATCCAACTCTGACTTGGAATTGCCCTTTTTGAAGCCCATGCACACATGTGTGACACTATCTATCTATCTATCTATCTATCTATCTATCTATCTATCTATCTATCTATCTATCATATCGTTGGGGCTGAGTGCCAATGTGGATTCTTTTCTCTTTATATCTGTCTTTTGGATAGCTTTCTGTCCTTAAAGGGACAAGTCACTGTTGATTCACTAGATGGTCACAGACCTTCGATAACTTTCAGTTGCGTAGTTTAACCTGAAAATTAATACAATAGTTAAAGAGAAAAAAACTCTTTTTATATGTTTGTGTGTGTGTGTGTGTGTGTGTATAGTTGTGAGGTTGGCAAAAGTAGGTTTACTGTTGTTTGTATGGAAAATGAAATGCAGGTTATGATGATCACAATAGCTTTATTAACTCAAATGAATGTCACAATGGCACAGTGAACTTAGGTGCCATCCCACACATGCTCAAATTGCCAGCCTTCATTATTTACACCTTCTTTATAGTCTTCCTGCTACACTCAAGCACACTTTGGCACAGAGTTTTTTTGTAATCAATTTCTTGACACGCTTCTCTTATGTAGCGATTCATATCATCCACAGTATGTGGTTTTCATGAAAAGACTTCATCTTTGACAACACCCCAAAAGAAGAAGTCCACTGGGGTGATGTCTGTTGATCGTGGTGGCCGTTCCACTGGCCCGCCTTGACCTATCCACCTGTTGTTCATCAAGATACTCGCACACTGTTAGGACACACTGTGGAGGAGCTCTGTCTTGCTGAAAGAAGAAGAAGTCATCATTGTCATGCTGTCTCTGTAACTGTAGTAAAACAGTGTCCCACAGCATGTTGGGAAAAGGTTATGTGTAACAAATAAATAAATGACAATAAAAATCAATAAATAAATAATAATACAAAAATAAACTCAGTGTTTCATGTAGTTACAACCGTAAACCTACTTTTGCCCACCCCAGGACAAATACTGTATATACTTTATTCATCCATCCATTATTCAACCTGCTATATCCTAACTGCAGGGTCACAGGGGTCTTCTGGAGACAATCCCAGCCAACAAGACAGGAAACAAACCCCGGGCAGGGTCCCAGCCCCACCGCAGGGTGCATACACACACACACTAGGGACAATTTAGAACCTGCATGTCTTTGGACGGTGGGAGGAAACCGGAGCACTTGGTGGAGACCCACGCAGACACGGGGAGAACATGCAAACTCCACACACCAATCCGGGTCTCCTAACTGCAAGGCAGCAGCGCCAGCACTGCAGCTCTATATACTTTATACAAATATATAATATATACTTTCATTCATTCAAAGAAGGTTTCACTTTGGTGGCCATCAGCAATTTGGGAAAATTACTCAGTGTTACTACATATCCCTGCCCACTCACGCAAATTAAGTGCCAATTGGCCAATCAGAAGAGGTTCACAGATTTATGCATCTTTTGAGTGGTGGAGGGTATTTGGGTGCCATTTGCAGTTTTGAAATAAATGTAACCAACATTTTGTAGCGTTGGATGAGGTGTTCACTGTAATTGGGCTGTAAAGCGCCTGTCAAATCTGGCAACACTGCACACAAGCAGCATCAGTCTAGGGATGAGTTGCTAACAGAATGAGCTGGCATTCCATCATTCAATTGAGCCGCTGCAGTGCCAGGAGCAGGGGCCCTATAAAATGTCAAGTATGCTGCTGTCACTTGAACGTCTATGGGTGTGGCCAATGGCATGATTAAAGGGGTGATATAAAAGAGCAAGACTGCACTAAGGCTAAGTTCCAGCAAACACCATGATTGGAGTTAAAAGCAGGGCAAGAAGACTGTGCCAGCATGACACTGCAACATGTGATTTTTGAAGACTTATAAGATTGCATTTACATATCAAATACAGCCTTATTTATTATCCTCTTTAATAAAACCCCTGTGTGCGTCCAGATGTCCGTGTGTGTGTGTGTCTTCTGGTGAAATGCGCAAGCGCGGGGCCGCACGGCACGTGTTCAGTCTCTTCCTGTGCATTCCATGTGCAGAGAGAGAGAGACACACACACACAGACAGGTGAGTCCGCGTGCGCGACAGACAGACAGATACACACACACACGTGCTTGTGAGACAGACACACACACACACACAAACACACAAAGACACAAAGGCGCTCACGAGACAGACAGACAGACAGACACACACAGGCACGCGCACGCGAGGCAGACAGACACACACACAGACAGACAGATAGACACAGGCACGCGCACGCGCACGCAAGACAGACAGACACACACACACACACACACACAAAGGTGCTCGCGAGACAGACAGACAGACAGACACACACGTGTGAGACAGACACACACACAGGCATGCGCAAGACCGACCGACCGACCGACACACACACGAGACAGACATACAGACAGACAGACAGGCGTGCACGCGAGACAGACAGACAGACAGACACAGGCGCACGTGTGCATTGTTGCAATGTTACTTGTCTTGGTTGTTTATTAAGTCGTAAGGCTATAGCGCGAACTCTTGCAGTGTTAGTTTTCTTAGTGTTATTCAGTGTTTTTACATTTAGTTTATTATTACACTGTGCATTCAATTGTATAATTAACTATATTTGTGCTTAAAAACTTAAAAAAATATATATTTACATACAGTTCATACGGTCTGGAACGGATTAATTGTAATTACATACAATCCTATGGAGGAAATTACTTCGAATTCATGACCAAATTGGGTTACAACCAGAGTTTTGGAATGAATTATGGTCGTGAGCCGAGGTTCCACTGTATTACTGTCAGACAAAATTACAGGCATTTTACGGAAATACAAACCAGTATTACTGAAAGAGAAAATTAAAGGCACACAATACAGTGACGCATATTACAGCCACATACAAGGTCCCTTGCCATTTAATATTGACTGTTCCTACTAATGTTTATGCACTACTGTTCTAGCGCCCGTTATGTAACAGGCTTAATGTCTAGTATTTAAGTAAAAATGAAATAGATATGATAAGAAGAATGATGACCATATTGCGGTGGATTTAATGACATATAGCTTTATAAAGAAATTGTTATAGCTGGCAAGATTCAGGCAGATGGGCGTCTGGTTCTTCTGTGCTGTTCACATCTTGATATCTTAACAAGGTGGCCAAGTGGAATAATATCTCCCATATTCAACTGCAACTTTTCTAAGTCATTCAGCTTCATGTTTTTACTTTGTATATGTGACATAGATTTTCTTAAATGGCACTCTAATTACGAATTATTTCATCTATATTTTTTCTCATCATCTTGGAGCAATCTCAGCCAGAGAAGGTGTTCTGTTTTGCATAAATAACATATGTGGCTAGCTGGTTACAAATTGATACGCAACGTTTAAGTGGCACTAGTCTGCTTTGTACGCCATCTTAACAGGCTTGTGTGTAATATGATTCCGGAATGCTAATTCATTAGATATCTGCTTTTCATCGATCATCTTTCTGACAGATTTTCCACCAAAGGAATGTCAAATGTAATTATTCTGCCTGGCAGATGGCAGCGAGCACATTGCTTAGATGGTAAAAGTGAATAACAATAAATAAATAAATAAAATCCCAGCCGTAGATCTGTTCTAGAAGTCAAGTCATATAGTCAGGGGCAGGCAGGGTCGCTCCATCACTGGTCACTTATCTCGGCATCTCGGTGACATTAGAAAAGCACGGAAAGGCAGAAATGTGCATCTAGGCTTCATGTGTGCAGGTTCTCTTTTTTGATAAACATTGGGTACAGTTTCATTGGCCTCCATAATGCCATGTGTAACTGGATGTTAAGAAGTCATGTCTGCTGAGGTGTAAGGCCATGTGCTGTAGCCACCTTTGACTTCATTGCTGTGTTAGGTCTTGTCATGTAATACTCTTAGACACACATTACAGACTGTAAAACTTCAAAAAAGAGGATAAGTCCATAAATCAATTGACTAGCAGGCGCACCTTTGTCAGCCATGACAGCCTTGAGTCTGTGTGCACAGGCCTCTCTTCTCTGTCTGCTTTGCACTTTTGGACTCTGACAAGTGTCCCTATTTGTAAAACTACTCAGACTCTGTCAGGTGTCGTCATGTTGATCAGGAGTGAACAGCCTTTGTAACGTCCAGTCACAAATTCTTAATTGCATTGAGTGCTGGACTCTGACTCAACCACTTCAGGATGTTGACGTCATTGTTTTTAGGCCATTCCTGTGTAGCTTTGGCTTTATGCTTGAAGTTGTCATCTTGCTGGAAAAGAAAAAGGTACAGGTTTCCTGCAGACTGCATCATCAGGTTTATTCTACAGGATTTTGTATATTTTGCAGAATTCATTTTATCCTCACAAGTCTTGTAGAGCCTGCCGCAGAGAATCATTCTCATTTCATGATGTTGTCACAATATTGCTCCACCATGAGGATGGTGTGTTTTTGATAATGTGTAGTGTAGCATGGTGTTTAGTTTGATGGCTAAAAATCTCAATTTTGGTCTCATCAGACCATAGAACCATAGGTATCAGAATCTCCAATGTGTTGTCTGACAAACTTTAGCTGAGATGTTGTCCTTTTTTTCTTTTGCTACTCTGCCATAAAGATGCAGTCACTCAACAGCTGCTGTATGCATTTACTCACCAATCTAAGTCGCTTGTCACACACGTGTGCATAGGAGGCAGCTGAAGGGCTTAGAGATGACTGATAATACATCTGCCCACGGAGGCCGGGGTACACTGACGATCTTTCTAAGTTCCCTGCAGGCCTTTCCCGGGAAATCCCACCAGGAGCCTCCACCTCGACTCGGGACACATCACTTCCGGCCCCGAGGACGACATCACTTCCCCCCAAACGTCCTATAAAGCCACACACCTTTTCCCTGGGAGGCAGTTCTGTTTTGGACTCTGTCGTGTAAACTTGACTGAATCATGAATCATTCGCTTTTGCAGCCAGGATACCGAATTAAACGGGTGGCTGCCCCAACCCTTGCCATGTTTCTTGTCTCTTCTTCTCACAGGCTGCAGCTTGTAACTCCTTCAGAGTTCTTAGAGGTCTCTCCGTCACTCACCGCCTTCTCCTCGTATGATCACACTCTGATTACTGCTGTGCCGCACTCTTTCCATTTCTTAATGATTGACAGTGTTGTGCAAGTTCAGACCTCACAAGAACTCACACGAAGTTCAGTTCACACAGATTAAAATGAATAAATTCACGTTCATAGTTCCCCATTTCAATTTTGAACTAGTTCATGTTCAGTTCATTTTGAATTTTTTAAGGAGTATAAATGACCCATGAGGTTACTTTTTTCAGTTTTGCATGCCTTATATTAGGCTATTACAGTGTTCTTGAATAAAATGCAATAATTATGAAGACTTTTTTATTTAAATACACTTTATTGAGGTATACCCAGCAACAGGCACGTTTAACCGTATATACTAATATCCTCCCCGTCAACAAAGGAATTAAATAGATGCAAGTATCCATATAAATTACCACTCTATTTCCAACTGTGTGACACAAATAATGATTGTGGAGCCAGCATGTAGGTGAACAAACTTATTACGCGGCCAGTCAAAATTTGCATCACATATTGCATGTCCAACGGGGAAAAATATAAAGTGGCCTCGCGAAGTACGACATTTTCCTAAAGGCGAAATCGGCGCTTCACCGAGTGCTCAGGTCAGCAGGGGTGCAGCTTTAACACAGATGGAGCCTATTTGATTTTGTGTTATTTTTTCCCAAATACAAATAAATGGCAAAAAAATTTGTACAAAATAAATATTCATAAAAATCCAGTATTTGTGCTTATCTGATTACTGTATTCAGATTTGTCTCCACGCCTACATTACAGGGTAAGGCAAAACGTTTAACTGGACCTACACCAGATCCAGAATGTCACATCAAACTGAACTAGCTCACGTTCAAGTTCTTCACTTGCAAATACGTTACGTTAAGTTCACCGTTCTTAGAAAAATGAGCTTGTTCAATGAACGCACTTTTCTGAAGTAGTTCATGCAACAACAACAACATTTATTTATATAGCACATTTTCACACAAATAATGCAGCTTAAAGTGCTTTACATGATGAAGAAAGAGAAAAAAGACAAAATAAATAAGAATTAAAATAAGGGAACACTACTTAACATAGAATAAAAGTAAGGTCCGATGGCCAGGGAGGACAGAAAAAAACAAAAAAAAACTCCAGATGGCTGGAGAAAAAAATAAAATCTGCAGGGGTTCCAAGGCCACAAGACCACCCAGCCCCCTCTAGGCATTCTACCTCACATAAATGACCTCAATCAGTCCTCATTGTATTCAGGGTTCACATGGAAGAACTTGATGATGATGGTCACATGGACTTCTGGCCTTTAATCCATCCTATGTAAGGACATCACTGTGCTTTGATTATGTGGTGGTTGCGCAGATCACCACCACAGAAAACCGGAAAAAGAACAGAAGAGAAAGCAGGGGTTAGTACGGATTTTGAATATGAATACCATGAATAATAATGATACAGGAGAAAGTAGGTATCAATCTATGGCTAACACGGTACAACACTCTACTACTCTACTGCTATGAATAATAATAATAATTAATTGAATATACACAGCATCAGGATTTAACTAAGATGAAGCTATGAGAAAGCCATGTTAAAGTAATGAGTTTTCAGCAGTTTTTTAAAGTGCTCCACCGTATTAGCCTGGCGAATTCCTATTGTTAAGCTAATCCAGATTTGAGGTGCATAACAGCAGAAGGCCGCCTCACCACTTCTTTTAAGTTTAGCTCTTGGAATTCTAAGCAGACACTCATTCGAAGATCTAAGGTTACGATTTTGGAGTGTAAGGTGACAGACATTTCAAAATTTAAAATGGAGCGAGATTATTTAAGGCTTTGTAAAATATAAGCAGGATTTTAAAGTCAATTCTAAATGACACAGGTAACCAAAGTAATGACATTAAAACTGGAGAGATGTGCTCGGATTTTCTTTTCCTAGTTAAGATTCTAGCAGCTGCATTCTGCACTTGTTGCAATTGATTTATGTCTTATTTGGGTAGTCCTGAGAGGAGTGCATTACAGTAATCTAGTCGACTGAAAACAAAAGCGTGAATTAATTTCTCAGCATCTTGCAATGTTATAAGAGGTCTAACTTTTACGATTTTTCTTAAGTGGAAAAATGCTGACCTAGTAATCTGATTAATAAGTGATTTAAAATTCAGGTCAGACTCAACAGTTATCCCTAAATTCTTTACCTCCGTCTTGACTTTTAGCCCTGATGAATCAAGTGTATTTCTAATAACCTCATTATATCCATTATTGCCAATCACTAAAATTTCCGTTTTCTCTTTATTTTGTTTGAGAAAATTACCACTCATGCATTCAGAAACACAAGTAAGACATTGTGTCAGTGAATCAAGACAGTCAGGGTCGTCAGGCGCTGTTAAGTACAGTTGTGTGTCATCAGCATAGCTATGGTAGCTCATGTTATGCCCCGAGATAATCTGACCTCACGGAAGCATGTAAATAGAAAAGAGCAGCTGACCCAGGATAGAGCCTTGTGGAACACCATTTAGAATATCATGGGTCTTTGAAGTATAATTACCACAACTTACAAAGAATTTTCTACCTGCCAGGTAGGATTCAAACCAATTTAAGACACTGCCAGAGAGGCCAACCCATTGACTAAAGCGATTTCTAAGAATATTGTGATCAATGGTATCAAATGCGGCACTCAGATCTAAGAGGATGAGAACAGATAAACGGCCTCTGTCTGCATTTACCCGCAAGTCATTTACTACTTTAACGAGTGCAGTTTCTGTGCTGTGATTTGTTCTAAAACCCAACTGAAACGTATCAAAAATAGCATGTTTATTGAGGTGGCCATTAAGCTGCATAATGACTGCCTTCTCTAGAATTTTATTTAAGAAAGGCAGGTTAGAGATGGGTCTAAAATTTTCAAAAGTAGAGGAGTGAAGATTATTTTTCTTGAGCTGGGGTTTAACTACAGCAGTCTTAAGACAGTCTGTGAAGACCCACCGTATCTAATGATGAGTTTACTATGTCAAGAATATTATCAATTAGTATGCCTGTTACTTCTTTGAAAAACCTTGTTGGTATTGGGTCAAGGACGCAGGTGGAGGGTCTCAGTTGAGAAATTATTTTATATAAAACAGGTAAATCTGTCCTGGTGAAAGAATTTAATCTGTTTAAAATAGAGTACCTGGGTTTAAGTGGTCCAATATTGGGGAGATGTACTATATTATTTCTAATATTAATAATTTTTTGATAAAAAATACAGCAAAAGCCTCACAAGTTTCACTGGAAGTTTTTTGGAGGCATTCCATTGAGTGACCTGGATTTAGCAGACGACCAATCATAGAGAACAAGACTCTGGGATTACTAGCATTGTTATTTATAATTCTAGTGCACAACACTGATGATTGATTTAGCTGAACTCCATCAACTGTGTCCCCATGTTCTTCATGAACTAATTTTAAAATAACAGTCTCAACCCACTGGACTAATTCCCTTCATGATTTTAAACACTTCAATCATGTGACCTCTTAATCTTCTTTTGCTTAAACTGTAAAGACTCAGCTCTTTTAATCTTTCCTCATAACTCACCCTCTTGTAGCTCCCTAATCAGCCTAGTCACTCTTCTCTTGACCTTTTCTAGTGCTGCTATGTCCTTTTTGTAGCCTGGAGACCAAAACTGCACACAGTACTCCAGATGAGGCCTCACCAGTGTATCATAAATGTAAAACCTCCTTGGACTTGTACTCCACACATCAAGGTGCATTATAACCTGACATTCTGTTAGTCGTCTTAATGGCTTCTGAACACTGTCGGAAAGCCAATAGCTTAGAGTCCACTATGACTGCAAAAACCTTCTCATAAGGTGTACTCTCGATTTTCTGGCCGCCCATTGTGTATTCAGACCTAACATTTTTACTTCCTATATGAAATACTTTACATTTACTGACATTAAATTTCATCTGTCAAAAATCTGCCCAAGCCTGTATGCTATCCAAGTCCTTCTGTAATGATATAACAGTTTCCAAATTATCTGCTAATCCACTTATCTTGGTATCATCTGCAAACTTAACCAGCTTGTTACTTATATTCCTATCTAAATCATTTAAATATATTAAGAATAGCAGCGGCCCTAGCACTGACCCCTGTGGAACACCACTCTTAACATCGGCCAATTCTGATGAAGTTCCTCACACCATCACCCTCTGCTTCCTGTGTCTGAGCCAATTCTGCACCCATCTGAAAACATCACCCTGGGCTCCCACTTCTTTTAGTCTGATGCCCAATCTCTTATGTGGCACCTTATCAAATGTTTTCTGAAAGTCAAGATAAATAATATTTGCTCCACTTTGATCGTGTCCATCAGATAGTCACTGACTTGAATATTTCCTTGATTCCATCCCTTGGCTTGTGCTTTTCATTCATTTTGTCACAGAGTTGCTTGGAGTGTTCATTTGTCTTCATTTATGTAGGGTAGACTGAAGCCTGAAACCCATAATGACTAATTGAGATCATTTATGTTAGGTAGAATGCCTAGAGGGGGCTGGGTGGTCTCGTGGCCTGGAACCCCTGCAGATTTTGTTTTTTTCTCCATCTGTCTTTTTGGTTTGTTTCTGTTCTCCCTGGTCAGCAGACCTTACTTTTATTCCATGTTAATTAGTATTGCCTAATTTTATTCATATTATTTGCTTATTTATTTATTTTATTTATATTTATTGGTTTCTTGTAAAGCATTCTTGTAAAGCACTTTGAGCTACATCATTTGTATGAAACCGTGCTATAGAAATAAATGTTGTTGTTGCTGTTGTTGTTGACCACCATACTGACTCTTCATAAGCTGGCCCTTCCAAATTCAGGTCCATTTAGACTACAATCGATTGAAAGCCCACATGGGCGTCCTTCATTGAATTAATTCTGGGACTTTTAAAACCAATTGACCAGACCACTGGGTGCCGTATTAAAGGGAGTAAATATGTACGTCATCAATTTATTTTGTGTTTTATATTTGTAATTATTTCAGATCACTTTCCAGGCGTCTGTTTTCACTTTGATAATGAAGAGTCTTTTTCTGTTGATTAATTTAAAAAAAGCCAAATTAAATCCGCTGTGATTCAATGTTGAATAACAATAAATTGTTAAAACTTCCAAGGTGTGAATACAGGGCCATCTTAACAGCATTATAGGCCCGCAGGGAAAAGCAGTGCACAGGATCCCCATACCTCTACAACCACTCAGCAAGCCACAACATATGTAGGTTAGCATGGGGTCCCCTATGCTCGTGGCCAGTGTGCCCATGTGTTAAGATGGCCCTGGGTGAATACTTCAATAAAAGAAAAAGAAAAGCGATACTTTCTTAGGCAGCCACGTATGTCACTTGCCCTAAAACTGCCTCAGAAGTGGCTGTCCAGTAGACTTGGATGCCAACTTCCATAACGAAACGACTAGAACATCAAAGAACTCCCTCTAACGTTGTAACCAGTTCATCATACTTCAGGGAGTATCTAAACCATAAGGAGACAAGTCTCACATGAACCGAGGCCATTCAGTCTATCAAGCTTGGTTTTATAACCCAGTGGTTAACTGGTCCAAATAGGATTGCAAAGAGCCTAAGCATCTGCCTGCAGCAGGAACCCACTCAGGTATTTTTACAAGTTATTGTGGTTTTCTTCTCCAGTTACGTGACTTCATACTTTATTCATGACCCTTTGTACGAAAAAGTGATAGCTGATTCTTGTCTGGAATGCAGTTCCTCTTAATTATCATGAGTGTCCTCAGCTAAATCATTCACTATTTAAATGAAAAAAAATTCTACTCCATGAACTGCATGGAGGCCTTTGAGACGATGATAAAGAAATAGTGGCTATCAGCCAGAACTATAAGGCTGCAAGGTGTAGGCAGCACTCTGCATACAAAGTGACTTATGGTTATGGGAGTGATGAGGAGCTTCCTTCAAAGCTGTAAATTAAATATTGTGTAACATTCTCAAAATGACTAACTCAAATGTAGAGCTACGCTCAAATCTGAAGGCAATGGGAACCAACAATGGACGGCTTACTAGCCAATCACAGGATCCATGTACTAAAATGGGGTTGGGTTAGAACTGGCAGTTAACGTAATAAATACAGCGATGGGGATGTGGGAAGAATGCCAGGGAACCTGGAGGAAAATCCACGCATCCGCTTCATTTTGGCACAAATCATTATGTTCATCAGCACTAGCAACTTTACAAGTCACTGACAAAGGTTTGAGAATAAACTATCATCTAAAACGGAGCCATTTTAGATGGGTGAACTGAGGGGTAATGTGAACATTACATTTGCTTTACGTGAAAGTTAAGTCAGCATTCAGGATTTCACGTAGCAGTCCGCCCCATAGGCGAAGAAAGCAAAAAGATTTAACGGTCTAAGCAAAAACTGAACTTTAGCTCATAAAGTGTCCAGCATTGTAACCACCTATCAGGGAGAGTTAAATGATCATTTAGCAGACTCAGGGCACGATATCTATCTATCAGTTATATAATGAACTATCTATCTATCTATCTATCTATCTATCTATCTATCTATCTATCTATCTATCTATCTATCTATCTATCTATCTATCTATCTATCTATCTATCTATCGTATCATAGGGCTGAGTGCCAATGTGGATTCTTTTCTCTCTATATCTGTCTTTTGGATAGCTGTCTGTCCTTAAAGGGACAACTCACTGTTGCTTCACTAGATGGTCACAGACCTTTGATAAATTTCTGTTGCGTTTTTTAACCTGAAAATTAATGCATGGTTATAGGGAAAAAAAACTCTTTTTATATGTTTGTGTGTGTGTGTGTGTGTGTGTATAGTTGTGAGGTTGGCAAAAGTAGGTTTACTGTTGTTTGTATGGAAAAAGAAATGCAGGTTATGATGATCACAATAGCTTTATTAACTCAAATGAATGTCACAATGGCACAGTGAACTTAGGTGCCATCCCACACATGCTCAAATTGCCAGCCTTCATTATTTACACCTTCTTTATAGTCTTCCTGCTACACTCAAGCACACTTTGGCACAGAGTTTTTTTGTCATCAATTTCTTGGCACGCTTCTCTTATGTAGCGATTCATATCATCCACAGTATGTGGTTTTCATGAAAAGACTTTATCTTTGACAACACCCCAAAAGAAGAAGTCCACTGGGGTGATGTCTGTTGATCGTGGTGGCCGTTTCACTGGCCCGCCTTGACCTATCCACCTGTTGTTCATCAAGATACTCGCACACAGTTAGGACACACTGTGGAGGAGCTCTGTCTTGCTGAAAGAAGAAGAAGTCATCATTGTCATGCTGTCTCTGTAACTGTAGTAAAACAGTGTCCCACAACATGTTAGGAAAAGGTTATGTGTAACAAATAAATAAATGACAATAAAAATCAATCAATAAATAATAATACAAGAATAAACTCAGTGTTTCATGTAGTTACAACCGTAAACCTACTTTTGCCCACCCCAGGACAAATACTGTATATACTTTATTCATCCATCCATTATCCAACCTGCTATATCCTAACTGCAGGGTCACAGGGGTCTTCTGGAGACAATCCCAGCCAACAAGACAGGAAACAAACCCTGGGCAGGGTGCCAGCCCCACCACAGGGTGCACACACACACACACACACACACACACACACACACACACACACACACCAAGCACACACACCAAGCACACACTAGGGACAATTTAGAACCTGCATGTCTTTGGACGGTGGGAGGAAACCGGAGCACTTGGTGGAGACCCACGCAGACACGGGGAGAACATGTAAACTATCTATCTATCTGTCTATTATATAGTGCCTTTCACATCTATCTATCTATCTATCTATCTATCTATCTATCTATCTATCTATCTATCTATCTATCTATCTATAGACACTGCTCTTCAGCCCTCCTAAGTGTCATTTTTATCTAACTGGTGTGAAGCTTTGGGACTTGATCAGTGTTATTATGGCCGTTCTTCTTTAATTTTTTTCAGGGTTTCCAGTACTGATTGTTGCTTCATGAGGGAAAAAATAATTTAAATGATTTTAGCTTAAGGTTGGGTCATAGCAAAATATGTCAAAAAATGAAGGGGCCTGAATACTTTCTGAATCGACTGTATATAAAATATCACATTCCAATACACTAGGGGGCTCCACCTCTTGCCCTTCTTTCCCTTCTCTCTCCTCTCCTCTCCACATGACAGATGAGGCTCTGAAGAAAAGTGAAAGACGTTTATTTTGTTTTCTTCTGCGTTCACTTTCCTCTCCTCAGTGGCCTTAATAGTTCCATAGATTCAGGGCAGGCTAATATACATCCTGCCAGCTTTTGGTCGTATTTCGTTCCACAAGTGGCATCGCATCCTGCGAGACATACAGAAGGTTAATTGTCACTTTTGACGAGAATGACACGTTTCTTTAATGCAGGTAAATTGCGCCTTCTGCAGCTGTCATTTTGGTATGTAAATGTGACCGCTTCGCTCCCTGGACTCGTTAAAAGTAATTTCGCTTTGGGTGCGCTCATCCCAACAGACGTAATGAAGTGCCTGTGCAGCTGTGTGCTGCTCTTTCTGGGGCTCATTGACTCTCGCTTGCGTCTCCTTTCACTAATGCTGCTAATTTGTTCTCTCCTTGTAAAAGCAGGACTTTATTTTCTGGTGACTTGCATTTTTCTTTCCAGTTTTTCCTCTCGTTTATCGTCAGAATTCTGTGCTTACTCGTAAGTAATGACAAGTCACTAGGACATTATTTTCTTCTGTATGTTATGAAAGGAACTATATTAAATGAAGACAAATCAATAATCTGAATTTCTCTACATGTACTGCACAAATAGCAGATGATTTAATTAGCCGTTCACAGGAGGTAAGCCAGTTGCCAACATGTGTCATTCTGAGTTTTTTTTAAAAAAGGAGCCGTCCTATTAGATTTATTTGATTCTTTTTCAAACCTGGTGGTCTTGTATAAAGTACAGATGATTATTGATTCAATCAGCAGAGAACATCCCAGTCAGGCTGACCCAAAGGTGAATAAACAGAAGAGTTTATCATGCAGAAGACTACATAAGGGGCCAGAGTGTGACAGAACAATGCAGGCGTTGTGTCCTGATTAATGGCACTAAAGGGCAGGTCCTTCAATAATGAACAGTCCTTCCTGTCTAAAGGCATTGGAGATGAAGTTGCTGCTACAGTGAAGGTGAACTCATGGCTGGGAACATCTGTACCCAGCAGTGCTAGAAGGCTTACGGTACCTGCTAGGAGTTTAATGTGACAGGCATGTTCTGCTCTCAGACCTTTGACATGCCAGCGAGATAAATTAGTGCCATTGAGCCAAATTAATCTGACAACGTCTTTACTCGGTTTTATCATTATTTACAGTGCCTTCAGAAAGTATTCAGACCCCCTCATATTTTATACATTTTGTTACGTTGCGCCCTTATTCTATAAATCTTTGAAATTCATTTTCCGCATATGAAACAATCCTCAGTTCCACAGAATGACAAAGCAAAAGCAGGATTTTAGGAATTGTAAATTCATTAAAAATACAAAACTGAAATATCCATTGGCACCCTTTTTTCAGTACTTCAGATGTTTGCTTGGGCTTTGACACGACAGTTTTGCACACCTGGATTTGGGGGATTTTCTGCCATTCTTCTGCACACATCCTCTCAAGGTCTGTCAGGCTGGATGAAGACCATTAATCGACAGCTATTTATTCTCAGAAAATTCTAATTCTGGAGTCATATATTGCTGGGGCATCAGCTAATTCCAAAGAATTTGCAAGGGCAGGGATGTGGAACAGAAATAATGGAGGAGTTATTTTGGAAAAACTATCAGTTCATCCCAAGTAATAAAGTTTATCTAATCTAATCTAATTACTGCTGCCTACTACCAGAGTGTTGTGAGCTGTGCTAACTGTCAGCAGTGAAAAATACAGACAAAGCAGCAGTAAGCTGGAACCTACAGCACATGATTGATATGAAGGTAATGGACATTCATACTAACTGAGCCAGCACAAATCTTGGCAAAAGGAATAGATTTTTCTTTTACTTATTTTTGTCTCCCAGACAATATCTGAGATTGGCTCAATAGCACCCTCTAGAGACCATAACTGACATGTGCAGTGTCTGATTGATTGGGAGGCATCAGACATACTTATTTACCTACCCAGTAAAAATGTTGTATAGAGGCATAGATATTAGTAAATTAAAGGTGTTACTGGAAATGAAGAAATATTGTTACCGAGTAACGATGAGCAAAAACCACTGAAATTACTTCATCTCAGGTTAGGCAAAATCAAGGAATTGTTTGGGAATTTCGCCAAAGTTGGTGAAATGCATTGAAGTTAATGGAGAGGGAGAAAATGAACGAACTTTGAGTGGATTATAAAAGTTCAATAGCCGTTTAAGTGTCCTTCAGGGATATGGAAGCATAGCTCAACCATGCTGGACTGATTATTGTGACCAGAAATGTGACCTGAGCCATCTCAGAGTTGCCCCTAAACCATTCCTGTGCTGTCTTTGCTTTGTGTGTAGGATTATTGTCCTTTTGGAAATTGAACCATACTAATGTTCTTAGAATTCTGGAGCAGGTCTTCTATAAGGGTACATCTATCTATCTATCTATCTATCTATCTATCTATCTATCTATCTATCTATCTATGCATCAATTATATAGTGCCATTCATTTCTATCTATCTATCAGTTATATAGTATCTATCTATCTATCTATCTATCTATCTATCTATCTATCTATCTATCTATCTATCTGTCTATCTATCTATCTATCTATCTATCTATCTATCTATCTATTTTGTTCGATAACGCTGGCGCAGAATGCCTAGCGGGTCATCAATTTTCAAGGCAGGCTAAGTCATTCTGAGCACATTTATTGCCATGTCACTTATTATATGTACTATATGAAGTAAAAGGTTAAATTATTGAATTTACATCTTGGACAACAGTGTGAAAGACATGAATGTATAGACCACCATCAATGATAATACACAAACTTATTCAGGTGCTACACAGAATAAAAGTGGAAATGAAGTGTTTAGAGAATTTGGCCTCTGACTGAACACTGAGTACGAGTCTGCCAAAGAAAAGAACTAACGATAATTATAAATTACATTTATATTGCAGTTTTCCAGCTACTCAAAATGCTTTCAATAGATAAATATATTATATTACATTATATTATATAATGCCTTTCACATCTATCTATCTATCTTTTCTTATATAGTGCCTTTTATATCTATCTGTCTATCAATCAGTTAGGTAGTGCCTTTCACATCTATCTATCTATCTATCTATCTATCTATCTATCTATCTATCTATCTATCTATCTATCTATCTATCTATCTATCTATCGGTCTGTCTGTCTGTCTGTCTGTCTGTCTGTCTGCCTGCCTGCCTGTCTGTCTGTCTGTCTGTCTGTCTACTGCTCTGTTCAGCTCTTTCTCAACCCCGTCTAGTCTCTGACTCATTGCCACTGAAGAACAACTCCATTGCATGGTTCTCTGGATGCAGTGCTCAGACCTGAGGCTAAACAGTTCAGTCGTGATTTCATCAGACCAGTGAATCTTGTTTCTCACATTATGGGAGTCCTTTAGTTGCGTTTTCTCAAACTTCAAGGGTGTGTGTGTGTGTGTGTGTGTTTTTGTGTCTTCTGGCCACTCAAGTCATAAGACCAAGATTAATGAAGTTTGTCTGTGGTGGTTGTCCTTCTGGAATTTTCTCCCAACTACATGCAGTTTTTGTGGCTTCTTGGTCAACTCTCTTATCAAAGCTCCTCTCCATAGGTTACTCATTCTGTGTAGACGGTCAAGTCTAGGAAGTATATTATATTTATTAATTCTGGAAAGGGACCTTCAATGCTGCAGAGATGTGTCTGTGGTCTTCCCCAGATCAGTGTGTCAAAGCCGTCCTTTATGTAAGCTCTGCAGGCCATTCTTTTGACCTTATGGCTTGGTCTTTGATCTGATATACGTTGATCTACTATAGGCAGGTGTGCACCTTTTCCAGTCCTGCCCAATGAGCTGAACTGATCACAGGTGGACTCCAACAGGGTGTAGAAACATCTCCCTGATGATCAAAAAAGAATGGGATGCACCCAAGCTACATTTCAAGTATCATACCCAAGGGTCTGAATACTTGTGTTGGTTTGATGTTTCATTTGTTTGTTTCTGATACACTGGACTCAAATTCCTAAACTTCTGGTTTCACTTTTTCATGCTGGGGCACTGAGTGTTGTTTGATGAGGGGAAAAAGAAAATAATGTAAACGATTTTAGCACAAGGCTGAAACATAACAGAATATGCAATAAGTGAAGGGGTCTGACTACTCTGCGAAGGTACTGTGCATATAGCATAACATTCTCAACCTCACTGCATCCAAGTCAGCTTTGCTAGAGCACTGGGCACAGGGTGGGACCCAATTCTGGACGGGACATTTTTGAATCACAGGTCTCACAGATGAGCACCACACACATTGGAAAGGGCCATTTAGAGGCATCAGTGAACCAAACATTCAGACCTTTTGGGTGTAGGAGGAAAACTCGAGCAGACACTGTGGTAGTAATGACCGTCACCCCCTGGGTGACCCAAAACAGGAAAACAGGAAGGAGAAAGTTTAAACCATAAACCATGTATTCTCTTTGAAGAAGGAGCACTCTTATTACAGGACACTGTAACTAAACACACACAGCATTCTGTAACACGATGCACACCTTTTCTGCTAGATGAGGTCTTTTTTAAACACAATGTAAAAGGTACAGAATTAGACCAATTACATCATACAAAGTTTCATAGCATCATTGGCTGCTTCCAGTTGCTAGCTGGACCAGGGCAAAATGAACCATGCTAAATTCTAAATAAACACGGTCAGCAAAACACGTACAGTAGATCATTAATGTCCAGCATCACATCTTTGCTTTGCCATTTTCAGCTCCTTTCTTTATTAGCACAGAAGTTGAAGGCAGCTGCCTTTCTCATACAGTAAATCGACAGATAGTTTCCTGCTGAAAGCCTAATGTAGTCGGCCAGCGTCCTGTCTCAGCTGCTCTAGGGCACCTGGAAATGTCTTTACATTACATAGTGCGCTTAATTACTTTAAGATATAAAATCCAAACTTCACAACTATGGAAAGATATCAAAGCAAGACAAATTAATTACCACAGCGCACTGGGAGCATGCGAACTGCTGCGGCGCAGTCTCTCTCTAGAATATTAGAACATTCTAGACAAGAACAGGCCATTCAGCCCAAACAAGCTCGTCAGTCCTATCCACTTGTTTCCTCCAAGAAAACATCAAGTCGAGTTTTGAAAGTCCCTAACGTCTTACTGTCTACCACACTACTTGGTAGCTTATTCCAAGTGTCTATCGTTCTTTGTGTAAAGAAAAACTTCCTAATGTTTGTTCGAAATGTACTCTTAACAAGTTTCCAATTGTGTCACTGTTGTTTTTTATGAACTCATTTTAAAATAACAGTCTCGATCCACCGGACTAATTCACTTTTATTTTGTGATTTTTGGTTTGATGACCTCTTTAGAACATTTTAACAGTCTGGATTAGAACAGGCCATTAAGCCCAAGAAAGCTCACCAGTCCTTTCTACTTAAGTCTTCCAACATAACATCAAGTTGAGTCGAGTCCCTAAAGTCCTCCTCTGCACCACACAGCCTGGTCATTTATTCCATGTGTCTCTGGTTCTCTGTGTGAAGAAAAATTTCCTAATGTTCATGTGAAATTTACCCTTAAGAAGTTTCCAACTGTGTCCCCGTGTTCTTGATCAACTCATTTTAAAGTCACAGTCTCGATCCACTGGACTCATTCCCTTTATAATTTTAAACACTTCAATCATGTCACCTCTTAATGTTCTTTTGTTTAAGCTGTAAAGGTTCAGCTCTTTTAATCTTTCCTCATAATTCAACCCCTGTAGCCCTGGAATCAGCTGAGTTGCTCTTCTCTGGACCTTTTCTAGTGCTGCTATGTCCTTTTTGTAGCCTGGAGACGAAAACTGCACACAATACTCAAGATGAGGCCTCGCCAGTGTGTTATAAAGCTTGAGCAGACCCTCCTGTGACTTGTACTCCACACATTAAGGCGCTATATAACCTGACATTCTGTTAGCCTTCTTAATGGCTTCTGAAAACTGTCGGGAAGTCGATAGCTTAGAGTCCACTATGACTCCTAAATCCTTCTCAGAACGTCTACTCTCGATTTTCCAACCTCCCATTGTGTATTCAAACATTTTTACTTCCTATGTGTAATACTTTACATTTACTGACATTAAATTTCACCTTCCACAATCCTGCCTAATTCTGTATGCTGTCCAAGTTCTTCTGTAATGATATAACGGATTCCAAATGATCTGCTAATCCACCTATCTTGGTATCATCTACAAACTTAACCAGCTTGTTACTTATATTCCCATCTAAATCATTTATATATTGTGAACTTGGACCCGGACACACAGACGGACATCTTAAATTCACCACACACTGTTTATTTACAATATTTACACAAATAAGTCCGTGTGGCGGAAGTGCCGGCTGCGCACCCGGAAGCCGTCCGGGTGTCCCCTGTCGTCTTCCCCCAGCACTTCCTGGTGTGGCGGAAGTGCCGAGCTCCCGGGATATACAGGCATCGGGGTGCCGCCTGGCGGTGGCCATGAGTCCCTACAGGGCTGGGTTTCCAAGCCCTTCACCCGAGGCCCCCAGCATAACCAGGACGGACGCCCCCTCACGGTCTGGAGGAGGCACAAGCCCTCCTCTCGTCCTCCTGGGCGTCCCGGCCAGGGACCACAATATATATAAAAAATAGCAGCGGCCCTAGCACTGAACCCTGCTGGTCACCACTCTTAACATCGGCCAATTCTGATGAGGTTCCTCACACCATCAAACTCTGCTTCCCGTGTCTGAGCCAATTCTGCACCCATCTAGAAACATCACCCTGAACTCCCACTTCTATTAGTTTGATGCCCAACCTCGCATGTGGCACCTTATCAAATTCTTTCTGCTCCCCTTGATGTTAGCTTGGCAGTCTCATTGGGTGCCACCTTTTCCTGCCTTACACCATACATGTTCTTCAGAAAGGGGCACTCAAATCCCACAAAGACTAACAGTGCCAGTCATTAATACACACCAATCACACGTGTACTCACTGTGGTTAGGCGCCTATTTGGACTCCAGCTAACGGCCCTTTTCATTTATAGCAGAAAACAAGGCGAGAGACATTCCTAAGCGCTAAGGTACTTGACAATACTCAACAAGACAAAATGTTAAAACAGAAATTAGACATGAAAGGCAAAAAAAAAAAGAGAGCTTGTCTAATTTGAGTTTTGGAGCACGGCTCATTTTCCTGAGGCTCCTTTATTCTTTAAAGAAGCTGTCAATCTAACAATCGGGCAGTTTGTTTTTTTTAATAAAAGGACCAGTAGAAAATCTTACTTTCTTACCATGAAAAGACCATGGAGTATATGAAAGTGTTTGTAATGTCGAACACGTAAAGAGAGAAGGGCAGAGGAAGAGAGGAGAGCACAGCATGGTGGGATCTGCTTCTAATTCTGGTCAGAACTCAGCGGGTAGACCTTCAGCCGTGGTGCACCAGTCCTCATTATTCACCTGCATGGGATTTCATTGAGGAAATCATTCTGCACACCGGGACCCAGCCATCTAGGTAGACCTTGATTTTGGGGAGGCAGAATTGTAAAATGTAACACGTATGGATTGATTTGACATTACCACTCTGTAAAGAGAATTGACATGGCATTATGCAAAATTTGAATGTGAACACAGCACATTGTTTTTGCTTTCATTCTCCTGGTCATCCTATCGTGTCAATATTTTTGCCATAAAAAACACATCTGCAGGGGACTTTTTCCAATATTTCTAATGTATAGTTCATTCATATTTATTTAAACTGTGAATTGAACGAATGGCGTTATTTGACTGTCTGGATCTTTACAGTACATACTTTTGGTTATTCCACTTAAAAAAAAAGAGATGAAAAGCAAATCGATCCCCGACCTTTGTGGGAAAATCCAGCCACACGTTTATTTTGTGTCTACTGATTTACACAGAGAAAGACTAAAGCAGCATTTCTCAATATAAAGTATTTGCGACCCGAGTTTTCAACGAGTTTTAATGGAGCCCCCCAAAGGTTTTTTTGAAAGGAGCCCACTAATACCCATTTGTTCTTTTTTAATTAATGATATATCATAGATGCATATTTTATTATACCTACTTAACTTTTATTGACATTTATCTAACTCTATATTTATTTTTCTAGTATCAGAATGTAGTTTAAGTTTATTTGTTTATGGTTTAAATAGATGTATTTTTAATATTTTCGATTCTTGCTTTCTTTTTTTTCACATCTTTGTGCCCCCCTAGGGGGGCCCGCCCCACAGTTTGAGAACCATTGGACTAAAGCGTCCATACGTATGTGTGTTAGTCACGTATGTACACACGAGTGCAATCTGTTAGCGTTTCAGCCAGGTTTCATCTTCAGTCTGGGGTTCAAATGCCTTCTTTGTTCATTTTTGATTCCTTTTTGTATGGTAATGTTGTTATCATTTAGTTTCTATTTATCTCTTCACCTTCTGCTGTGTTCTCTGTGGGTGGCTCTCCATGAGGTAAATGTGCTTAACTAATAAAACAGCTCATACAAACTCAACCACCCAGTCCAACAAACAAGAAAGAAAAGAAATGATTAAACCATAAAACTGGCCCAGATTGAGTTTTCCTTATCATTGAAGCTCCCGGGGTAGAACTCTAATTTGTCCAGCTTCTTTGCTCTTTTTTTTAATTTTTTTTAATTAATTTTACTGTAATCATTTCATACAAATCAATCAATTTTTACAAAAATTAGAATTGAGAACAAGTCGACCCCCACCCCTTAGAGAGAGAGCAAGGCCAACGGAGTAAAATTTAAGGCTTGTAAACATACCTAAATTGATAAGTTTGATAAGCAAATAGAGATGAATGGAGAAGAAAAAGAAATGTGGAAATAACTGCTTCCTCGGTGCTTTAAGAGCTTATTCTAAAATATTACTGATTAGATCCTGCCATGTTTTGAAAAAAATCTGTACAGATCCTCTAACTGAGTATTAGATTTTTTCTAATTTCAAATTGTATAAAACATCGGTTAATTTTCTGTTCCAGTCCTTCTCTGATAATCCCCTCTGCCTGATCAGCATTTCGACAGTGGTTCAATGGCGATTGCAAATAGCAGAGGTGACAAGGGACAAGAAAGAAAAGAAACAATTTAACCATAAAACTGGCCCAGATTGAGCTTTCCTTATCATTGAAGCTCTGGGTGTAGAAATCTAATTTGTCCAGCTTCTTGGCTCTTTAGCATTAACAATGAACACCTACAAAAATATACAGTGCATCCA
Source organism: Polypterus senegalus (assembly GCF_016835505.1). NCBI lineage: Eukaryota > Metazoa > Chordata > Cladistia > Polypteriformes > Polypteridae > Polypterus > Polypterus senegalus. Next base: position 26,195,559 of record NC_053166.1, on the reverse strand, counting down.
GAAAGTATTCACAGTGCATCGCTTTTTCCACATTTTGTTATGTTACAGCCTTATTCCAAAATGGATTAAATAAATTTTTTTCCTCAGAATTCTACACACAACACCCCATAATGACAACGTGAAAAAAGTTTACTTGAGGTTTTTGTAAATTTATTAAAAATAAAACAATTTAGAAAACACATGTACATAAGTATTCACAACCTTTGCCATGAAGCTCCACATTGAGCTCAGGTGCATCCTGTTTCCCCTGATCATCCTTGAGATGTTTCTGCAGCTTCATTGGAGTCCACCTGTGGTAAATTCAGTTGATTGGACAGGATTTGGAAAGGCACACACCTGTCTATAGAAGGTCCCACAGTTGACAGTTCATGTCAGAGCACAAACCAAGCATGAAGTCAAAGGAATTGTCTGTAGACCTCCGAGACAGGATTGTCTCGAGGCACAAATCCGGGGAAGGTTACAGAAAAATTTCTGCTGCTTTGAAGGTCCCAATGAGCACAGTGGCCTCCATCATCCGTAAGAGGAAGAAGTTTGAAATCACCAGGACTCTTCCTACAGCTGGCTGGCCACCTAAACTGAACGATTGGGGGGAGAAGGGCCTTAGTCAGGGAGGTGACCAAGAACCCGATGGTCACTGTGTCAGAGCTCCAGAGATCCTATGTGGAGAGAGGAGAACCTTCCAGAAGGACAACCATCTCTGCAGCAATCAACCAATCAGGCCTGTATGGTAGAGTGGCCAGACGGAAGCCACTCCTTAGTAAAAAGCACATGGCAGCCTGCCTGGAGTTTGCCAAAAGACACCAGAAGGACTCTCAGACCATGAGCAACAAAATTCTCTGGTCTGATGAGACAAAGATTGAACTCTTTGGTGTGAATGCCAGGCTTCACGTTTGGAAGGAAACCAGTCAACGCTCATCAATAGGCCAATACCATCCCTACAGTGAAGCATGGTGGTGGCAGCATCATGCTGTGGGGATGTCTTTCAGCGACAGGAACTGGGAGACTAGTCAGGATAAAGGGAAAGATGACTGCAGCAATGTACAGAGACATCCTGGATGAAAACCTGCTCCAGAGCGCTCTTGACCTCAGACTGGGGTGACGGTTCATCTTTCAGCAGGACAACGACCCTAAGCACACAGCCTAGATATCAAAGGAGTGGCTTCAGGACAACTCTGTGAATGTCCTTGAGTGACCCAGCCAGAGCTCAGACTTGAATCCAATTGAACATCTCTGGAGAGATCTTAAAATGGCTGTGCACCGACGCTTCCCATCCAACCTGATGGAGCTTGAGAGGTGCTGCAAAGAGGAATGGGCAAAACTGGCCAAGGATAGGTGTGCCAAGCTTGTGGCATCATATTCAAAAAGACTTGAGGCTGGAATTGCTGCCAAAGGTGAATCAACAGAGTATTGAGCAAAGGCTGTGAATACTTATGTACATGTGATTTCTCAGTTTTTTTATTTTTAATAAATTTGCAAAAACCTCAAGTAAACTTTTTTAACGTTGTCATTATGGCGTGTTGTGTGTAGAATTCTGAGGAAAAAAAAAAATTTAATCCATTTTGGAATAAGGCTGTAACATCACAAAATGTGGAAAAAGTGATGCGCTGTGAATACTTTCCAGATGCACTGTATGATACATACAAGGTGAGATACAAAAATAACCGGTTTGGTAACAAAAAAAAATCAATTCTAGCATTCTAAACATTGTCACCTTCTATGCACTGCACTCGTGCCCCCGACCTCTACACTGCTCTATACGTATCTTCCATTGATTGAAGCAGTGCTGGAAATCTTCTTGCTTGAGGCTGTTCTTGCCGTTTTTGTCTCCACTTCATCCATTGAAGAAAAATATGTTCCCTTCAGGTCACTTTTGATGTTCAGAAACAAGTTAAAATTGCCGGGAGCTAAATCGGGCGAATAGGGAGGATGATCGAAGACAGGAATGTTTTTGTCAGTAAAAAATTGCTTTATGGAAAAAGCAGTTACGATCATTTCGAACAGTCTGATTCACCGTTTTGATGTTTTCTTCCCTCTGAGACGAGTGTGGGCGACCTGGACATTGACCATCTTCCACATTTTCTTTCCCTTCCTTGAAACGTTTGTGCCACTCAAAAACTTGCATGCGAGACAAACTGTTATCACTGTTCACTGTTTTTATTATTTCATAAGTTTGTGTGGCCATTTTGTTAAATTTCACAAGAAATTTGATGTTGATTCGCTGTTTGATTTTTTCACACGACATTATCCCGGCCACTCGTGTAACGATTGTTGTGCAAATACTGACTGGGCTCTTCACAGGATATACCGAGCCGGTCGATGGTTTGAGAGGACGTGTAGGAGGGGGATATAGTTCTATGATTCACGTCTGGCCGACCTCTAGACAGTTTTCCAGGAAAGCCCCAAGCCCAGTCCGGTCATTTTTGTGTCTCACCTCATATATTGTTTTCCTTATCAATTAAGCTCTGGGGGTAGAAAACTCAACTGTCCATCTTCCTGACTCTTTAACATTACAAATAAAGACACTCAAAATATCATCTTATATGCTACATATCACTTATGTTCCACTCCACCACAAGTGTGAAGTAATTGGATAAGTGGGGTGGAAAATGGATGGACCAAAGGTTACATTATCCTCAGAGGCACCGTTGTTCAACAAGGCTCATGGCGTGTGAGCGAGTTAAAAGATGAGGCAAAATGTATTTAAGCAAAAGGAGCCCCCCTTTATAAGATATCATTTTTTTCAACCTCTTTGTGAAAGGCAGCCCTGACTATGTGCCAAAGCAGACTGTGGGTCATTTGTGGCCAGGGAAGTCGCCCCTTCACACAAGGACATGACCTGCCTGGAGATCAGTGACTGTGCCCATCTGAGTCCAAGGGCGTCTCCTTTGTCTGAGCTGGCAATGTCGTTTTGTTCTCCGTAACTACACCAGTTTATGTGAGAAATCATAGGCATCTCGTGCCAAGAAACCGTGACAATGTCTCGCATAGACTGCTGCTTTAGATATTCACAGTTACATTGCGGCTAGTCCAAATTCTAATTAGAGATGTCAACTGGACTAGCGGCCTAGAAAATGAATGGATGGATGGTTGTAATTATATTTTTATTACTCTAAACTGAGGGAATTTTTCTGTTGACTTCCATGACGCTTTCAATTAGCAGTGTCTGCAGTGAAGAGATGATTTAAATATTTTGACTAGTCAACATTAAAGTATTTCTTAATGTTTTAGCATTAAACATATCTAGAATGACAATTTTAACGAGCATGCAATGGGAGATGTGTTTATCCTATCTATTTTCTTAGTCACTTGTTCACGGTGGTGTGGAAGAACTGGCAGCAAATGTTAAAAGAAAAGACCCAACAATGAATGAGATGCCAGTCTGCCATTGGGCACACATACACAAACACATCAGTACAATTTAGAATCACCAATTGAACTAATCTGCAGATCTTTGGGATGTGGGAGGAAAGCCATTGTGTCTTTATGATCCAGTCAAAGCTAGATTAGTCTCTCCATCCCTATTGACTTCAACACATTTTGGCAAGTTCTAGGAAATTCCGGAACATTTCCACAATTTTGCTGACCTTGATGCAAAGTGAATTGAGCAGGGGTTGTTCATCGATACTTATTAATGATCTCATGCACCATTTCAAATGCAATCTTTAATATCAATTCATTTATGCAGTAGTTGTACTGGGTAGGTAAGTAAGTACGTCCGGTGCCTCCATATCAATCTGATACTACATCTGGCCACTAGAGGGTGCTGTTGAGCCACATTTAAATTAAATGTTGCATGTGAGACAAAAACAAAAAATAAATAAAATAAAGGGAAAAATCTATTCCTTTAGGCAAGAGTTGTACTGAAGTGGTACTTAATGTTTGGGCACAATGGGCATTGGCTAGGGGCCCCAGGAGCACGGGGGGCCATGAAGTTTCTGATGTGTTTGTATGTTTTGGTTTTGCTATCAAAACAGGGGTCCAGCACACCACTTTACCTAGGGGCCTATGATGCAGGTAAGAAAGACCTGTTGGTACGTATGAATATCTGTTGCCTTCGTGTCAATCAAATATTACATCTGGGCAGCATCAGCTCTTTTTCCTTCCTACTTATGGTGCAATAAAAAGTATTCACCACCTTGGAACTTTTCGTATTTTATTGTTATACATCATTGAATCAGAGTGGATTAATGAATGGAAGAAGACTTGACTTGACTTGAGCATTCCTAGTTTTCATCCTCTTTCTCTGTACATTTAGCAATCGTTTGCTCACAGGTTGATGCGCTTGCTTGCTTACTGAACAGCTCTTGTTTTCTCCACCCTAGCTGCCCGCTGCTTCTCTTCTTTCGTCTGCATCTTTTCGCATTAAAACTGATTAAGTCAGTGTTTGTTCAATTACTTAGTATGTTTTCTTTAATTTTTCACTTAAGCTGGCACTTAAGTCTTCAATCTGCCTCAGGAATGATTTAAGATAGATAGATAGATAGATAGATAGATAGATAGATAGATAGATAGATAGATAGATAGATAGATACTTTATTAATCCCAAGGGGAAATTCACATACTCCATACTGATAAAAAAATATTAAATTAAAGAGTGATAAAAATGCAGGTATAACAGACAGTAATTTTGTATAATATTAACATTTACCCCCCGGTGGAATTGAAGAGTCGCATAATGTGGAGGGGGAACGATCTCCTCAGTCTGTCAGTGGAGCAGGACGGTGACAGCAGTCTGTCCCTGAAGCTGCTCCTCTGTCTGGAGATGATCCTGTTCAGTGGATGCAGTGGATTTTCCATTATTGACAGGAGCCTGCTCAGCGCCCGTCGCTCTGCCACAGATGTCAAACTGTCCAGCTCCATGCCTACAAAAGAGCTTGCCTTCCTCACCTCCTGATGCAGCCCATGATATCAGTGTCGTTAGTGAAGTTTTGCACGTGGCAGGACTTTGAGTTGAATTGGAAGTCTGATGTATAGCGGCTGAACAGGACCGGAGAAAGTCCAGTCCCCTGCGGCGCTCCTGTGTTGCTGACCACAATGTCAGACCTGCAGTTCCCAAGATGCACATACTGAGGTCTGTCTGTAAGATAGTCCACGATCCATGCCACCAGGTGTGAGCCTACTCCCATCTCTGTCAGTTTGTGCCTAAGGAGCAGAGGTTGGATGGTGTTGAAGGCACTAGAGAAGTCCACAGACATAATTCTTATGAAGAGGAAGGGGAAGTGATGGCAAAGGTGGTAGGGGGGAGAATGGCGCCCATATGCATGCACCGCATAGCCATCCTGCTGGCCGCTGCTGAGAGATGATTCTACAATAACATAAAAATAAAAACAGGAATAAAAAATCATTACCCCAAAAGCTGATAGTAGAGGTCACGTAGTATATATGTGCCAAATTTCAGGTCAATTGGTCAAACGGTTTGCGAGCTACAGGTGATTTAAAATCCTGGACAGACAAACGAACAGCCACGGTAGCGTATTATATAAGAAGATACAATAATTAATCACCATAAGTATCCACCACGATTAGTTTATTTTTATTTTTATTAAACATTTTATTGAATTTTTATTGAACAGCAAAAAATATTCCATAGAAGAAATTCAAATTTTACAAAATAAAGTTCAAGTCAAACTAACCCCCACCCATGAGAAAGAGAGGTAGGCCAACCGAGCAAAACATTTAATGGCAGGAAAAATAAATAAATATAAATACATAAATAAAAATGATTAAAATAAATAAGGGTAGAGAATCCACTTTCTCAGTTTAAATGCTTATTCTAAAATATTGATCAGATCCTGCCAGGTTTTTAAAAGGTTTTGCACAGATCCTCTAAGTGAGAAGTATATACAATCAGTTGCCCACTGACTTTAAAGAGGTGAGTTAGGATTCTTCCAGTTGAGCATAATAAGTCTATGTGCCAATAGTGTAGTAAAGGCAATTCCAGATTGTTTGTCCCTCTCCACTTTAAGCCCCTCTGGGACCCCACCAAACCAAGCTGTTAGTGGATTAGGAGGGATTGTGACACCAAGCCAGTCTGAAAGGCATTGAAAGATTTTGGTCCAAAATTATGTTAATTTGTTGCAGGCCCAAAACATGTGGCCTAGTGAGGCTGGAGCTCGATTGCAATGTTCAAAGGTTAGATCTTGCACGGGAAACATTTTGGACAATTTCAAACTTAACAGATTTGCTCGATAGATGATTTTAAGTTGAATAATTGCATGTTTTGTGCATATGGAGCTCAAGTGAATTCTGTGCATGGCTTCCTTCCACTCCTTTTCTGAGATGTTGAGTGAGAGATCCTTTTCCCACTGTACTCTGGGATCTTTGAAAGGAACGGACTTTAAAACATTTTTATATATTGCAGAAATGCTGTTTAAGTCCTCAAGACTGGTCATTTTTTCCAGAACAGAAGTAGGTGGGAGGTGAGGAAAATTAGGCAGGATTTGTTTAGCAAAGTTTCTAATGTGGAGGTAGTGAAAGAAATGTGTTGCTGGAAAGTTAAATTTGGAGTGTAACTGTATTCACCCCCATTTAGCATGGCACCCCTAAATCCTCACTTGTGCAGCCAATTATTTCAGTTCTCACAGAATTAGTTCAATGGAGATCATCTGTCTGAGATTTTGATTGATTGTATTATAAATCTGGAAGGTGATGTGAGTCAGTATGGTGGCCTAACCCACACAATGAAGATAAAAGAACACTTTAAGCAAATCATTGAAAAGGTGATTGGAAAGCCCAAATCAGGGAAGGAGACAAGAAAATATCCAAGTCACTGAATTTCCTTTATAGTCCAGTGCAATCAATTATTAAAAATTTGGTGGATCTGTAAATCTACTAGAGCAGGTCTTTGCAAGATGAAGACAAGTGAGGGAGGCCACCAAGAGACCTGTGAGAACTTGAAAGGAGTGAAAAGCTACAGTAGATGACTCTGGAAGGGCTATGCAGACAACCACTGCTGCCCAGTCCAAGCTTTACGGGAGAGCGGCAAAGAGAATAATGCACAGGAGTTTGTGAGAAGGTGCATGGGAGACTGAAGTGAACTGGAGGAAGTTTTCTGATCTAATGAGACCTATTTGTCCATTAAACTAAACACCATTTTTGGTGTAAGTCAAACTCTTCACATTATCTAAAACACGCCATCCCCACCACGAGGTATGGTGAGGTGGTGGCAACATCATACTGCGTAGATCACTTTCTTCAGCAGGCCCTTGGAAGGCTTGAAAATGCAGAAAAATAAGGACAATGCTGGAGGAAAACCTGAAGAAGTTTGCAAAAAAAAAAGCATCTTGGAAGAAGATTTGATTTCCAGTAAGACAGCAACCCCAGTCATAAAGGCAAAGTGGCTTTCAAAACAACCATGTGAATATCCTGGAGTGGCCGAGTCAGAATCCAGATCTGAACCTAAATAAGAATTTGTGGCTGGACTTGACAAAAACTGTTCACTCACGATCTCCGTGCAACCTGACAGAGATGGAGAAGTTTTGCAAAGAAGAAAAATGGGGAAAAATAACAGTGTGAGAGTTGTGAAAATCTGATAAAGAAAGAGAGACCGGGATGAATACTTACATATGTGGTCAACTCTTTTGTGTTTTTGATTTGTACCACAGTGGTGTAGTGGTATGGATGCTGCCTTCCAACAAGGAGACCAGAGTTCAAATCCCTGGTATTCACTGCATGGAGTTTTCATGTTCTCCACATAGGTTTTCCTCTGAGTTCTTCAGTTTCTTTTTCCATAGACATGCAGGTTAGGTGAACTGGTGATGCTAAATTGGTCCTGCAATGTGAGTGTGTGCGTGTTTCCACCTTGTAAAGGAATGGCACCCTGCCCAGAAATTGTTCCTGCCTTGCATCCTGTGCTTGCTAGGACAGGCTTCCCAATGACTTTGCCCTGCATACGCAGATTGAGTTTATGGTATGGTATGGTAATATAACCAATCACGGCAAAAATTATTGTCATAATATTTCGTGTAGGTAGCTTACAAATAGACCATGTTAAAGAAGACAAAACAGAAAAAAAAAGGTTTGGGGATCCACCCCGTATATTGTAACAAGCAAAACGTCAGTTAGCAAATCAAGAGTAATCATATAAGACTGAGTCAGTGCGTAACTGAATTGGAGAGTGAAGAGGTTGGGACTTTATAGGTGGTGGGCAGGAAGAGGCGGGTCCTTACCAGAAGTGATGTCAATAAGAGGGTGTGGTCTGGCAACAGAAGTAGGTGGAGCTCTAGCTGGGCTTCCCTTTTGGTGCTCTGTAGAAGAGGGAGAAAAGGCATTAGTGCACTTCATCAACCCCCTGACTCTGTGTCGTACCCTCAGGTAAGCCCTTAGACCACCTTCCATGTGCGCGTGTGTGACACCAGTTTGTTTGGAATGGCAACACACAGAGCGGTCCAGTATGACCGGACCCTTCTAGGATTTGCTGCTCAGTCCCAGATACTTAATGCTGTAAGGGGAGTTCACATAGCTGAAAATTGGAGTCAAGAGAGTGGCTAGCCTATGACACAGTAATGAGCTAATGGCAGTAACAATAAGATTAGTGGTCACTTGACCAGTTCGGGAATGTGGAGAAATTGATGCTGTAGCTGTTCTCCTTCATGTTAAAAGTGGCACCTTTTTGTATTTCTGATTCTAGCTCAGTTCAGTAGGTGGCTCTGTGAATGGCCACCATAATGATGCCTGCACTTTGCAGCCTTTGCTCTTTGGATGTTCTCTTGAAGCTGTCCTGTTTTGATGAAACCAAACAACCCAACTCTCGTGCTGTTGTCCTGTTGCGTTTTGACATTAGAGTCAGTGTGTAGGAGGAGATAACGGGTCAAAAGGAAGCAGGCAGAAGCTCCAAACACTGCGCCCGCCTGTGTCCTTGGCTCTCCGCACTCCTGATCGGTCCCTCATGCTTTATCAAGTGCAGCCTGCCGTGACCGACATTTTCCATTAGTGAGTCTCTGCAATGCATTTCTCTCCCTGTTATGGACAGGCGCTGTTCATTGGCATTGTTTCCACTCAGGAGAATGGTCACAACAGTTTTGATGGCTTAAAGCAACTTCACTTACCCGGAGGCTCTAAGAAGACTTACTGGGCCTTGGAGCAAACATCATGTTGGTGGGAATAACAAATCTATTAGTGTGAGAATCCTAAGCTGAACAGAAGAAATTTTGAAATTCAAGGCACTAGAATGCTGCTTTCTTCAAATTGACCGTCATGGCATTGGGATTTTCATTTTAGTTTAAATTATGCCCATGGAAAGTTTACCCCCCAAAACCCACAATAAAAATGTTACTTTTTTTTTCAAAAAGAAAAAATGTTATTATGGGTAACAGAAATATGTAAACACCAGCATGACAACAGTGGGAAACGTATGCCGAGTGTCCACTGTTGTACTGATGAAGATCTTCATGTGATATTTTTTGAGATAGTCACCAACGCACAGCTCAATGTCTCAATTGTAACAGTAGTAGTGTGTTTCTGGTGCACTTTTCCTTTATTTTTATTAAGGGCCCTGGAACTTCATACTGTCCCAGCACAAACCAGAAGGAATGCAATCACACAACTTATCTAAGTCCACAAAACACATGTAGAGTGACTCTCATGCCCCCGCTAAGATCCTCATGAAGTTAAACATCTGGTCCACTGTTCCACAGCCTGGATGGAATCCACATTGCTCCTCCTGGACCTCACGTTCCACAGCTGGGTGGAGTCGCCAATCCTGTACTCTGTGTGAGAGATGACCGGCAGCTTATCCTGGCCAGCACATCCAGGCCACTAGATGGAGTCCTCCCTGCAGCATGGAGGTGCCCCGGATTCCCACAGGGCATCGTGGCAAATGGAGTTCTACTTCACAGCCCTGCTGGGTGCCATGGGTGCCTTCAAGTGACGCTGCAGGGAGACACAGGGATTTCTATTTTCTCTCTAGCCCGGAAGTACTCCCAAGACACGGGGACAGAAGAACTGAAGTACTTCCATACCATAAGTCTTCATCTGACCCTAAAGTGCTATTGAATCACTTCAATGAATGAAGGACAGGAGCACTTCCGGGTCACGGACTATATAAAGGACTATGGGAAACCCAGCAAGCTGAGCCGGAGTTGGTAGGGAGTGCGATGGAGCTGCCGGGTGGAGAGGAGTTGGTATTTGTATTGTTATTGATTTATGACTGTTTATTGGGGTGATTGGTGCAATGTGGCACAAAAAATATTATTAGTGCTTTTTCCTGGTGTCTTGAATGTGTTTTGTCTGCGTGGTTTGAGGAGCGACAGCGCCCTCTAATGTCACATCTGGCATAAGCTTCTCAAACGAGGCTGAGGAGTGTGATACCCCAATAGTTCGATCACACCCTCTGGTTACCCTTTAATAAAAACGGAGACTGCCACTCCAAGGTTATGGCTCTCGATGGCCATGCAGCATTGACAAGTTGTGTCAAATATGACAACCCAACAATGTCCTGACCCTTCAGTATATTTGGATCACTACCCCTTGGGCCTTGCCAATACAGAGCTGCTTAACTACCTCAGTGACCTCCCTCAGAGAAACTGGCACTGATCCCCCATCAACTTGTGGCTCAGCCTCCTCCACCAAGGATGTGTCCATCAGGTTCAGGAGCTCCTCAAAGTGTTCCTTCCACTGTCAGACAACATCCTCAGTCCGGGTCAGAACTTATCCATGAATGCTGAAAAAAGTCTGGGTGATTTCCTGCCTCTTCCCATTCTGAGTTACCTGATGGTTTACCAGAATTTTTCTGAGTCCAATTGATAGTTTTTTCTCATGGTCTCTCCAAACTCCTCCCATACCCAGTGTGGATGTCACACGGGCTGGACGGGCATCTCAGCCAGGAAAGGGAGCAGACCTGGAAGGAAGGACCGTACAGGGTGGACAGACAGCCCACTAAAAAGAGAAGACGTGGATGGAGGTTTTTTTATTCCCCCAGCACGCTAGATGGCAGCAGACTTGGAGTTTGGTGCACAGTAGGAAACCAGCAGGGATATGTAGTCCAGCAGAGCAGGCCTGCAGGGGTCACTGGGTGCCACGAGAGGGTGCTGTAGGGAAACAAGCTCCCTATTATGGACCCCGAAGTGCTTTCATAGGGCAGTCACCCTGGCACTGGAAGTACTCCCTGGTCTGTAATAAAAGGGGAGACAGAGCTGGGAGGTAGAGAGGCAACACTTGACTAGAGGAGGGCAGTGCGGTGGTGAGAGAGAGTTATTGGGAGATATCTTTGGTTAATAAACAACATTTATTTGAACCTGGGACTGTGATTCTGTGTTCGTGTTGGGTTTTGGGCTTGCTGATGCCTGGATTTCCATCACACCGGGTTTTTAATTCCCTGACCGCCAGGGTTACAGCCTTTTTGGCCTGTCAGTACTTCTCTTCTGCTCCCAGAATCACACATGCTAACCACACACAGAAGGCCTCCTTCTTCAGCCTGATGGCATCCCTCATCTCCGGTGTCCAACACTGCATCCTTGGATTGCCACCTCAAGAGCCACCTAAGGCAGCAACTCTCTCTATATATACACTGACTGGCCACTTTATTAGGTACACTTGTTCTACTGCTTGTTGTGACAGATAGGGGGCACTGTTGAACCCTGAACCCTCAGACAACACGTTTAGACACCAGGTAAAAAGTCCCAATAATGAATTTATTATTTCAGTAATGTGCACAAAGCACCTCCATCTCCACTATACTCACTAATACAATAATAATAAATCACAATAAATCCTCCTCTCCTCCCAGCAGCTCTGTCACCCTTCCTCCCAATTCGGCTCAGTCTGCTGGGGTTTCCCATGGTCCTTTTGTATTCCCTGACCTGGAAGTGCTTCTTTCCCTCAGTCCATGTGATTTCACAGTACTTCCGGGTCAGATGAAAACTTCTTCTTCTTCAGCCCGGAAGTACTTCATTCCTTCCGTCCCCGTGATTAGGGAGTACTTCCGGGCTATAAAAATACTTGTGCCTCCCTGCAGCGTCTCCTGGCAGCCCCCACGGTATCCAGCAGGGCTATGAAGTAAAACTCCAATGTCCATTATGCCCTGCTGGAATTCGGGGCCCCTCCATGTTGCAGGGAGGACTCCATCTAGCGGTGTGTGGGTATTGGCCGGGAAAAACTGCCGGCCATATATCACATTGTTAACACAAATATCTAACCAGCCAATCACATGGCAGCAACTCAATGCATTTCAGCAGGTAGACATTGTCAGGACGACCTGCTAAAGTTCAAACTTACCATCAGAATGTGGAAAAAAGGGGATTGAAGTGATTTTGAATGTGCCATGGTTGTTGGCCAGACGGGCCGGTCTGGGTATTTCAGAAACTGTTGATCTACTGGGATTTTCACACACAACCATCTCTAGGGATTATAGAGAAAGGGAAAATATCCAGTGAGTGTCAGTTCTCTGGGCGAAAATGCCTTGTTGATGCCAGAGGTCAGAAGAGAATAACCAGATTGGTTTGAAATGACAGAAAGGCAACAGTACATTTACATCTCATTACAGCCAGGGTATGCAGTAGAGCAGCTCTGAACACACAACACGGTGGACCCTGAAGCAGGTGGGCTACAGCAGCAGTAAAACACACCGGTTTCCAATCCTGTCAGCTAAGAACAGGCAACTGAGACTACAATTCATACAAAATGGAACAATAGAAAATTGGAAAGACTTTGCCTGGTCTGATGAGTCTCAATATCTGCTGAGACATTCGGATGGTAGGGTCAGACAACATGACAGCAGGGATCCATCCTGCCTTGTATCAACAGTTCAGGCTGCTTGGCAGTAGAGTAATGATGTGGGGGATATTGCGTCACTAAAGACAAACTGACCAATCCCACCCAATCCACAAACTGACTAATTTGATTGCTCAGAGGGAGCAGATCCACACATGACACACAGATCTTAACATTTTATTAAACGCTAAATAAAGTATAAATTCATTTTTTTAACGTTTCTATCTGAGATGGTAATAGTAGAATAACACCGAGGGCTCACAGGGTGCCACTGAGTATTTAGTTAATAAAGTAAAATTGTAAGCCTACACTCACCTAAAGGATTATTAGGAACACCTGTTCAATTTCTCATTAATGCAATTATCTAATCAACCAATCACATGGCAGTTGCTTCAATGAATTTAGGGGTGTGGTCCTGGTCAAGACAATCTCCTGAACTCCAAACTGAATGTCAGAATGGGAAAGAAAGGTGATTTAAGCAATTCTGAGTGTGGCATGGTTGTTGGTGCCAGATGGGCCGGTCTGAGTATTTCACAATCTGCTCAGTTACTGGGATTTTCACGCACAACCATTTCTAGGGTTTACAAAGAATGGTGTGAAAAGGGAAAAACATCCAGTATGCGGCAGTCCTGTGGGCGAAAATGCCTTGTTGATGCTAGAGGTCAGAGGAGAATGGGCCGACTGATTCAAGCTGATAGAAGAGCAACTTTGACTGAAATAACCACTCGTTACAACCGAGGTATGCAGCAAAGCATTTGTGAAGCCACAACAAACACAACCTTGAGGCGGATGGGCTACAACAGCAGAAGACCCCACCGGGTACCACTCATCTCCACTACAAATAGTAAAAAGAGGCTACAATTTGCACGAGCTCACCAACATTGGACAGTTGAAGACTGGAAAAATGTTGCCTGGTCTGATGAGTCTCGATTTCTGTTGAGACGTTCAAATGGTAGAGTCAGAATTTGGCGTAAACAGAATGAGAACATGGATCCATCATGCCTTGTTACCACAGTGCAGGCTGGTGGTGGTGGTGTAATGGTGTGGGGGATGTTTTCTTGGCACACTTTAGGCCCCTTAGTGCCAATTGGGCATCGTTTAAATGCCACTGGTTACCTGAGCATTGTTTCTGACCATGTCCATCCCTTCATGACCACCATGTACCCATCCTCTGATGGCTACTTCCAGCAGGATAATGCACCATGTCACAAAGCTTGAATCATTTCAAATTGGTTTCTTGAAAATGACAATGAGTTCACTGGACTAAAATGGCCCCCACAGTCACCAGATCTCAACTCAATAGAGCATCTTTGGGATGTGGTTGAACGGGAGCTTAGTGCCCTGGATGTGCATCCCACAAATCTCCATCAACTGCAAGATGCTATCCTATCAATATGAGCCAACATTTCTAAAGAATGCTTTCAGCACCTTGTTAAATCAATGCCACGTAGAATGAAGGCAGTTCTGAAGGCGAAAGGGGGTCAAACACCGTATTAGTATGGTGTTCCTAATAATCCTTTAGGTGAGTGTATACAAGCCATTATCTACAGCCGTGCCTGTTAATTTTCTCTTCATAACATGAAATACGTTTTCCACAAAGCTGACCCTTATAGTCTCAGATCCTGGAGGGCCGCAGTAGGTGCAAATTTCCGTTGTGGCCATTTTCTCGATTAGTAATCATTTTCTGCCGCTAATAGACCAGACTTCTTTTGCCTTAAATTTAATTGATTAGCTTTTATTTTTTTATTAGATTCAGAACCCTAAATTGTTTCATTTTTTCTCTTATCCAGCAATCAAACACTAATGTAATACAAAGCAAGTTAACAGATGACCAGCTAACTTCATCCCATTTGCACCTTCTGGTCCATCCAATCTGACTTAATAAAATAAGTGACAAGAAAATAGAGAAGGCATGAAAAACATCGATCTGTTCTGGTGCACAGAGCACTTTAATGGCACTTATAGGAAGATACATTTGTGGCGTGTCAGAATGAGAGTATTAACAAGCCATTGATTTAAATAATGTGTTTCATTAACATCGGGAATTTGCTTCTAATTAAGAAATTGGCTGGAGTGAAACTGGTGGCCCTCCAGGAACTGAATATGAGACCCCCACAGTAAGCTATCAAAGGAAAATGAGAATTTTGCATCCTAAATTTTATGAAGCAAGTAAATTAAAATGAAGACATAAGAAATGTGCTCCTTTAGCAGCAGTAATTGGCTCCTAATTGAGAAAGTGGCTGGCATGAAAACTTACAGCCTCTGCGGCCTTCCAGAAAGTGAGTTTGACAGCTCAGGTAATGTTTAAAATATTGGTGCCAATCAGCTGGCGTCTTTTATAAAAGCATCTGGATCAGATGATGGGACAGCTTAAGGCCATGCGAGATGACACGACTTTTTCAGCGATTTTCAGTCATAGCCTTCATTTACATAACTTTAGTGGGGTGGTGGGCAGCACGATCCCGTAATGGCCACTCGTGTAATGTGACAAGCCCAGTGATTCACTCCAACTAGACCTTGACTGATTCCGATAAAATCAAACAGGATCGATTAGTGTTTAGTCGTAGGGTGGGCTCTGTCTGCTTGAGAGCTGACAGCCAATCAATTTATACTGAAGTACAATGCTCAAAATGCAGAGATGAGGAAATAAGAACCGCGAGTGTTTTGGACCTCACAAACAGAAGAGGAGCCCATCTGTCCTACACAACACAAATGAATGGAACAAGAAAAAAATGGCAGAGACTGCGACTCAACTCACTGTACGTGATAAGCCTTCGTATGTCACTGGCTCTGTCAAGGCAGCATATTACTGGCTGTCACAAAAGGGGCAAACATGACTGTGCTGGAAGGTAGGCACTAGGTCAATAAATGTAACATGCCCAGTGATTTTCAGGTGTGTAAAGTGACATGGTCTGTTATGAGATAAGCAAACTTAGTCAGCAAGTCTGACATACCCCAACAATTAGAAGTCACATAATGTGGCATCAGCCCTACTTATGAACTCACCAAATAAGCCTGATGCCTCTCATTTGTCAGACATATTATGTTATGTTCTTATGCACCCAGTGGGTGGGTCCACTTCATCACACATCTGAACCCTAATGGTACCTAATGGTATTCTGCTAAGTTGACATGTTTGCGCCAATATGTCATAACGGTCACTTTCCATCCTATGAACTCTTCGTCCAATCTCACTTTCATACATGGGATCAGGAGGTGTTTTGGATCAGAAAGCGTGTCCAGTGACAGCCACTCTTCACTTCTAGTCCATAGCTGTCGCATTCTCCGGTCTTTCCTCTGTGAACTTTTTCATTCTGTGTCACCTTCACTGTATGACTGAGATGAAGTGAGCTCCCAACTTTAACTGCACACCATCATTAGCCAGCGCACAAATCTTCCTTGTGGCCTTTCAATTACTTGGCGCTCCTTTTCCATGTAAATTAATAACCTCCGCTGTCAGTGTGTTTTCCAGAAGGTCGCAGCCTCTTATACTATGGAAGGCACTGATGAAATATTAGCCGTTGGATTTTCCTAAGCCTTAGATCTTAAAACAGAGAAGGTGAGTTGAAACCCCCAAACTTTTATTTCAGATAATGCTTTTTTCATAATGAATACCCTTCCAAGGACTTTTGCTGGTGTACATCAACCAAATTCTTATTTTCCACAATCTGAGCAATGTGATGTGCTCATGTCACCCACTGAGTCAGTGGTGATGATCTACTACTTGAAGAACTTTAGAATCCAATGGCTGAGTGCCACCAAGTGCCACTAAATGCCACCAATGTCTATCAAAAAGCTAATTTTTTTAAAGCATCTTTCTATTGCCAGAACCATCTTAGCTTTACAAGAATACGATTTTTTATATTTACAGTATTACAGATAGATGGAGAGATTAAACACTATATAATAGATAGATAAGGCACTATATTACATATAGCTAGCTAAATAAGGCAATTTATAATAGATAGATGTAAAAGACACTATATAATAGATAGATATGGCACTATATAATAGATAGCTAATAATAATTTATAAAAATAGAAAGGCACTATATGATTGATAGATAGATAGATATATGGGAAAGGCACTATATAATAGATAGATGAATAGATGTGAAAGGCACTATATAATATATAATAGATAATAATGAATACCATCTCCCATGTCCAGGTGAATGGTTTTTCTCCTTTGGTTGGTTTTGTCCTTTATATCATATCCTGAATGTGGCGATGAGGACCTCATGATGTTCATTGCAAATATTTGGTTAGCTACTCATGAAAGTATGTATAAAATATCTTATCTTATTGACTGCACTGTCTCCATTTTCTCCAAGGATGCTGCTTTCCATAAGGCCTCTGATTTATAAAGTAACTGGTCATTCTAACCTAGGAAGTGATTTTTACACTGAAAGAAAGAAAGTGTGTGTAAAACACTCTCACAGCTGTTGCTGTGTAATAAATATTAATAGACTATCTGTGCTACCTGTTTAAGACGGGTTGAAAGCTAAGTAACCAATTGCAGACCTCAGTATTTACACTGCACCATCTATTGGAATATATTTTGTAATGCATGTAGTAAATCATTGCATTCCATCTTTCATTTCAACAGATGGTGCATCACAAACATTAGCACTGCTTTTTACAAATCCCATATCAAATGGCATACAATAGAGACATAGCAACCGGATGAACACACAGATACCAGACACACACAAACACTTGTCCTTTTATTAATGTGGAAAAGTATGCATGTCAGAAGATCCTGGAGATGAGGTAGCTTGTTTTTAGTTATACTTCCCCTCACTCAAACAAATGATGATTTTACACTCCATAATAGGTGGTTACAATGCAAGACACTTCATGAGTTAAAATTCAGTTGTCGTGGAGACTGTTAAAGCATTTTGCTTTGATTTCAGAACCTCTTGGGTGGGCTGCTGCATTAGATTTTCAATGGTCTTTCTGTACAGACCATCACCAGGACACTGAATGCTTTATTTGTCTCTCGGAGAAAGTTGGCTTTTTGCAGAAGCACTATAAATAAATAAATAAATACATGCATACATACATATTTTATATATAATATGTATGTTATACAGTATGTGCCAAATAAAACAAAGAGTACACGACCTGTGTTTCACCCTTATTGGGGTCTGCCTGGTGTATGCACTTTTGCATCCCCTTATGGGGATTGAACCTTGGACATCAGCGCTTGAGGCAAAGCCTCAAATGTTGCACCAGAGCAGCTGCTTCGCTTATTTGAAAGGCACTATATAAGTAAAATGTATTATTATTATTATTTGACAGGGTGAAGATCAGAGTTTTAAATTCTTAAGTTTGAATCGCAATCTGATTATTTAGGTAGTTACCTACCAGGTAATGCGTGTGGTTGGTCAGCCAGTTGGCAAACATCCACCAAGTCCTCTCAGTTGCAAGAAGCAGCTCATAGATATGTGATACAATATCTGCCAAATAATACAAAGAGTACGTAACACGTCTTTTGCCCTTACTTTGGGGCTCGTCGTGGTTCAACATCAGAGCCTTCGCTTCAGGCACTGATAGCCGAGGTTCGATGCCCATATTTCTGTTAGTGTTAAAGAAGCTCCCATATTGTTTCATGAATAATTCATTAGCTGAAAGTCCCCAGGATCAGTGTGCCAGAGGAAGGATGTGCAGCATTGTTCATTATGACACTCAGTTTTGGTTTCATTCTCTCCTCCTTTACTGCATCCTGTACCTGAGCCTGCCCGTTGAATTAGCCGTTGATTCGGTGGTCCTGTCTTTTGGTGATGTTACCAGCCCAGGAGTCTTATCGGACAGACAGACAGCTCAGATGATTATTCATTCGAGCTTCATTACTGAGCTTGAACCAGCATCTTTATGTTCTGCAAAGGAGCAAAAAGGTGGCGTAGATGACTCAAAGCTGTAATTGCTTTCAAAGGGACTAAATTAGGGGTCTGGATATTTCTATGAATTAGAGATTTCAGTTTTGGATTTTTTAAATAAATTTTCAAGTCTTAAAGAAAACTTTGTCATTAGGGTTTATTTGAGTGTAGCTTGTTGAGCAAAAATGCCACATTTATCCATTTTAAAATGAAATCTATAGCACCATAAAGTTTATGGTGTCTGAATACTTTCTGAATCCATTGTACAACAATTATAATATGTCTGGAGGCCATAACTTAATAACTGAAAAAAATCATATAGGGAGATTCTCTGATATCTAGAACCTTCCAAATGGTCACCTGACTCTCAAACAAAGTTTTATGAGAAGAAGAGAATTTACTTGTAAATCCTAACACTCCAGTCCAGGACCCTTGTTAAGCAGGCCACACAGCTTAACAGCAATATCCATCTGATGTCCCAAAAGTCAATGAGCCCAAGGATGATTAATGACAGTGTGTCAGCTGATGGGCTGTCAGGAGCATGGCTTCCATGACCGGTTAGAGATGGCTCATGAAAACCAAATTGTAGGTCACTGCCCTTTGGAGAGGCTGTTCAAATGCTGCTGCTGTCAGTGAATACATGTGGGCAATGTGACCCAGCTAATATTTTTATGTTTGTTCTCTATGAATGGGCAGATTTTTCTTTTCTCCTAGCTGAAGTCCACAATCTACAATGGCCGTGGGAGCTTCTAAAGTCGGCAGGGGGAGTTGTTCTCGTATTAAATTTAGAAAACCTCAATACCTGCTCTCTGGGAGTTGGAGTAAGACATGGAGTGCTGTATTTGGTGTGTCCACACTTCCCACTCCAGATGTGAGTGTCTCAAGAAGGTTGGAGCAACGTAATAGCGGCCTTTAATTGGCACAGATTGCTTTCACTGTGACATTAATTGCTAATATGTATGTTGACAGCTGCTTTCTGCACGGTTAGTGATGAAATGGAGCGGCCAGATGAGTGTGCCATTTGCTTGTCAACTGCAGATTCGCATTTACAGCTGGACATTCAGTTACTATGTGTTATAGAAAAGGATGGCTGTTGATGTTTCCTATGCCGGAAAGTGAACAATTATGCTTTTGAATAACAAGGATTGAATTCTTAGATGCCTGCTATCTCTGTTTTGTGTGATGAGAAGTTTTGATGATACATTTAGGCCAAAATGTCATAGCTAGAGGAGCTGCTAGAGAGTTCACGGATGGTGACAAAAATGTGGAGGAAAAGTCCAGCAAAGAATCCTAGGCTTGACCATAATGGTGGCAACTGAAATTAAATGACTTGTCCACTTGTCCAGTCAGGGGGTGACTTGCTTTTTTGCATTTGCTAAAAGAATTTTGAGTGCATTATAGAATGGCCTGCACTTTGAGAAACTTTGAGATGTGCACTAATTAAGGAACAGCAAATGCTCACAAACACAGTCCAGTACCAGAATGCAGATGATGGTGATGAACGAAATGAAATCCCCAGTGAACTGCTTCCTGAAAGAAATGTACAGTTTGTCCTACCACGATGTGATTGTTTGGTGATAATTTACCAATAAGGGGAGCGAGCTCCATAAACCACACAAACAGGGGCTCTGGTATCTCTGCAGCCCGGAGTCTCCACCCTGGAGCTCCAAGTAGGTGGAGTTAACTTACATGACAGTACTAACTAAGCATTCTATTGGCGCTTTCCCACTGCATAGTACGGCACAGCACGGTTCAGTACAGCTCACCTTGGTTTGGCTCGGTTTGCGTTTCGACTGCAGTTTAGTACAGCTTTAGAGTGGGCGGGATTATTCACGTGTCGTTATAGTTGCCCCGCCTCTACTGCCGTGACATCATCGTAAACGCGCCACAAGCGACCTCCTGAAAAACGTTTTCATTCCGCGTCGCCCCATCCTGCTCTCGCTGGATCCACTCCTCGGCTACCAACGAGTGGAACGTCTGTACTTCCTCAATAGACCACGAAACAGCCATTTTGGGTTAAAACAAAATGGTGCGTTCGAACCTTCGCTGGCTGTGCTTAAAATCTAGCGGGTCTGTTGTGTCTCGTGTCGCAAGTTCAGTGACGCAGTAGTGACGATTTTCTCCGGCCAATCAGTGACCAGCAGAGTTTACACGTCACGTTTTGGTAACGGTTCGGCGTGCTTGGAACTGCGGCTGAGGTGATACTAAAAAAATGACCAGGTACTGTTCCCAGTGGAAAACCCCCCAAAAGTGAGCTGAACTGAACCGTGTCGTGCCGTACTATGCAGTGGAAAAGCGCCATTTGAGTAAGATAACCCTCCTCGAACCCTAATCTTAGGACACCATCCAAATAGTTCTCACCCATTAGGAAGCTACTGTATGTTTTACATTATTTAGAACTGTTTTTACAACAGTATTTTGACGGAGCACTGAGTTATAGTTTCTTTTGATTTTACATTTTTTTAAACTTTCTTTCCTTCTTTACTATGTCATTCTTGTTAAGAAAGTATTTTCGATTTTATTTTCATTAGTTTTTGCATTTGTGATGTTCTTTGTTTGACGTATGCTGAGCATAAGGGATGGGGCCCATCACCTTGAAGCTGTGGGCCCGTCGACAACCATATGTAAGGGACTAGTGTACGGACTCGCATGACATTGTATTGATCTTAAAGTAAAAGCACCAGCAGATGGGTGTACTGACAACACAGCAGAGGTTTAAAATGAGTAAGTGCGGGCGTTGTTAAAGATGAATAGACTCTTGCCTAACAATGACATTTTGCTGCTTTTGAAAAGTTTGTGGATTCCTCCTCTCCAGAGCTAGAGGTGTCCAAATCAAGATGTACTCAGCTTAATCCCTGTCTGCAAAAGTTAATACCGAAATATGGTTGGGTGCTGCTCTGAGACTTTTGTACAAGAAATTGCACACAATTTGGTGGTATGCATTCCACAATTTTATTTGTAGTGTATCTTCTAACCATTTGTTTTTCCTCATTTTCTTTTTTAAATGTTTTATAACAAAGCTCTGTCTGGCAATTGAATTCCATCCATCCATTTTCTAAATCGGGCGACACGATGGCTCAGTTGTAGCACTGCTGCCTCGCAGTTAGGAGACCCGGGTTCGCTCCCTGGGTCCTCCCTGAGTGGAGTTTTCATGTCCTCCCCGTGTCTGCGTGGGTTTCCTCCCACAGTCCAAAGACATGCAGGTTAGGTGCATTGGCGATCCTAAATTGTCTCTAGTGAGTGCTTGGTACAATACAATGCAGTTTATTTTTGTATAGCCCAAAATCACACAGGAAGTGCCGCAATGGGCTTTAACAGGCCCTGCCTTTTGACAGCCCCCCAGCCTTGACTCTCTGAGAAGACAAGGAAAAACTCCCAATAAAAACCTTGTAGGGAAAAATGGAAGAAACCTCGGGAAAGGCAGTTAAAAGAGAGACCCCTTTCCAGGTAGGTTGGGCGTGCAGTGGGTGTCAAAAGTAGGGGGTCAATACAATACAATACACAGAACAGAACAAATCCTTAATACAGCATAATAATAAAAATTTTAGAAGTACGGTTTAACAGTAGATGATATGACATAATTAGGTTTGGATATTTTTAGAGTCCTGGAGACCTCATCCATCTAGCTGCCTCCCCATTTGGCCATGCCACGGCTGAAAGCGTTGCTCGATGAAAGGACCCCTCTTTCCCATGATTCCTGTGATCCTCCATCAGGGATGACTTTGCCATAGGCAGGCAAACAACTTGGCAGGTGGGCCGTGGCACCAATTGCCACATTTGGGTACCGAGAAAAGAAACAGAATAGGTGAGGGTTAGTATTCAAATATAATTATCATGTTACTTATGTTTTAGTGCTAATGAATAACAACAGAGATACAGTCTGTACAGCTAATCAGCAGCTCTAGTCAGGGTGTGCTAAACTGAAGTAGTGAGTCTTCAGCTGGGATTTAAAAGCTGAGACTGAAGGGGCATCTTTTATAGTAGCAGGCAGACCACTTTATAGTTTAGAGGCCCTGTAACTAAAAGCTCGACCTCCCACTGTTATTTTATTAATCCTTGGAATCCTAAGCAGACCGGCATCTTGAGATCTTAATGTGCGCTCAGGTTTGTAAGTCATGATAAGTTCAGACAAGTAAGCCGGACCTTGGCCATTTAATGCTTTATATGTTAAAAGGAGGATTTGGAAATCTGCCCTGAACTTAACTGGGAGCCAGTGTAAGGATTTAAGAACTGGGGTTATGTGTTCATATTTTCTTGTTCTTGTAATAATTCTTGCAGCCGCATTTTGGATTAACTGGAGGCTGTATAGAGAACAGTTTGAACAGCCAGTGAACACCGCATTGCAGTAGTCAATCCTACTAGAGATAAATGCATGAATTAATTTCTCACAATCCTATTTATTTATTTTGGTGTGTATGTGTGTGTGCCCTGCCAGGGATTTGTTCCTGCCTTGCGCCCTGTGCTGTCGGGGATTGGCTCCAGCAGACCCCCATGACCTTGTGTTAGGATATAGCGGGTTGGACGATGACTGACTGACATTTTCTAAATCTGGTTATCCAGAGCAGAGTCACAGGAAAACTGGAGCCTTTCCCAGCAAGCATTGGGCTCAAGACAGGAACAATCTACAGGTAACATTTGGTATAACAATGGAGTGGTAAAATCACAATGCACAAGATTGAAATTATGTCATATCGGTGTTTCATATTTAATTTAACCCTAATTAGGTTTTTGAATATAAGAATTCTCTTTGTTATGCTGGTTTTTGCTTTTGACACTTTTACAAGATTTGTGTATATTTATTTTTATTGTTGGCATTTTGTTTAATGGAGCTCATGGCAATTTGTTTATGGGCTTCTTTGGTAATGACATGGCAGCACACAGCCAGTGAGGTGACAGGATGAAAGGTCATCTTTTAGGTCAGGTCTCTGTCCGAGATTGCGGATGACAACCTTTAATTCTTGCTCTGTGTTTTCGTAAGTTTTCTTTGTATGTTAGTAATAAAGCTTTGGCTTTCTGTTTTGACTCTGATTTTTGATACTCATCTCACGGATGTGCCATTTGTATTTGTGACCTCTGCCTGCCTCCCAGTCCCATCGTCTTCTCGTGTTATGGCTCCCTTACTTGGCACAAGATTCTGTTGATATGCTTACGCTGTATGTAATGGGGGAAATTACCAAGAAGTATTTGACTTACCCTAAATTTTTAAACATTACCGAGGAGATTTGTCACAGAGCAATTTATTCAGCACGCTGAGATTTTAATTACAAAGCTGTTTGCAGAGACTCGGTTTACAGAATTCCTAAATGGTGAGTTCTGGGCTTAAACGTCTGCTGTTTTATTCGCGTTTTAACCTGGCAACATTGCACATCTGCCTTTTCTTCAGGGTCACCTTATCCACAGTGAAGTGTTTCAATAACTAAACATTAAGCCAAGAGTGCATTAATGCCGTTATTTTAGTAGCCCTTGTTATCTGTATAGAGTGGTAAGCTAGTCTATGGAAGAGTAATACTAGCATTTTTATGGTCGTGTTTATTTTATATTATTAATTTGGTTTTATTTGTTTTGGGTTTTCTGCATGTTTTAGCTATGCACTTATAGGTGCCAAGTTTTATGTGTTTGATAAATACAGCCTCGGCTTTGCTTTGGGCTTATTGAGTAACTGTGCTAACCTGTGGCATTATTTTATGAAAACCCAAAGCAGCCCTGCCAAGTATAGCTTTGGTAAAATCTTCTGTATTGTCCTTGACCGTTTTATCACAGCCATGTGGTGCTCAGATTCACACTGATATAAAATTCTAATTTATTTATTTAACTTGGGGAATGCACCCAGATACAAATGACACCATAGTTAAATTAATTCCAAAATACAGTGGAGTCTCGCTTATCTGACATAAATGGGCCGGCAGAACGTCGGATAAGTGAAAATGTTGGATAATGGGAGGTGTTAAGAAAAAGCCTATTAAACGTCAAACTATGTTAAAATTTTACACATTACGAACCTAATGCAGTTGCTCGGTTCACGAACGTCTCGGAAAACGTACAAATCGGGTTATGACCAAAAAGTTCGTCAAACTTTTGCCTCTGTTAACGACCACACACTTGGTATAGGAACAAGCCAGTTTCCCTTCCAGTTTGTGTGTCGATGATTTCCGCACGTGTTCAGTCTCTCCCTGTGCATTCCCTGTGCAGCAAGAGAGAGCACGAGAGAGAAACGCAGACAGACACACGTCACGTGTGCGAGAGAGAGAGAGAGAGACACACACGCACACACACGCAGACACAGAGACGTGAGAGAGACGCACACGCAGACACACACAAACACACGAGAGAGAGACACACGCATGCAGGCAAGCACGCACGCACACACAAACGTGCGCGGGAGACACCCACACACACGCACACAGACACGCACGCACGCATGCACGCACACACACGCGAGAGAGACGCACATGCAGACACACACACGCGAGCGAGAGAGATGCATGCACGCACGCACGCACGCACGCACGCACAAACACACACACGGCACGCGCGCGAGAGAGACACACACACACACGCACGCACACACACACACGCACACAGACACGCACGCACGCACGCACACACACGCGAGAGAGACGCACATGCAGACACACACACGCGAGCGAGAGAGACACACATGCAGAAACTCCAGAGAGGGCTGGCCACATAATCCACTGTAATCATGTTTTACAACAAAACAACAGAAAATTTTAACTGAAAAAATGAAGTTAGCAACAAAAAATAGATTACGCTTACGCTCGCACCTTGCAGTTCTTGTTGCCGATTGATGCATTTTTTTGTTTTTTTTGTTTTTTTTGCTGTGGGACGTCGGAAAATACAGTATGTTGGATAAGCGAATGTCGGATAAGCGAGACTCTAGATAGATAGATAGATAGATAGATAGATAGATAGATAGATAGATAGATAGATAGATACTTTATTAATCCCAAGGGGAAATTCACATAATCCAGCAGCAGTATACTGATACAAAGAAAAAATATTAAATTAAATAGTAATAAAAATGAGAAAATGAAAAAGCAGACAATAACTTTGAGTAATGTTAGCATTTACTCCCCCAGGTGGAATTGAAGAGTCGCATAGTGTGGGGGAGGAACGATCTCCTCAGTCTTTCACCGGAGCAGGATGGTGACAAAAGTCACTGTAAATGCATTAAATAAACGCTAAATGCATAAACATCACATTTGCAAAAACCCACCCAAATAAACCCCAATGGCAATAACTGACTTAATTTAAAAACAGATACAAAAAAGCCCACAAGACGATGTGCACTAATTGAGGAACAGCAAATGCTCACAAACACAGTCCAGTACCAGAATGCAGATGATGGTGATGAACGAAATGAAATCCCCAGTGAACTGCTTCCTGAAAGAAATGTACAGTTTGTCCTACCACGATGTGCTTGTTTGGTGATAATTTACCAATAAGGGGAGGGAGCTCCATAAAGCACACAAACAGGGGCTCTGGTATCTCTGCAGCCCGGAGTCTCCACCCTGGAGCTCCAAGTAGGTGGAGTTAACTTGCATGACAGTACTAAGCATTCTATGAGTAAGATAACCCTCCCCCAACCCTAATCTTAACCATGGTGTAACCAAGCAGAGCTCTGGAGGTCTGCAGGTGGATTCTTTTGGTGCCCTTTGGAGTCGAGTCCACCTACTTGCAGCTCCACGGTGGTGGCTGCGGCTGGCAGGTATATATTCTTGTGCACAGGACACTGAATACAAATCTAGGAAAAACTGTAATCCTTAAGGGTATGGGAAATTGCAATATGAATAAAACGTTTTTCTGTAGAAGTGAAGGTGAAGGACATGCATAGAATGCAATCTCCATTCCTTTCTGGCTTCTTCCTTTTAAACCCAGTGTCTCATCTTCTTTCTCCCAGCAGTCCCAGAGTGTACAACTTAAGCTGCCTAGTTGTACACTATTTCCAAGGCTGCTGGGAAGTAAAATCCTGTCATGTAGCATCGCTACACTCTTAACCTGAAATTGACTTCCACCCCCTGAGCTCTGTGGTAAGCATGTGAGGAGATACTCCCTCTGAGTTCTGTTTGGAATCAGTTGCTGGAGCGAATGTTTGTCCAGAGGCTCTGCTGGTGATATTCTGGTGTGATTGTGGATTTGTTACCAAGCATCTTCTGCAGATTCAGGGATGCAGCCTATGCCAAAAGATTTTGGGGATGGGCAAAACAACTGATTCCAAAGTTAGCTACTGAAATTCATGTCTTTGAAGTACCGTAGTGTGACTTATAATGATGAAAGGTCCATGAAAGATCTAGAGGGGTATGGTTTGCATACAGTTACCACTTCATCGTCACATAGATGTAATAACAATAAATTTGGCAACATTATCTGAACTTTCACTCCATTGGTGCTAACCAATCACCCAAATGAAAGCCTCAATGAGTTAAAAGGTATCTGTGATGCATGTCGATGTTTAAATTGGACTGCTTTACAGTAAAACCATAAACTTAATAAAGAGCCTTGGAATTCTGTTCAGCACCGCCATAAGTAACTAGTTTCATATGGGTCTGTCCATACGGGTCTGTCAGTTATACCAAGCTCACGAGTTTAAACCCGATTTGCAATTGCCGACTAATTTTCTGAGTCGGCCTGAATTTAAGCTTCATTGGCCACCATTTCCCATGCAGTATGAGTTGTGGTGGACGGCTGGGGCTCTTGCCCCATGGAAGGACTGGGAGAGAGAGACAATACTTCCCCCAAGACATGAGAGGGCAACCCATCAGTTTGCATTGGGGGAATGGGATTGGAAGTTGGAAGTTCAACCCTGCTGGGGCCCGTGGTCACCACCAGGGGTCACCTGGACAATTGCAGAGCCCCGGAGAGCAGCACTTCCATCACACTCAGATGTACTGCCAGAAGAAGATCTGGGGTCACCTGGAGCACCTCCGGGTACCCATGCGGCACTTCCACCACAGCCGGGAGTGCTGCCGGAAGCTAATGGAAGCGCTCAGAGAGTGCACTATAAAAGGGGCCGCCTCACTCCATGCAAGGAGCCAGAGTCGAGATACGGAGGACAGAGCTTGTGTGGAGGAGTGAAGGTGGCAGAAGAAAAGAGGTAGAGAAAAGGAAGAAAGAGAAAGAAGAGAGATAAAGGGACTGAGCAATAGCAGTTATTAGTGATCTGTACACTGTGTGCTGTAAGGGGCAGCAGAAGAAAAATAAAGTGTGTGCTTTTGGACTTGTGTGTCTCTTTGCCCGTCTGTGTCGAGTCTCACGAGCTGATTTTCTGGTGTCGCTATAAAAGTTTGTTGTGCATTAATCGCAGCATATTTTACATCAGATATTTCCATTGTTGTGCTCATTTTCACATTTTTGTTTTCAAAAATCTAAATATCATATTGCAGCATGCTTATATCTAAATCGCCAATAATAAAAGCATCTTAGGAAACCGTTACTAGAAGAACCCAAATTAAACACACACAATGGTAAATTAGGTAGACTACATCCCTCTAACTCTAATTAAAACTTATGGAACATGACCTGGACACAGACAGGCAAACACGTCAATGTCACCCACAACACGTTTACAGTATTTGCATCCATTATTTACAAGTTAAAGTGCACCTCAAAACCCCCAAAGTCCTGGCCACAACAAAACGCCTTCACTTCTCTTCAGGCCTCCTCTTTGCCTCCTCCACCAAGCTCTGTCCTTCTCCTCCCGACTCCAGGCATCGAATGAAGAGAGGCGGCCCCTTTTATAAGCACCCGGATGTGCTCCAGGTGCGTTCTGGCCATCTCCCACCGACACGCCCCAGTGTGGCAGAAGTGCCGGCTGCATCCCCAAAAGCACTCTGGGTGTCCCTGTTCGTCTTCCCCCCAGCACTTCCTGGTGTGGTGGAATTGCTGAGGTCCAGGGCTCTCCAGGCATCGGGGCGACCCCTGGCAGTGACCACTGGCCCCTACAGGGTTGAGCTTCAAAGCCCTGTACCCGTGGCCACCAAAGGCACCAGGGTGGTCGCCCCCACATGGTCTGAGGGAGGCGTAAACCCTCCTCCAGTTCTCCAACGTGTCCTGGTTGGGTCGTCCCCCCAGTCATCTGCGACACAGTGTATTATCCACACCTCCACCATGCTTGTGACCAGTTATCATTACTTTTTATACATTTAGAGTGTTGATATTTTGAGGAGCCAATGGCCATCATTTTTTTAAATAGGTAAATCTGTCCTTCTTGGCCACGTACACGTATTGTCTGAACGTCCTCAATGTGGCATGTCATTCAGACCGAACGTGGTCGTACAGTTTGAGTACCCGCACGACTGGTGATTCCACTGTGCAGTGTGCGTAGCCACAGGACCTCGATTTCTAAAAATTGTCAATTAAAGAAACAGTCTACCAATGAAAGTGCTCTGAGCCTGTTGTGCTCCACCCAGTGTCACAAAAAGACTCCAGACAGTCAAAAGGTTTGGGGCAGCCACCCGTATATTATGATCCTAGCTGCAAAAGGTTGAAAATGATTGAGTAGTTTACGAGACTGAGTCCAAAACAGAACTGAATACGTGGAGGAAACGATGTCATCTGTGCCGGGACCAGACATTACATCATCAGAGCTGCCAGAGCCGGAAGTGACGTCATCAGAGGCCCCAGGACCTGGTGGGATTTCCTGGGAATGGTCTGCAAGGAACTGAGAGAGACAGTCGGCACACTCCGCCACCCCCTGGTCTGATGTAGTATTGCACTTACCCAAGACCTTTAGCTGCCTCCTAATCGCACATGTGTGACACTAGACTCGTTGGAGTTGAACCCTCATCTTGTAATTTTTTGTATTAACCCCAGATGACAATGCTGTTATATTACTATGCCATTTTTGGCTCTTGTTAATGCTTCCTCTCACTCTTGAAGATCTCCTCCATCTTAGGCCACTTACTCAATTCCAAGTCCTGCCATCTTCCCCATCTGCAATATAAAATTGATGCTATCACACTGTACTGTGTATGCCAGAGTGCTTAAGTGATCCGGAGAGGCAGGACACCATCTACAAGGCTGAGGATCTTATGGGGAATATGGGAGAAAGAAAACTCTAATGTTCGTCTGAAGCGGCCCTTCAGGTTTTCTGAAGTGCTCTCATGCTGCTCTCACGCTGTTTTGTAGCCAGGCACTCGGATGATGCAGCTCATGCTGGTGACGGATTCGGCCCTGCTAGCATCATTGTGCAAGGTGACATGTCAGGTGAAGTCTTGCTAGGGTTTATCCCAAGAGATGCTTGTTGTGTTAAATCCCTGCGTAATCCTAATATTGAGAGGAACTGGAGCCTTTTGGGTGCTCAGTCACCATGGCCTGTTTCCCTTATCAATTACAGACATGAGACTACAGCTCGATGTAAAGTGAAGACCCACAACGCTGAGAGACTTTGGGGACCAAGTGCCACTCTGCTGCTTCAAGCGAACAGCTTGGACCTGTTGGCTTCATTCTTTACAGATAAATCAAAAGGGCTTTTTCATTATTTATTGTAATTTATACCCAGAATTTAATTAACTGCACACAGCTAATCACAGACACACATGCGTGCGCGCACGCACATGCACACACACGCCACAGCGTTATTATATTAACCCTTAGGGGAATATTGAATTAAAAAGAATTGGAATTAGAGCAGCTGCTATGGAAACAATAGGAAGCCCTGTCATTATCTTCAGAGCCGCTTTACTGTTTTTAATTAAACACGTGAATACGTGGCGAGCTTATTTATTTCAGCATATTCAAGATATGACAACACAATGCAGTCCTTGAATTCAATTTGAGTTTCAAATTTATTTCATAAACTCCCTTTCCATTCATTCTATTTTTTTAAATTCATTGTTCCCTCGGCATTCAGTTCACCAGGATATGGCTCAGATACTGACTGGTGGTTCTGCCAATAGTGTCTTCCACTGTTGGATGTTGTGCCATGTTAACCCGTCAAATGATTTCATTTTATTTATTTATTAATTTTTTATCAATTTTAATTTAACAAGGTCAAAAGGGAACCAATATATCAAAATGAGATGCAATTTAGATAGATAGATAGATAGATAGATAGATAGATAGATAGATAGATAGATAGATGAATAGATGTGAATGACACTATATAATAGATAGAAATGGCACTATATAATAAATAATAATATATAATAATAGATGTGAAAGGCACTATATAATTGATAGATACATCACTAGATAAATGTGAAAGGCACTATATAATAAATAGACGTAGCACTATATAATAGATAGATAATAATAATATATAAAATAGATAGATTGATAGATGTGAAAGGCACTATATGATAGATAGATATGGCACTATAAATAGATAGATATGGCACTATATAATAGATAGATAATAATAATATATAATAATAGGAAGGCACTATATGATTGATAGATAGATAGATGTGAAAGGCACTATATAATAGATAGATGAAACCTTATATAATATATAGATAGATAGATAAAACTTTTTTTGTCTTAAAAGAAGTATTTCACTTTTAACAGAAGCTCAATAAATATTATAAGGAAACAATAACAACCCCTCTCAATACATATGAAGAATTACAAAAAGAAAAAACTTCTGCCTTGGTTAAAGATAAGAGAGCAGTGACAGAGAGGTGTATTAAAGGCACGCTACTATAGATATGAAGTCACATTTCTTGTCACACTTCTGCTGTCTAATTCGTTGGCAGTAAGTCCTCTATGCTAGTGTGTCATTGAGAGCATGTCCAGCATTTTTGATAATGACGATGGGTTTTGCTTTCATTCTCTACTCCACTACTACCTGCAGGGGGTTGAGAGCGCATCCCATAACTTAGTCTGACTTCTTAATTAGCTTGTTGATTTGGTGGACCTTTCCTGAAGGGAAATTATGGGTTCAAGTACAACACAGCATGGAAAATCACACTGGTGCTCTCAAAATTATAGAAGATGTTGTGGCAGTAGGGGGCGCTAGTGCTCCCTTGAACCCTCAGGGATGACTCCAAACACCAAGTAAAAGTCCAAGACTCTTTATTCTCACTCAAAGTGCACCAAGCACCTTCCACACTACTCATACGTTATTAAATCACTATTAATAAACGCAATAACTAAACACTCCTCCTCGCCCAGACACTTTGCTCCTCTACCTCCCAGCTCAGCTCAGTGTCTGGACTGAGGCACCGTCCTTTTATAGCCCCTGAGGTGTTCCTGTCCCAGCAGTCCACAGTTCCTTATTCCTTCCGGGTCAGGGCAATCAGTCTTTTATTTCACCCGGGAGCACGCCATTTCTTCCCGTCACGTGACCGTGACGTACTCCCGGGTCATAAGGCACAACAGAGCCCATAAGTCCCCCCTACAGCGACTCCTGGTGGTCCCCAAGGTATCCAGCAGGGCTGTGTATAAACACTATAGAGTCCATAAGACCCTGCTGGACCTCGGGGCACGATCCTGCTGTCGGGAGAGCTCCTCCTGGCGGCCTGGGGGTGCGGACCGGCCTGGGAAGCCGGCAGTCCTCCACAATGTAAAGGATGCCACTGTTCACATTAAAGGAGTGCAGTTGCCTAAGGAAAAAAAAATCAGCTCTGCTCTTTCTCAAACAGCATCTCTCTGTTATGAAACCAGTCCAGCCTGTCACTGATGCAGACCCCCAAGTACTTGTAGCAGCCCACCACCTTCACATCCTCTCCCTTAATACAGACTGGACACAGAGGTCTTTAGTGTGATGAAAGTCAATAAGCAGTTCCTTAGTTTTCCTAACATTAAGTAGCAGACAGTTCTCAAAGTTCTCCACCTGACCCCTCTCCTCTGTCGCATCCCCCTTGTCAATACACTCCATTATGGCAGAATCATCAGAGAATTTCTGCATAACATGACCTGGTGTTTTATTTACAATCTGAGGTGTACACAAATGAAGAGAAAAGGAGACAAGCCTATTCCTTGTCGGGCGCCAGTGTTGCTCACATCCACATCAGAGGCACAGTCCTTGGACCTCCCAAACGTAGGTCTGCTTGACACATAGTTCATTATCTAGGACACCATAGACTCATACACTTGCAAATCCCTTGACAAGGATGGCTGGGTGGAATTGAAAGTACTGGAGAAATACAAATCATAATCCTCACAGTGCTTCCAGCTTTGTCCAGATGGGAATAGGTATTGCAGAGCAGACAGATAATTGCATCTTCCACTCATATTGTTGTCCAATAGGCACATTACAGTGTTTCCAGGTGGTCTAGCACAAGAGGACACTTCTAGTCAAAGACCAGCCTCTAAAAAGTCTTCACAAGGTGAGAAGTAAGGTCCATTGGTTTGAAATTGTTAGGTGAAGAGTTGCTTGCCTTGTTTGAAACAAGAACAACGCAGGACATTCTATAGCAGTGGCACATTCTGGAGCCTTATTGACGGAATGATCAGGTGATAGAAGATGCCATAAAGGTGCTCAGAAGACACACAGAACTTGAGAACTGATTCCATCTGCATGCAGCTGTCTCCTTATTTGGTCATCAGTAAAGGACAGTCCATAATAATGGTCGGTGGTGGGCTCATCACTAGCCATACTAGTTGAAGTGCTAGAGAGATTACCGCACCCACCACATGACAAGTCAACTCTGGATCCCAGATTAGGACCCGAGTGCAGCCATGCAACAGGTGACACCACAGCACCACACTAGTTCAGAATGAATGGAACAGCGTGAGGTTTTTAATGGTGGCTGGAGTGCCAATTCTGCCACCAAACCCCAGATTTTTCCCTCCAGGTTGGAGAGCCTACATGCAGGGCTGGATACAGATTAATGTCATATGCAGGTTAAGGGCCTTGCTCAAGGGCCCAATGAAGTAGTGGCACTTTTGGATTTGAACCGGCAACCTTGCGATTACCAGTGCAGAGCCCTCCCTCAGAGCCACCACTCCTACCTTATTGAAGTGGTAGCAGTTGTCCATTCACTACAGAGACTGCAGACCCACCATTTAATCCCACCTTGCTGCCACACTGTATATGAGAGGCAGAGAGCGTAGTAGGTAAGCTCCATCAATGGCAGGTCAAAAGTACACTTTTAAAAATGTTGGTGTTTAGTTGGAGGAATCAAGTAAATACCACTGGCGAGCTTTGTTGGGCTGAATGGCCTGTTCTTGTCTAGAGTATACTAATGTTCATTTACATTTACATTTTCTTATAGAACCCTTGCTTGACAAAGAACCATTTTATTTCTGGCAAGGGTTCTTTGCCCGTGAAGCTTTGAAAAGGTTCCTAATACGTAGACAAATCTGAAATCTGCTATATATAGTAGAACAGCTGGCAGGATGGATGCCACCCTAATGTATTCTTTTATTGTATATTAGAGCCCTTTTAAAAATAAGACCCCATTGGTTATCTCGCAAATCTGTTTTCATTTGTTCATAGTTATTTAAGCAGCTTTCTACATATCTAATTAAATGAAGGTTCTTTCTTGAGTTGCTCATGTGAATGGTTCTATTGGGAGCTAGAAATGGTTTCTCCACTTTGTCACCTTTGTGTCTTGGCGTGTATTGCAGAGTGGGCCGTCTCTGAGAGTGAAGAGTCTGAGCAACAACACCCTTCATCAAGAACCATTTATGAACTTCATTGCCTGGCATTGCTTATGCCGTTTCTTACCAACTTCCACTCTACATCTTGACGCAGGTTTCTGTTCAGTGATGTCAGTGAGGTGAGCTGAAGTCTTGCAAACAATAGACAGCGGATGGATTTCTCTACATACTGAGGCATTGCAGTCTTGCAGGGACTGATGTGATTCTCGAATGAGAAAACACATTCTGGAGAGAACTCGGTAGAAAGTTTGCAGTAGACAGAGGCAAAATCTGCCACTGATGAGACTCCACCCACATGGGTTTTGTTTTTCATAAAACCCCGCCTCCAATTTCCACCAGTCTGTACACTTTAAAGGTTCGGGACTGCAGTGTTTTATTTTAACTCGTTCATTAGACAGATATGTGAAACAACTCTGGAACGACAGGGAGAGAGAAAAAGAAACTGAACAGCAGACTTGACCCTGAAAGAGCACAGAAAGGTAAAATTGCTGTTATTAATTCTGGAGTTCAGTGAAGCTTAATGATTAATTTGGATAATGTAATGAGCACAGTGACAGAAGAGACAGAGACACATACCCGCACACACACAAGTAGACCACTGCAGGTACTTGGCTCCATGTGTCTGACAAGTGCTTCTGTCTGCTCTCATATCTTACTGTCATTTTGATTTTTGCAACACTACATGACAGAATAACAGCTGTAAAAGATGCCCCAGACAGAGACAGACACCAAGACAGCCAGATGTCCACAACACACACATTTATTTCTCTTTTCTCTTCACAGCACTCACAGTGCACAAATCACCACAATAATTGCTCGGTCCCTATCTCTGTCCTTTCTCCACCGCCTCCACTCTTCTCCTGCAAGCTCCGTCCTCTTCCATCCACATGCGGCTCCCTGAGTGGAGTGAGGCGGCCTCCTTTATACTTCACCCAGAAGTGCTCCTGGTGCCCCCCAATTTAACATCTGGCAGCACTTCCGGGTGAGGCGGAAGTGCTGCGTGTGAATTCAGCTCCTCGTCTGGCAGCACTTCTGAGTGTGGTGGAAGTGATACATGCCAAGGCTCCAGAGCTGCCCAGGTGCCCCCTGGTGGTGGCCACATACCCCAACAGGCTTGGGCTTCAAAGCCCCATGCCCGTGGCCCAGATACAACCCAGGGTGGCTGTCCTTTCACGTCCCAGGATATGGCTTGCCCTTTTCTCAGTCCCCTGCACTTCCTGGCTTCCCGACAGGGCACGATCCCCTGCCATCCATCACACAGCAAATACAGTTTTAAAAAGCATTGTGGTCTGTGTATATACTACATGTTGAAATGCTGTGGCGGCATCCTGGCATAGTATGTATGTATTTCCAATTACATAATAATGTTTACTTACTTTGGTTATTTGTTTGGATGTCCCATCACAAGGTGGTAGCCGTGCTGTCTTGTCCTTCATGCTGCTAGAGTGGCGCTTCGTGATTATTTCTCATGATTTTCACTTCCTTTTGATGGGATACAACATACTGTTTACTTATTTTAAAATGCAAATCTTCACAAAATGTAGCTGCCAATTCTTTCAGTCTTACAGCCGGCACCTTCATCGTAATTATGAACAACAGTGACAACGTCTCATTCTTTTAACCAGTAGTCCAATGATGTCTTTGAATAATCTAATTTAACACAAAGGGGTTTCCTGGCAATCTTTATATTTAAAACACACAGTGAACTCTCCACATACCACAAAGGGCGGGCAAAGTCGTTCCTGGAGGGTCACAGTAGTTGCAGGTTTTTGTTCCAAGCAACACTTCTGCTTCATTTTAGTTGTCTCGCTCAATAAGATTTTGAACTCTTTATTGCTTATTTTAGGCTTAAACAACTGTTTTCTTGGTGGCTTCTTATTAGCAATCAGATGCAAATGACAAAAGAAACCAGCAGTTCTACATTTAGCTTGTTTCCATCTACTCTTCTGTGTGTATTTATCATGGACTATTTGGTTTAAAAAAAAATACTTGGAAGGAAAGTGAAAAGAAAAAAAATGAAGCACTGAGAATTACTCATCCATTTTAGACTTCAAATCATTTGGATGATATTCTTAGAAAGGGAAAAAAAAAATCTCGGATAAGAGAATGACCTGATGTGGCAGATTTAAAGAACTAACAGGCCATGAAATTAAATTATTGGCAAGAATTGTTTTCTAATTAAGCAACTGGGTTGGAGCAAAAACCTTACAGCCACTGCGGCCCTCCAGGATTGATTTTGCCCACCCCTTCTCTACAAACACATTTACAGGTTCAGTCAGGTCTTTTTGAGAAACTTTTCAGCTGTAGACAGTTTATCGTTGTCAGAATTTTGCTCTGTGTTGTGCCAGGTTAGCGATAGTCCCACTGCTCTTTACAGTTCAGAATCACCGTCCCTACATTCATGAGCCATTGGATTGGTTTAGAAATGTGATACTCCGTGAGCTGTCTAACTGTTCCCATCTGCCTTTAAGGAAAATTCACTCATGGTTGTCTCCTGACATGTTGTATATACAGCAATGCCTTGTGATTTGCAGGAGCGCAGGACCCCCCATGAATGCAAAAATCCCTAAATATGTTTTGGGTCCATAATAACTGCATATTCTACGTTTATTGTACTAAATAAGATGCAAAACGTTGTGAGGAATGTGAAATGTAGTGATCACTGGGCAAGTAAATCATGTGTGAGGCTGGCTAGCGAGACAGGGATGTGTGGTTGCATCCACCAGACAATATGCGTAGTTCAGCAGTTCTTTAATGAACGCTAAGTTTTTACAAAATTGAAAATCTATATATATATATATAAACCAAATACCACTGACTCACTCAACATAAAATATACCGAACTATGAGGACTTGGGACTTGAAATTTGGAATGTAGGTTACCCTTGGCCCATAGGTGCTCGCTAACAAATGGTTCTAAAAATCTCATGGTCCAAGAGCGTTCTGTCAGCATGTCTGTCCACTTTTCACGAGAGAATTACTTAACGGATTTAGATCTGGTTATTTTCTATAATTTGCTTGAACTTTCCAGTTGATTTTGCGACTTCTCTCATCGCGCTAAGTACCATAGTTCACTTGCAGTACCGATGTATTTATGCAAATCCAAGAGAATGGCTGTGGGCCGAGAGCAGGGGGGCGTGGCCTTCCTCATTCACTCGCCAGCCTCTGTTTGAGTTCGTCTACGTCTCACCACGTGTTGGAGTGCACCTTGCCTCCGTTTAGCTAGCGATACCTGTTTGTTCAGCAGACATTATCATCTAGAGATTGTTAAAGAGTAATGTTTGATGTTTTTAAGAGAGAGATCAGAGCTACATGTGTTTTGAAGGGTAGCTGCTGATTGGCAGAGATATCATGGCCATGTGCTTTTCTCTTCATTCGGGGAACGCTCTCCCATCAGAGCTGAATACGATCAGATACAGTTCCAACATCTATTGATTTTTAAAGTTTGTCCTATTTCATTATTATGTGGGCACAGCCACGGGGTACAGCTAGTATAATAAATGTATGACAGTAAACGTCAAAAATGATTAAAATCACAGATACAAAAGGAATCCAGCAAAACACTGAGCACAAAGCTCTCACATCACAGTCCAGTTTCAGCAAATGCAGATGATGCTGGTGTAGTAATGAAAGAAAATCCTAGTGAATAGCTACCTGAAAGTTATGTGAAGTTTTGTCCTGCCGTGATGCTGGTGTAAGTAAAAATTTGTAGAAGTTGGGAGGGTTCTCCAGATTAAGATGTATTCTAACCCATACAAAATCACATGAACAAGAGTGCATGAGACAAGAACCTAAATCCAGAGAAAACGTAATCCAATGGCTCACCTTTAAAACTAGCGCCCTCATCTTGTTTCACCCAGCAGCACTCGTTGCAACCACCAAAGCTGCCCGCTGACACAGTACTGTACTCTTGAGGTTGTTGGGATTTGCAGTCCATTTAAGTAGCTCTGCTACAGCATTGTCTGCAGTTTTCCACAATAAGTCACGAAACTGGCAGAATAATTTCTATTTAATTATTGATAACAAACTTGCAAATAGGCTGATTTGCAAATTTTAAAACCATGAATCGCAAGGACTGACCTGTCTTTTGAACAGACTATAGTTTCTGAGACTCGAGGACTGCATTTCTGATACAGATGTGACCAACACTGGAGCACCACGGGGAACAGTTCTGTCTGTACACCTCCAGCTATAAATATAATGCCAAGTAACAGATGATTTAACATTTATGGCATGTATTGATAAGTTGGATGAGACAGAGGTGAGGAGTCAGGTGGAGAACCTTTAGTGCATCTTAACATCAGCAAAACCAAGGAACTGGTTATTGACTTCCATCGCACCAAAGAGCCTCTGCGTCTGGTCACCGTTCAAGGAGTGGATTGGAGGTGATGTACACCCTCAAGAACTTGGAGGTCCACATCAATGACAGGTTGGACTGGTCTCAGAACATAGAGGAGCTATACAAGAAAGGCCAGAACAGGCTCTTCTTTCTTAGGAAACTGCATTCCTTTAATGTAGGTAGTGACATCCTTAACATATGAAGGCCAGTCCAGTTTTCTACGCTGTGGTGTGTTGGGCCAGTAACGTCCTCTCAAGTGAGGCCCACTGAATCAACAGGCTAATTAAAAGGGCGGGCTCATGTATAGTGTGCACTCACAGCCCCCTGGAGGTATCAGAGCGAGAAAGAATGAAGATGAAACTGTTGGCCATTAAAAGCGATACAACACATCGTCTCTCTGACACACCAGCATTGAGAACTTTCAGCCAAAAAATTATTCAGAAGAAGTGTGTGAAGAAATGTTAGTAGGGCTCCATGTGGCTTTACAATATAATGTCTCACTTTGATTGCTCTTTTATCCTTATACAATTCAGATGTTTTCTGTCTTTTGGTAATTCTGGTGTGTATTTGAGGGGATTGTTGTTTATTACATATTTATTTATTTATTGAGCTTATGGAGAAAGAGCTATCTATCTATCTATCTATCTATCTATCTATCTATCTATCTATCTATCTATCTATCTATCTATCTATCCTTGTCTGATGAGACAGCTGAACTTCCTATACATCTTGTTTGATAACGCTGGTGCAGAATGCACTGTTGGTCATCACTTTTTAAGGCAGGCTAAGTCATTCTGAGCACATTTATTGCCATGTTAGTTATTATATGTACTATACAAAGTAAAATATCAAATTATTGAATTTACATCTATGGACAACAGTGTGAGATAGTTTGTCAATTAAAGACAGGATTGATTAGTGGGCCAGAGTGGATGAGTCCATAATGGGCAAATTAGCCAGGTCTTTGGGCTACACCCTTTTCTTTTTAAAGGATGTACAGTTATTTATTTAATTTTCTAATGACCACCGAGAGTCAGGACCTCCGCTTTACCTCTAATTGGGATCCAGACACAGACCAAAGGTTAAGAGCCCCCTGCTGGTGTCACCAATACCAACCCAAGCTTACCTGATTGTTTTCCTATTAAAGTACTGGCCAGGTCTAAAAATGCTTCTATCTATCTATCTATCTATCTATCTATCTATCTATCTATCTATCTATCTATCTATCTATCTATCTATCTATCTATCTATCTATCTATCTATC
The DNA here is from genome assembly GCF_016835505.1 of Polypterus senegalus. Lineage (NCBI taxonomy): Eukaryota > Metazoa > Chordata > Cladistia > Polypteriformes > Polypteridae > Polypterus > Polypterus senegalus. The sequence continues at coordinate 26,155,800 of NC_053166.1, read as the reverse complement.
TATCTATCTATCCAGCTGTTGCTACACTTCCCTCTGAGCCTAGCTTCTTCCTCAGTTTTGACTTTCCTTTTGACATTTGTTCTCTTTTCAGAATAGAAGTTCCACCTGCACTTCAGAGCAGGTCATTCACCTGAAGGTAAGCATGTTCAGGCCTGGCTAGTAAAAAAAAAAAAAAGCTTGGACTGCTGCTGGAAGAGGTGTTGGTGACACCGGCAGGGGGCTCTTACTCTGTGGTATGAATGGGGCTCCATTGCAATGACGAGGACACTGTGCTGTAAAAATGGTGGCATCCTGACTCTCTTTGGTGATAAATGGTCCCTAGGAATCCTTCGTAATCTATCTATCTATCTATCTATCTATCTATCTATCTATCTATCTATCTATCTATCTATCTATCTATCTATCTATTATATAGAGCCTTTCACATCTATCTATCTATCTACTTAAGTCTGGCTCTGCAAAACCAGAGGAAGCGAGGCTCTCTTTAACCAGAAGAGGGCGATATAATGTCAGCAGTACAGAAACATTAGGCAAGTGGGTAATGCTGACCCATACAACAGACTGTGGCATCTTGTGTGTCTAACGTTAAGTAGGACTCTTGCTACTACAGACTGAGATTTTATCCATTACTACCCAAAGTGTAGCTGAGACTGTGCTCAGCGTCTTCTTGCCTAAATGGAAGCTCCTGTCTGTCTGTCTGTCTGAAGCCTGAATGACAAGCAGAGGGCATGAGTCTCTATGATACCTTAAGTCGTGTCTGCATCGAGGCTGTCATTACTATAGTACAGAGTGTCACCGTTAGATGCTGCTCCATGTGTATCGCAGTTCCATGAAAGTGGCACCGCAGCAGACGTGCCCCGTGTCTTCCCTGTTTCTCTCTTTATTTCTGCCTTTCTTCACTTTTTTATTTGATTGACATCTGCAGGTTCTGGGGTCCCAGGTAATTACTACACGCCTACATGTGGTTTTGTTTCATTCATTTGGCTTCCTGCCAGTCTGTATCTGCTTTCAAAGCAAAAAGACAGAAACCTATGAAAACTTGTCTGTCATGCTGCTCGGCACCCACATTGGCAGTACGCCTACGAGGATTCTGATCGAGACCCGCCGTCATCCCTGAGCCGTCGTATTGTGAATCTAGCACGCTGTCATTATAGCTTCAATGCGCCAGCCATTATGTCTAACGTCAATCAGTTTACTTCATATAGTACCATTCACACAGAGGAAAAATTACAAGGTGCTTTACATAGCAAACAAGGATAAACTCCAAAAGAAGCACTAACTCCGAAACCTTTCAATTCCATGAACAGAAACAAATGACTCGATCGTTCACAGGTGCGTTTTTAGTTTTTTGATTTCCCTTTCCACTTTACTTTTGACCCAACAGTATGAAGCTCTGTAAGTCCTGGCATTGATCTCACATGCCTGCACGCTCCTCAGTTTAGCAGTATGCTGATGATACTGTCAGCACAAATGAGATCTGGAGATTACTGGCAGTCCTAAATCAGACAAGAACACAAAGGCAGCTGGAAAATTTGGTGAGCATTCTGGGAAAGTAGCTTCACCAAATCGCATGTAGTTAAACAGAATTGGAGCTCAAGTGCTACTGCACTGAAAAGCATGAGGGGCACGTAACTAGAATGCACTTGAAGATGGAGACCTGGAAACTACAAGCTATAAACTGACTTTATCCCCAGTACCACCTTCCCACCTTTATACTGTTTTTGTGTGAAAACAAGTTAAAGTATATTTACAAATCACTCCTTTTACTTTTTATTAGCACATACTGTCCCAACGTATGTTACCTCCCGTTTCACCCACTCATTTCAGTACATCCATCTGAGTTGTTTGTTGTCAATGCCAAGTCCTCTCCCAAAACGTTTCAATGCCTTCACGTCCCCTGAGCTATACTGCTGTGTCATTTTCTACTAAAGAAACCTCAACTCCAACCTTCCCCCTTTAAATTTGGCGTGCGCTATCTATTAAGCCATTTCCCATCAGTGATATGTCATCCACTACCCATGTCTCATTGCCTTTCTGTTCCCTAGGCTATCACGCACACATGCTATACAAAGAAATCCTATTTCCAACACTTCCTTTCCTTTCAGCCAATCAATCAATCTTAATTTTATATACCACCTTCCTAACAGATGGAGTCTATCTCTGTAATTCTCTTTTTTGTATTTTCTACTCTTAGACCCTGGGAATGGCAAGTGATTATTCGGGGTCACTCAGTGAGGATTGAACTGGCAGCCTTGTGGTTAAAGTTTTTTAAGCTTTGTCCCCATTAGGGCGTCCCCCTGTTTTAAAAATCTGAAACTGTAAAAAAAATTGGTTCAGTTATCCTAATAAATTGTTTAGATTAGATTAGATTTTATTAGTTAAACTTTATTATTCCCAAGGGGACATTCAAATGCATGCAGCAGTAGAGACATGAATAACAAGAATACAGACTCACAGGACAAATAACACAGCCAATCAATCAATCAATCAATCAATCAGTCAGTTTATTTATTTGTTTATTTATTTAGTTACCTAATGGGTACATCAGGTGGAAGCATTGAATTGCCAGGGGGTGAAAAAAACCCCAGAGGCACTTCTTAGCACACCATGGTGGTTTAAGCCTGTAGCTATAAGTGCTCCAAGAGATCGCCTTCTTGAGTGGATTTTTGATGGCATCCAATTTTGTCTCTCTTTGGTGATAAATGGTCCCTAGGAATTCATTTGTAAATAGTAGGGTGTATCCTTATGTCCTGACTAAATTGCCTATCACAGCCGAATCATTTTAGCCCTTTCTATCAATCATATAGGACCTTTCACATCTATCTATCTATCTATCTATCTATCTATCTATCTATCTATCTATCTATCTATCTATCTATTATATATTATTATTATCTATTATATAGTGCCCTATCTGTTAATTATATAGTGCCTTTCACACCTATCTATCTATCTATCTATCTATCTATCTATCTATCTATCTATCTATCTGATATATAGTGACTTTCATTTCTATCTATCTATCTATCTATCTATCTATCTATTATATATTACTAGCAAAATACCCGCGCTTTGCAGCGGAGAAGTAGTGTGTTAAAGAAGCAATGAAAAAGAAAAGGAAACATTTTGAAAATAACGTAACATGATTGTCAATGTAATTGTTTTGTCACTGTTGTGAGTGATGAGTGTTGTCATATATATATATATATATATATATACACATATATACATACATATATATCTACATATATACACATACATATACACACACACATATATAAACATATATACATATACATACATATCTACATATATACACACACAGCTATTTCGTATCAGTGCAATACGCTGCTTGTTAAAACGGATAACTCCCGCTCTTACGTGCAAGTCTGCGTGGATATTATGAACTATCGTATTTGTTCAAGTTCTATTTAAATTTTAAATAGAAGGAATTTTTATTTAGTCGACAGAAATATCTTTGGTAGGAATGGTAAAAACAGACAGGAATATTATTCGTGAATAAATCAACTCAAACCTTAAACAACTTATAATATTTTGCTCTCCATAAAAATATATCCTGTCTAAATTATACAAGTTAGAAATAAAGTAAACGTTAAAAGAACAAACATTCAAATTTCTTTACTCTTATGTAATTTTATATAAAAATAAACTTAGATTTTAAATATCCCAAAAGATTTTGCTCTCCATAAAAATATATCCTGTCAAAATTATACAAATTCAAATATGAACATGCTGCATAACAAAACCTGGAAATATAAATAAAATGTGTTCCTTTCAGCAATAACAAATCAAATCATTCAGTTGTCTTTGCTCATATGTCATTTTAGAGCTGGACGCCTGGCATCTTTTTTTGGCCACAGGTTCGTTTCTGTTTGCTGTGAGGTTCTGTGTTGTGGAGATTCTCAGGATGGATTGCAGGTGCTCATCAGTGAGGCGACTCCTGTGTGCTGTTTTGTTAGTCTTTATCACTGAGAAGAGCTTCTCACACAGATATGTGCTACCAAACATGCACAAGGTTCGAGCCGCATGTAGACGGACTTTTTTTGTTCTTCAAAGTCACCAAAGCGCCGTGCAAACTCAGTGCGCTCAGTTTATCAGCAAAGTGCGTATTTGGGAACACCGTAGTGACGACTTGGTTTAACATTACTTGGCAACAGGGAAAGTGGGGCAAGGTGAACTGGTGCATTTGTGTCTCCCATAAAAGCAGCTTCACTTGAAATCACTTTGTGATTGTGCACGGGTTAAAACGTCCGCTGAAGTGTCAGATTCTTATTTAATTATGCTGCTTTCTGTATCTTCTGCATTGCATTCAGGTTACCCTGATGTTTTATCTCATAGTGCCGTCTTAGATTAAATTCTGTAATTACAGCCACATTAGCTCCACAAATGAGACACACGGGTTCAGTAAACATATACTCAGCCTCCCATCGGTTTTAAAGGCTCTATTTTCAGAATCAACTTTTCTCTTCAGCATCGTGTGAGCTAGCTTCGCAATAACTTGTTCGGCAAGGCGGCTGAAGCGCTGCATTATGGGATCTGTAGTTTATTGTGTTACCAGCGCTTCATATACCCGGGCTTTAATAACAATAATACAGTATATAAAATGATCTCGCGGGCCGGATATAATTACACGCCGGGCGGATGTGGCCCATGGCCCTTGAGTTTGACACATATGGACTAAATAGAACTTGAAAAGATATATTTTTCAAATGTGATCGCGCAATTCAGATAGAGTTGACGCGCACTACAGCCTGCATGCCTCAATGAGTCATCCTCCCCTCGCTCTTACTTTTTTACCGTTCATCTAATGAATACACTGAGTATGGCTTTACCAAAACAATCATTGATGGCGAATAAAGTATCCATTATTCGAGTATGTAGATCGGGATATATATATATATATATATATATATATATATATATATATATATATATATATATATATATATATATATATATATATATATATATATATATATATATATATATATATCGCAGCGAGAAGTAGTGTGTTAAAAAGCTAGAAAAGAAAAGGGAACATTTTAAAAATAACGAAACATGACTGTCAATATACAGTATTTGTTTTGTGAGTGTTACTGAGTGTTGCTGTCATCAAGGATTTGATTATCATTATTTCTTTCAATCAGGTTCGTATTTGTAGGATGTGTTGTGTTCAAGTTACATTCCGTGTTTGTCAATCGTTGTAAAGATGACAGGTTTCATTCATCGATTCGTTTCTTACTGCATCAATAAACAGCTCGTCTTCTTCTTTACCTGAGACCTGACACACTGCATGCACGGGATTTTTTTACACTGTCTTCCTTTAGCGGGACATTGACTTTTTACACCGTGTACTTTGTTTCCACAGTAGCTGCATTTATGAATATGCTTATCAGACGCTTCATATTTTTTGCTGCCTTTTAATTGTGTAATTCGGTTTTTGTTCAGCTCTCTTTGGAACTGTTGCTTTTTATCTGTGCACTGCGTCAGTTCACGTGAGCCACTCGGTGTACATGCATCGAAGTTTCCCAGCTGTGCTGGTGCCATCTCGTGCTATGTCCATGGCTGTATTTAATGTTACCTTAGTCCTGGCACTTAAAACTTTCTCTCGCAGTTTCGCTGAGTTTGTGCCAAACACCACCCTGACCATCTCATCTTCCTCTCCATAAGCACAGTCCTTCACCCGTGAATATTTAGTGGGAGTTTGCTATTGGATTGCCGCTGACGGACGGCCTTATATGGGCAGGCACTAAATTACAAACGCCAGCGGCAGCCTGTCTATGAACTTAATTTAAAGTGTAGGTTTACATCGTGCTTTGTTTCCGAAGTAGCAGAACCCATCAATATGGTTGTATATGTCACTCGCTCGCTTCTTATTGTTTCGCTGCCTTCTCAATTATATGTTTTCTTCAGCGCTTTTTTGAGGTCTTCCTGGTTTTCTATGTACTGCGTGGTTACGTGGGAGGCGTGATGATGTCACAAGAAACTCCGCCCCCACGGCGTTCAAGCTCATCTCCATTACAGTAAATGGAGAAAAACTGCTTCCAGTTATGACCATTACGTGTTGAATTTCGATATAAAACCTGCCCAACTTTTGTAAGGAAGCTGTAAGGAATGAACCTGCCAAATTTCAGCCTTCCACCCACACGGGAAGTTGGAGAATTAGTGATGAGTCAGTGAGTGAGTGAGTGAGTGAGTGAGTGAGGGCTTTGCCTTTTATTAGTATAGATTATTATTATTATTATCTATTATATAGTGCCCTATCTGTTAATTATATAGTGCCTTTCACACCTATCTATCTATCTATCTATCTATCTATCTATCTATCTATCTATCTATCTATCTATCTATCTATCTATCTATCTATCTATCAGCACTTTACCATGACAGGTTGTTTTTTCAGCAACCACACTTGTAATAAACTCAGGAATGTTTGTAGCATTCCCACCACAGGAACATGGCTCATTTGTTGTTCCTGGCACTCTATTTTTAGCTCTTCCTCCAGGTTTTGTACCTTTTGTTCAACCAGAAACTATTGTGGGTGTGGCTTGGCAGATGCATTGTTCTGATTGGTTGACCACAAGCGCTGGCGCCATCTTACAAATCTGCTGGTAGTTTGGACTGATTGGTGAAGATGGAGTGCCATACTTTGCACCACTTCACTCTTCACAGCTGCTTTCTTGGTGCACGATGAGATGCATTGCATCAAAGCAACAAATGGGGAGGATCTCCCATGAGCTGCCAAATGTGCCTCACTTCACATTGCTTCAGTCTTCTTTGCATGTCTCATATTTTACATTAAAGTCACAGTTCCTGTTGTGTGATGGAAACACACTATTTGAAAGCGGCCAGGGACCAGAAGTGGCCCAAGGCTACATCACAGGACTTCATTGGTTCCTGCGGTGGGTAAACGTCCCATCTGTCTATCATTCACTTATGTCCTCATGCTTCAGAATTTTACCTTCTTGTCCCTTGGCTATTCAGCAGCACTTTATTGTCTTTCCATATTCTTCTGTTACATAAGGCTCCCATTTCATACTAACATCACCTTATGGTTGCACCCCCTTGCCTTTATTATCATCAGGATTGTTATACTGAATTGTACTCCAGCCATTTCCTACCTTTTTATGCAGAAACGTTTCCCACCCTCAAGACCCGTTCCACAAGTGCCTTCCTAAATTCTCCTTTCCCTCCACACACTTATCTTACAATCAGCCTACTGAAGCATTTCCCATCTGCTTTGTGTCCTCTGTTGTCAGGATGTCCTTGCATTCTTGTCCTTTAGATGTTTCTCTGAGGCTCCCATCTTATTCTGCTGGTTTGTTTGATGTTCTTCATCCAGTAAGCGGCGGACTCTGCCATTGACCTGCACACATTCAGACTAACGTGATCTTGATGTGCGACAAAGCTGCTGTGGACGTGCATGCTGGATGGTTCACTGGTTAGTATTCCCTCACCAGGTGGGCATGTGCTGCATGTGAGCAGGTGGTGAATTTGTGTTCTTGTGGTCCCAGCGTTCCCAGTCCTAAGTTGGGAGATTTTTCAGAGCAAGAAGAGAACATTTTAGGATTTTACAATTTTCTGTGTGTGGTTACTTCAGTGCCGTTCACCTTAGTTGTGGCTGAGATGATTGCCTTTCTGAAAGCACAGCAGAAAATATTCAATTAGCTTTCCGTGCTCGCTATCTTCACCTAATGATTGAAATACTAAAAAGACAACGGAGCAGCGAAATCACAAGGGGATCTGCCAGTGCTCGGTGACTAGGAGATATCAGACTGAAAGAGAAACTGAGATTCAAAGTAAATAATGTAGCAGTCACGCTGTGTATCTGCGCTTATTTGAAGTCCACGGATACAGAAAGTGGAGGTGTATTATTTGGGCAACAAAGCCCCCCCATCACTTTGTCCTCCCAGATCAACATAAAGCCCATATTTGTGTCTACCAAGGCCAGCCTTCTGCTTCCTACATACTTCAGCATATTGTTGTGAATTTCTGTTCAAGTAGTACTAGGGTGTTGTACTGTGTTAGCCATTATGAATGTAGTGAAGAGTCAAGCAAAATGACACCTTTTATTGGCTAACTAGAAAGATTACAATATGAGAGCTTTCGAGGCAACTCAGGCCTTGAGATGTGCCTTGCCTGAAGAAGGGGCCTTGAAAACTTGCATATTGTAATCTTTCTAGTTAGCCAATAAAAGGTGTCATTTTCTTTGGCTTCTCACTACTGTTCTCATTGGTAAATTAAGCAAATGCATTTTATTTTCCTATACTGCCTTTTGAGAGTAAACACCATCACTAGATACATTTTTTCCATATTACAAACTTTGAGTCCTGACAGTTTGTGTGGCCTGCTTAGTCTCATGATCAGATGACAGGGCACTGGGTAACCAGTAGGGGGCATCGCAGCACCCCAAACCCCAGAAACAACCACACAGACACAAATCAACAAATATCATACAAAGGCTTCCTTCTAAGCTTCTTCTCAAACCATCTACAACTGAACACCAGCAAAACCAAGGAGCTGGTGGTGGGTTTTAGGAGGCCCAGGCCCCTCATGGCCCCCATGATCATCAGAGGTGACTGTGTGCAGAAGGTGCAAACCTATAATTACCTGGGAGTGCGGCTGGATGATAAATTGGACTGGACTGCCAATACTGATGCTCTGTGTAAGAGAGGACAGAGCCGACTATACTTCCTTAGAAGGCTGGCATCCTTAAACATCTGCAATAAGATGCTGCAGATGTTCTATCAGACGGTTGTGGCGAGCCCTCTTCTACGCGGTGGTGTGCTGGGGAGGCAGCATAAAAAAGAGGGATGCCTCACGCCTGGACAAACTGGTGAGGAAGGCAGGCTCTATTGTAGGCACGGAGCTGGACAGTTTAACATATGTGGCAGAGCGACGGGCACTGAGCAGGCTCTTATCAATCCTGGAGAATCCACTGCATCCACTGAACAGGATCATCTCCAGACAGAGGAGCAACTTCAGCGACACCGTCCTGCTCCACGGACAGACTGAGGAGATCGTTCCTCCTCCACACTATGAGACTCTTCAGTTCCACCCGGGGGTGTAAATGTTAACATCATACAAAGTTATTGTCCGTTATACCTGCATTTTTATTGCTCTTTAATTTAATATTGTTTTTTATCAGTATGCTGCTGCTGGAGTATGTGAATTTTCCCTTGGGATTAATAAAGTATCTATCTATCTATCTATCTATCTATCTATCTATCTATCTATCTATCTATCTATCTATCTATCTATCTATCTATCTATCTAATAGTGGCACAAGCACTTTCTTTCTTTCTTTCTTTCTTTCTTTCTTTTTCACACCTCCCAGGTGAGCTTTGTCCATCCTCCTCACCCCACTCCAACTTCCCAGGATGAGGTCGAGTGGCTTCTTTTATCCTGGACCTGAGTATTTCTAGTGCTAGGGCATAGCTTGTATGAAGCACTTCCTGGCCCCACAAAGTAGGGATTACTAATCCTAGCAATGCCCCTTACTAAACATGACTACAGGTCCCAGCATGCCTGCTGGTGTAATCTTAGCCCAGGGATGCTGCCCTCTAGTGTATTGGGGGAGCCACTTAACCATCCCCCCTTGTCCCTCCATTACATTGGCCTCCTGGCCAGGCATGGATCTTTGGTCCAGCATATTGACTCCTAGGTTTCCACCTCCTGCCAAAGGTAAGAAACAATCTGCCTTTCTTCTGTGAATCATGCATTATTGGGCCCACTCCTGCCATCCATCACTTGCGCCATTAACTTTGAAAGCTAAGCTCATATTAAAGAGACGAGAGAGACGATCAGAATCTAGAGGAACGATGTTGCACATCGAGGAAAGATAAAATCTGCCAGGCCTTTTGTTAATTCATAAGTTCATATTATTGATTTAGAACATAAGTGGTGGTGATTATTGTTGTGATTATCTTACTTTATTCGTATTATGTGTTTATGTCACATTTTTACATTATTATATATATTGTGAAAGAACCAGCCTCGACACACACAAAAAGGTTTTGGGGGCAGCCACCCATATATTGTCCATGGCTGCAAAAGGGTAGTTCCAGATTGAACTGTACTGTTAAGCCAAAGATGGCAGCTTTATAGGACTTTGCAGGAAGTGTTATCATTAATTTCGGAACTGGAAAGTGACATTGCTTGAGGGCCCGGATCCAGAAGTGTCGTCTTTCTTTGGGGCCAGAACTGGAATTGGCGTCATCAAGGTTGAATCAGGCAGAATTTTTCATATTTGGTCTGCAGAAAATAACAAAAGAAGGTTTAATGCACACCGCCACCTCCTGGTCTGGCATGGAATTACCTTTATTTGCTCCATTCAGCTTCCTCCTAAGCGCACGTGTGTGACTATATATACTTTATAATATTCTAATAATACTAGCTGTGCTACTCATCTAAATTAGGTTGAAATCTAAGTAATAAATGCAGACCTCATACTTTTTGTTTGATACACGGGTTGTCCATTTGGTCTAGTATAATAATACTCGAGTGTCCCAAACCATGTATGTCGAAAACAGTACCAAAAATGACCCCTAGAGGGGGAAATCCTGCCTAAAAACCTGTCTAGTAACACAGAGAGCCACACAGAAATCTTATTGAAATTAAAGATATATTCTTAGCGAAAATGCTCTGAAAAATATAGGAAGCTCCATGGAGCACAAAAAGGAGTTGCCAACAAAGGCAATCTAAGGAGAATAATATCCCGATGCACAATTCAATGGAGAAAAACAGTTTAAAAATTCCAGAAATCACAAAGCACAAAAAAAAAAATAAAACACACAAGTAAACTCATTGACTCTCTAGAGCGTTCAAATGAACCGCTAGGAAATGTGGGAAACCTCCAATTTACCATTTATCATATAAAATAATGTTTTAAACATTAGAAAAAAAGGTGAAATAAACAGAAAAAATCACTTGAGCCAATGAGAGAACTTTGCCCGAAAAATTCCCAGTACTTTTCCTCTGCTGGTGTGGATTAGGTTTCAAATGGTGGGCTCCTCCAGTGCTTTAAGGACAAAATAAGCATGGATGTGGTATGGCTTTAATAAAATGAAGTATGGCTTTGTGTTTCCACCTTGTTTTTTTCCCCCAAATTACATTATTTGTCTTTTTTCTTAGTTGCACAAAGCAGAAGATGTGCTTCCCTTATATTCATGCTTGCTGGTGCACTGAAAGCTGTGATTGCAAACCGGACCACCAACAGCAGATGTGTTGTGCACGGCCCATTAACGATTCTGATTGGTTCTGTTTATTTGTAACTCCACCCATCCATGCATCTTCCCACCTCATTTATTTAGCCAGACCTATTAATGGCTGAGGGTGGCTGTATTCTGCTGTAACTTCACTACCTGGCTGCTTTATCAAACGCAGCCCACTCATTGACTGTAAGCTGCCATACCCCCGACAATGACTCCATCCACTTTTATTATTAACTTGCAGGGGAGGGGGCCTTCCTCACTCATTCGCCAGCTTCGAGGCGTGTTCTTTAATTCAGCTTAGCTAGCAAAGGAGAGAATAATTGAATTCAACTTTCTTTGATATTTAAAATAAAGTGTTACTTAGGTCTTGATGAGTTTGAGTTTGGATATTCTCTTAAGTGTGTGCCACAATGAAAAAATAGATTGCAATTTAGATTGCGGATGGTGATATGATTTTTTGGAAAGATCACCCACCCCTAATTTGACTAATCAAATTTTCAAATTTATGTTAGATTCTTTAACCCTTTGGCGAGCTACTTGGAAAGGGATTGTGAGCTACCGGTAGCTCGCGAACGACGTGTTGGAGACCCCTGCTCTAGTGTAATCCCTAGGTCTCTAATGAGCTTGGCCTGCCTAAAATTGAAAGAATCAGTTGATTCATCAGTTCCCCTTGTTTCCTTGAGCCTTGCTCACTAACAGTTGTGATTGCTTGGATGTTGATTTAGTTCTCCTTCTCCATGTGTGTCTAACTCTTTCTGCTATGCCCAGCACACCAGGCCTCTAATGCCACCTTCATCCTGCCTGTCCCACTAAAAGTGGTGAACAGCTGTTAGCAACTTGTTTCCTTGAACATCGCCCACTAAGAGCTGTGATTGGTCAGATGCATGTATAGCCACTCCCCCTACTGCTGTGCTGGCCCCTTTCAGTATCTACTCGAGTTCTGTTTTGTACCCTTTGTACATTTTAGCCCTCTGTAGCAATCTAAATGGCCATTTTAATCCGTGCAGTGCAGAAGTAAATGAAATGCAACTCATCTCTTCTGGAGAGGAACATGAAGCACTTTAATCCTGGTGTAATGTTCAATTTATTCTAAGGAATTGCCAATAAGAGCTGAGAGGCACAATAAAGATCTGCTGAGGGAAGAGGTTTGCAGATGCTTTTGCTTTTTTATCGTTAGTTGCAATAGGCAAAAGTCATTGGTTGCAAAAATCCTTTTTTATTGCACCCTAGGGAAGAGCACCCAGACACCCATCATGAATTAAAAGCTCTGCACAAGAGTGAAGAGGCACTATTAAAAGACACATGATGGTGTTATGTTAAAAAATGACTTAATTAGCTGCTGCTGAGAGCCTCAAAATAACTTTGCATGTCCTGAATTTAGTACAAGGCCATTAAAAAAAAACACCCTTCTGTGAATCTGAGCCGTGGCCCGAGTGCTCCCAGGAAGAGTAATTACAGCTCCAGAGATATTAGAATTCGCATCGGCAAAGTTTTCTTTGCTTTTTTTCTGCGATCGTAAGTAATTCACAACTATAATTAGTCACCTAGCTTGAAAAGGTCTATTGTGTAACTTGGAGGGAGGATTAAAGAGAACAATTTGAACACACAGTTAGCAGAATATGCAGCTTAGTTAAAAAAAAGGAAACCAATAGATGTGACCCACAAGGCAGCTCAAGGGAGGCCCACAGCCGGTGGCCACTTCGACTCACTCAACATGTGCCAGTCAGACGGCTGCTTCTGATAAGTTATCACTCATAGTAATGGAGAGCAGTGACTACCGGTTTACTTCATGCCTTTCACTTGTGCTTCTTCCTTCAAAACCTGCTGCATCTGCAGAATAGGAAGTGTGGCCCTCTAGTGGCTAAGGACAGTAAACTGGGAGCCATACAATCACAGGTTTAATGGAATAGTCTAGGAAATATATATTGTATCTATATTATGATGAGAGAAGAACACAAAGACACAGATTAAGAGCTGGGGAACTTCCCCGTATACTGGTGGAGGGTTCTAGTTATCCAAAGAAAGGCCAAAATGCCGTAAAACAAACGTCTGACAACAACAGAATGGGTTCTCAGATCTTTTATTGAGGTTTAGGAGGAAGTGAAATCAAAAAGCGGATGTGAGGTTGATTGAAGAAGCCGGAGATGACGTCAGAAGTGGAGGAACAGAACTGAAGTCATCGAGACAATTTAGCGGATCTGGAAGAGGAGTCCCCTGAATGGAGGTGGATATAGGAGCATCATGCCCAGTAGGAGTGTTTTATTCTTCCATTCTGTCGATGAAAGGAGAAAAAAGTGCTATGTTGCAATCCGCTATCTTTCATTCTTTCACGCCCTATCCAGCCCTTTGGCTGTGACCTATTCGTGCATGTGTGACTATATCTACTCTCTATATATAAAATCCTAAGCCTAAAAGTACAACGATTTTGTGCAATGATTTTATTTGACATTTTTATCTCACTTTTTTGTGGTTTATTTTAAAACCTACATATATATGTTTGGTATCATTTTTTTCAGAATGTATCAAACCTTAATGTAACGTTGTTAGCTTTTCAGATTCTTATTCTGTTTTTAAATTATAAATTAAAATATCAAGAATTCACGTCTCGTGAGACGAGACTTTGTGCCAGCAAATTTAACCATGCCCGGGGCCGGAAATAAAAGACAAAGAGTAGATGACAAAGACTTGTGCTGTAAAGGCTTTTAAATGTTCGAAGTGCTGATCATGTGGCATGGCAGCAGCAGCAAGCCAGCAGCTGATCGAGCAAAGAGGAGGTTAAAATTTTTTTAAACATTTTCCCATTTTATTACCGTTTAAGAGGGTATTTCGGAGGAGCGACCTCATCTCATTGGGGTGCGTTCAGCCCCCCTCTTGACAACACGAGCAGCAGAAACGTGAAGTGGATGGCGTGTAGTGCTGGCCAGGAGGGTTGGCGAGTGAAGCGCGCAGGGGGCAAGCCCCTTAATTATATATATATATATATGTATATGTATATATATGTACATATATGTATATGTATATATGTATATATATGTATATATATATATGTAGTAGTGAAACACGACAAACTTTAAAAATCAATAAACAACAAGGTAGTTAAACGAAAGCAAGGTACACTCCAAACCTCAGAGTTAGACCGACTCCTCACTCCTGACGTCACGCTTACTCCTCTCCTCGAAGAATATATCACTCCTGCAAGTGAACTATGACTCTTAGTGTGATGAGAGAAGTTGCAAAATCAACCAGAATGTTCAAGCAAATTCTAGAAAAAAACCTGATCTAAATCCGTTAATTAGTTCTCTCGTTTGCTAATTAAGCGAATGTGAGATATGCCCCAAAGCTGGCGCGTAAGGCCTCCCCCCCTTCCCCTTGGCCCGCTGCATGTCTCTCAGATTCACGCAAATAAATTGGTACCGCAAGCAATTTTGTCTATCTGTATACTTGTATATGGTTGAGATGACAATAAAGTTCACTTTGACTTTGACTTGATACTTAGCGCGATGAGAAAAGTTGCAAAATCAATGGAATGTTCAAGCAAATTATAGGCAAAAACCCGATCTAAATCCGTTAAATAGTTCTCTCATTTGCTAATTAAGCGGATGTGAGATACGCCCGATGCTGGCACGTGAGTAAGGAGGCCTCCCCCACTTCCCCTTGGCCCGCTACACCTCTCTCGGATTCACACAAATAAATCGGTACCGCAAGCAAACTATGATACTTAGCGTGATAAGAGAAGTAACAAAATCAACGGAATGTTCAAGCAAATTATAGAAAAAATACCTATCTAAATCTTTTAAGTAGTTCTCTCGTGAAAAGTAGACAGACATACAGACAGACAGACATTGGATTTTATATATATAGATATACATTGTAAAAGACGCTATATAGCGCCCGACCCGGCACAGACCACGCAGAGGCATGTGTACAAAACACAGGCTTTATTCCTTTTTTCTTCAGCCGTGGGGCACGTCTTCCCCGTGTCCCACAGGCCCAACACAGTCCCCAAAAGCACAAAGCACAAACCTAAACAACTCTTTCTGTCACCACCACTCCTCCCAGGCAACCTCGTCCTCTTTCTCCCGATTCTGGCGTAGAATGGAGGGAGGTTGCCTGCTTTATTGCCCACCCGGAAGTGCTCCAGGTGCCTGACCAGCTGGTCTTAATTGCACCTCCGGGTGGGGCTGGTAAGTCGTTCATTGTGGCGGCTGGCTCTCTGCAGCACCCCCTAGCGGCCACCCCATCTCCCAACCTGGTTGTGGTGGACTCCATGTCCCATGGACCCACGGGGGAGACTGAGGAAGGACCCACGGCCAGGGAGGCTGCCCCCAGGCGCCCCGGGGAAGGCGTTGCACTGTCCATGGTGGCTCCCTCGGGACGTATGTAGCAGAGGTGTCCCGGTCGGGCATGGGACCCGGCTGTCCGTCACAATATATATATATATATACTGTATAATGTCACACATATGCACATGGGAGGCAGCTACAGTGCCTGAATGAGAGTAATTCCATGGCAGACCAGGGGGTGGCAGAGTGCCTTAACTCTTTCTCTCAATTCTCAGCAGACCAGTTACGGGAAATTCCGCCTGGTCTCAATGACGCCACTTCTGGTTATGGTCCTGTGGATGATGTCACTTACTCCGCTATGTCTTAAAGTCGTCATCTCTGTCCTAGCAAATCAGTTCTGTTGTGGGCTCCAGTCTGTACACATCTGTACCTGATTAATATCCATTTTTTTAGCCAGGAAAAATATACGAGTGGCTGCCCCAAACCTTTTTGTGGCTCTTTTGTCATGTTTATGACAATATATAAAATATTGTTAAATATACACTTTCCAGAAAATCAGAGCTGATTCTTCTTAGCACAGGCAGGAGAGAACTAATTAGTGGAATCAGGCGGTTTAGTGCTTTTTCGTTCTTTGTTCAATACTTTTTACAGGTGTTATTCTACTTCATTGCACATAACGTTTAGAATATTTTAGGAATGTACATTTTTTTGGCTGTGTCATTTTATTGAGATAATACCAGTGTTTCATCTAAATTTTATGGGGATAGCCACATTGGAAGTATATTGAATGAGACACAAGTTGACCTGTTGGATAATTATTCCTCCTGCATACCATGATTTTAAAGAAATAAATTTCAGCTTGAAAAGTACCAAAGTCATCCTTCAGCGAAATAATTAGATTCAAAATATTACTCATTTAAAGGGTCTCACATTGGCTGGGATTTCCATCTTTGTTCTGTGATCTTGAGGGTTTCCTCCTCCCGCAGTGTAAAGAAAAGCTGTGAAGGGGGTTGGCATCGTGGTGCCCACTATTGTCCAGTTCCTGTTTCATGCCAATTGCTGTTAGGGTAGAGTTCAGCTTCAGCATAAAAGGACCAGGAATAACCAAAATGAACACAGTTTTCTCTTAATGATGCTGATGGAAAGGCACATAAATTGAATTATTATCAGCAAGTGCATTTCTATTTTCATTTGAAATGCCATTCATTCATGAGTTGCTTCTTCCGAGAAAGAATTTATTCCTTTTCTATTTTTCAAAGTGCTCCAAATTTACATTTTTATTATGCAATAAAGCCGTATTTGTCTCAGGTGGCCATTCAGCACCGAATAAAATCCAAGCCGCTTCATTATGAGGCTGAGTTTTTACGAGTTCTCGTTGAAATACAGCGAGGGCTACTTTGTCTGATCCTGGACGTGAGCTGTCTGAAGCCTTCAGTCGTCTGCTCTCCGTGGCTAATGGGACTCTAATTGGACACTGCGCCATCCAAAGGAGCAAGGTGAATGCGTTTGTTATGGGTCAACTGGTGTAGAAATGAGCTTTAAATCCATCGACTTTAATTGGAGGGGTCCTCAACCTTTGTCATGTCAAGTCCACATGAGTCTATATCAAAAAGGCAAACACTCACCTCTCTCAAGTATGTGAAGAATGAAGGGCAATTTACAGCACTAAAGCTGATGCCAATTTAATGCGTCTTGAGCCACCTATTGCTACCAGTGGTAGTTTGTCCATAGAGGGTACTAGGCTAGCACTGGCACAAATTAATTTTCTTTTTAATTGTTAAGATTCCTGTCGTTTGAAATGAAGAATTTTCAAAGTACCCAACATAAAGACTGCTTTTCACAAAAAAAAATCTGTAGGTAAAAAATGATGAGCTTGTTGCTTTTAATTTATGATGTTATTACAGCAATGGCAAATGGCTTTTCATTTTATGATAAGACATTTTCATAGCGCCACGAATAATGTTCCGCCACAAATTGGTGGTTTAATGTTCAGCAATAAAATTGTAGGCTACTGTGTCTAGCCGAGTATAGAATGAGGTCGTTAATGTCTCATACAGGTGGCACATCCCCTGCCCAGCTTGTGGCTTCTTTTCTCGTACCCCCTCCCGGGTCCACTTAGGTGTATACTGACATGTCTGTGGTGCTGACTTAGGGACAGGATGAGAAAATAGCTCAGTGTACATAGGGACAAGTGTCCACCACATGCCATCTCACAGCAGGGACATATCAACGACTGACAACTACACTCCACCTGGTGCCACTAGTGACCCAAGTTTGCTGATTCCTTACCACAGAGCACTACTGGTCATTAGTGACGAGAGAAACAGACAAGTTTCACATCCAGTTTTGCCAGGATGACTTTTTTGTTTCGCAGTTGATTTCACAAATTACGAAAAGCGAAACTCAGTAATACTGATTAGCAGAACAGGCAAGCTTCGATCTGCGGGCAGTTTCACGAAAACAGGAAGTTTTGCAGTTTCAAACATCACTAATAGCTTGAAACATAATGAAACGGGCAAATTTCAATTCAGATTTGAAGAAAATTATTCTAAAATTTGTTTTACAGATTTCTCAGTTGTGAAAAGCGAAACTCACTAATAGTGGTGAGCGAAACAGGCAAGCTTCGATTGTCATGCAGTTTTGCAAATCTGACTCTAAAATTCACTTTACAGGAGATTTTGCAAGCGCAAAAAACAAAAGTCTTTAAGAGTATTCCGTGAGAACCTTAAATCCAAAGAGGACTGTTTCATTTATGTTAGGTAGAATGCTCAGAGGGGACTGGGTGGTCTCATGGTCTGGAATCCCTACAGATTTGATTTTTTTCTCCAGCCGTATAGATTTTTTTTTTTTGTTTTTTCTGTCCCCCCTGGCCATTGGACCTTACTCTTATTCGATGTTAATTAATGTTGACTTATTTTGTTTTCTTATTGTGTCTTTTATTTTTCTATTCTTTAATATGTAAAGCACTTTGAGCTACTGTTTGTATGAAAATGTGCTATAGAAATAAATGTTGTTGTTGTTGTTAAGAGTATTGAGTGAAACGGGCAAATGTTGATGCACGTACAGCTTGGTGAAACAGACTTAAATTTAGTTTTATAGAAAATTTTGCAATTAACGAAGCGTAAAACTCACTAACAGTGATTAACAAAACAGGCAAGCTTTGATCTGCGTGCAGTTTCACAAACAATGACTCTGAAATTCACTTCACAGAAGATTTTGCAATTGCAAAAAGTTCACTAATAGTGTTGAGTTTAACAGGCAAATTTGGATTCACATTTAGTTTTCAGAAAATGACTCTAAAATTAGTTTTACAGATTTCTCAGTTGCGAAACGTGAAACTCATTAATAGTGTAGAGCGAAACAGGCAAATTTCGATTTTCATGAAGTTTTGCAAATCAGACTCTAAAATTCACTTTACAGGAGATTTTTCAAATGCCAAAAAGTCTTTAAGAGTATTGAGTGAAACGGGCAAATGTTGATGCACGTAAAGTTTGGTGAAACAGATTTAAATTTCGTTTTATAGGAGATTTTGCAATTAACGAAACGTAAAACTCACTAACAGTGATTAACAAAACAGGCAAGCTTCGATCTGCGGGCAGTTTCACGAAAACAGGAGGTTTTGCAGTTTCAAACATCACTAATAGCTTGAAACATAATGAAACGGGCAAATTTCAATTCAGATTTGAAGAAAATTATTCTAAAATTTGTTTTACAGATTTCTCAGTTGTGAAAAGCAAAACTCACTAATAGTGGTGAGCGAAACAGGCAAGCTTCGATTGTCATGCAGTTTTGCAAATCTGACTCTAAAATTCACTTTACAGGAGATTTTTCAAATGCAAAAAAGTCTTTAAGAGTATTGAGTGAAACGGGCAAATGTTGATGCACGTACAGCTTGGTGAAACAGATTTTGCAAATTTTGCAATTAACGAAGCGTAAAACTCACTAACAGTGATTAACAAAACAAGCAAGCTTCGATCTGCGTGCAGTTTCACAAAACTTACTCTAAAATTAATTTCACAGGAGATTTTGCAATTTCAAACAGTTCACTAATAGTATTGAGTGAAATGGGAAAATTTCATTTCACATTCAGTTTTGAGAAAATTACTTTATATAATATTTGTTTTATGGTTTTCACAGTTGCAAAAAGTGACACTCACTAATAGTAACGAGTGAAACAGGCAAGTTTCGATTTTCATGCAGTTTTTCAAATCTGTCTCTAGTATCCACTTAACAGGAGATTTTGCAATTACAGAAAGCAAAGTCACTAATAGTGTTTAGTGTCAAAGGGGCAAATTTTGACGCACACACTTAAATTTCGTTTCACAGGAGATTTCCTGATTGCGAAAAGCAAAATTCACTAATAATGAAGAGCGAAACGGAAACTTTCAACTTGCATACAGTTTTGCGAAACTGACTGTAACATTCACTTCACAGGAGATTTTGGGTGTGCAAAAATCAAAAGTCACAAACTGTGACTCCTTCAGAGTTCTCGCAGCTCTCATGGCGGCCTCCCTCATTTGTTTTTGTCTTGCGTGATTTTTGTGGAGGCCTGATCTCAGAGATTAACTATACTCCATGACTGATTTAACTGGCTATTCAGTGGCTTGGGTATTTTCTTGCCTCCATTCCATAACTTGTGCTTTTTCAATCACATTTTTATTGAGTTGTTCAGGGTGGTCTTTCATTTTATGTAGTTTATTCCACATTCAGGTGCATTTATACCACAAACAAGTGAAACACCAGAGAGCTGACCTCCATTGAACTGATTCTTTGACTTCTAAAACCAATTACTCGTGACTACTTACACAATTAGTTGGTTTGTGTTTCATATTTGTTTTTAATTTAGACCACTTTGCAGAGATTGGTTTTCATTTGAACCTTAAAGAGTTTTTTATGTTGCTATATGTCAACAAGCCAAATAAAATCCCCTGTGATTTAATATTGTGCAGCAAACAAATGTGAAACCTTCCAAGGGGTGAATGTATTTAATGGCTGCATGGCCAGGAAGGTGGTGAGGTTTCTTACCTGGATGGATGGCTAGCCCTCTGAAAGCACAAGAAGAAAGGCAGGGTGTTGTGTTCCTTGCCTTAGCTAGTAAGTTGGCAGAAAATACCAGTCTGCAACTGGCTATGCTGGCATTTCTGCAGGGTTGGATTGAGGAACAGTTCCTGGCTGTGAGCCCATAGTGTGATTGATGGACCAGGAGAGAAAGCAGGCCAAGGTACGACACATCAGATAGTAGCATCTCAGGGCGGTACTACCAATATGGACACCCACAAGACATGCCAAGAACTGTATTCGCATGGAGCAGCCATGTTCGGTTCCGGGGGTACCACCAGAGGGTGCTGTGGAGATTTGGATAATTCTTCGGATGAGATGTAAAATCTCATGTTCACAAAAGATCCCTGGGCATCCTTCGTAAAGATTAGGGTGTATCCGGAAGTCCTGGCCCTTTAACCATTCCCTGTCTGTAATTGGCTGACTATCGCTCACCACTTCACTGCCTAATAGCTCATGTCTGGTCATGTACTGTTGCAAAAATGGCTGCTGTCACATCATCACCCACCACAACTCTATGCTCAGATATAAGAATTTTTATTGTCTCTGACACCTCCTCAAGTGAAACAGAGCCTATATATATGTGTGTGTGTGTTGTGGACCACCAGGAGGCACACCAGCCTCCCCAACTGCTGACACAAGTTCTGAACACTTTTTATTTTTCTTCTTTTCCACATGGGAAATGATTTCTCCAGGTTCCCATGTTCACAACACAATCACAAGCGCAGGAAACGTAGCACTATTCTCTTCTTTCTTTCTCCTTTCTCTCTGTCCAGCTCCACTAATCCTCACGGGCTTCATCTCCCTTCCACCCAACTCTGGCTCTCTGAGTAGTGGCTGCTGGCTCCTTTTATATGGCATCCATTTTATATGTGCTCCACGTACTTGACATTCTTTTTCCTGCTGCACATCCGGGTGTGGTAGAAGTGCTGCAACAAATGGCCCAACAGTTCCTATAGCACCTCCTGGTGGCACCCACAGAACCACTGCTGCTGGATTATGTGAATTTCCCCCTTGGGATTAATAAAGTATCTATCTATCTATCTATCTATCTATCTATCTATCTATCTATCTATCTATCTATCTATCTATCTATCTATCTATCTATCTAACCCAGCTCCAAACTCCAATTTCCAATGAGCACTGTGGGAGACTGAGGCACTGCTACAAACCAAGGGGGGCTGTCATCTAGCACTCTGGGGGTGGTAATGCCTTGAGTAAGTTCTCTCCACCAGTCCTTCCATTGTCAAGGTATCCTGGCCAGATAACGGCCCTGGCCATCTACAACTATATATATATATATATATATATATGCTGTATAAACAGTATACAAACCATTTCCATTTAACTTAAAGTGCAAGAAACTAGAGGGGAGCACTTGTTTTTGATCCTACTGAGGGAAGTAATGCAATAATACGACTCGACAGTTTTAAAAGCAAAGTATAGGGAACCAATGGGGTCAGCTGAACTTTGATGTTAGCCGTACACTCAGCCTTTCCCGCTTTAAGTCTTTGTCTAAGAAGACCCCATGGTGGTATTAACGATGTGCAGTCTTCAATAAGACTCTCAGACCTGAATCAGCAGAACGTCTCACAATCATCCATTGCGCAGATTATCGCTTATTGCTGGTGCGCTAAGCCCTACTTCAAAGGAACATCACTGCCTGCTACGCACGGTTTGTCCACGCTGACTTGTCCTATCGAGTTGCTGCAGTGACAGAGAGGGAGTCAGAAAATCCAAATTGATTAATAACATGATGGATGTTGCTTTTTCCTGCAGCTCGAAGAGAGGCCAGCTTTTGTGTTGAAAGTTGCTTCTGTGGAGCTTCAGCTTTTGTAACGCCAGCAGTTTTTATGTGGCATTGTGAGGGATGAGACATCAAAGATTTCATCTGTAAAACTTAATAGGATGCACTCATTCCAACAGAGGACAGCCCAGCAGGCAGAGGGACTTCCGGTGCTCATTGGACATTTTGTTTAGAAGAAGGACTCGTGTTCAGACGTCTTTTCATGTTTATTTTGTGTTAAGTAGAACCCCTTTAGATTTTTATTGGACTTTATATCCACAGTACACACTCAGTGCTTTCCACATTTTCTGTGTTTGTCCATTCACATTAAAGCTTAGCATGCAGTGTTCTTCAGACATTATGTCCTCATGCTGTTGTCCAAGTTTAGAACAGGAATTGTCAGTTAACATTGCCATGCTGACCTCTGTGCTTTGAAAGCATATGATTTGCATCACGGACATCAAATTTCTGCATTGAGGATGAGGATTCAGAGCACAGTGACCATTATACCTCAACAGGGACATTTACTATGAAACTAATGAAGCTTAAGCTTCAGGTCCTCTAAATCCCAGATGGGCACCACAAGTGACTTTAGTCCACATTGCTTAAAAAGTTTGGGTGTCTACTGTACAAGAAGGGGTTTTTAAAGCCCCTACTTGTAGTGATTAAATTAAAAAAATGATGGCGATCTGTCATGGAACAACCTCATTGAGGAAGATAACAGTGGTTACCCAGACCTAATTTCTGGTCATGACTAGGCCCTCATAACAGTTCAGGCTTCAGGGCTGCCACTGTCCTTCATGCTGCTTTTGAGGTTTAAGTGGATTATATAATCCCTATCCCTGCAATGCTTACTATGTTCAGAAGAAGAAGATTCCAGTAGTCATTGGACATCATGTCTTCATATTGTTGTTTGTTGTGAAGAAGTATCCTGTTTTGGGTAAACGCTGTGCTCACACAATGTGTTCGGGATTCAGGACTAGTAATTAAGGCTTTCTTTGTTCAGATTTAGTCCCCTTTGTTTCATCTTCTTCTTGTCATTGTCTTAATGGACATTTTGTCATTGAAATGCTTTCTGTTTGTGTGTGGTGCTGGTTAATGGACACCTGAACTAAGGAGAACCACCCAATTTTTAAGCTACACTGTGTCCACATCCTGCTTTCTTACAGTCATCAATTCCGGAGGCACATCTAACTAGTAATATACTGTGCCCTATTTGGTCCTTGGAACGATACAAATTTGTTTGTTTGCTATATTGGTGTACATAGCATAGCATAAAACTGTGTAATGCTTCCTATTAGTCCCAGAAAGCAGAGACTTTATTTATCATAAACAGAAATAGGCCTCACCAAAGCAGGCTGACCCCAAACTCTACTGCCTGGCTTTGGCCTACACAGGTCTAAAAGTTTAGAATAGACGTCAAACTATACATTCAGGAAAGTTTGCTGTGTTCAGATTTTGTGTCCTGTTTATGAAAAATCTTTTCCAGTGTCCTTTAACTCCTTGAGAGTTAATTTTCCTTTTTTCTGGTTTGGCCCAAGGCTGAATATTTTTTCCTAAAACTCTGTTTTCTGTAAAGCACACAAAGCAATGATTTCACACATCCGTCAACATAAAGTGTCTGCTGCTGCGTGCTATGGTCACCTGTTTGCTGTCTCTGGTGGTGAAGCACACTGGCTGCCAGGCTGTCTTCACGTGACATGGCTGTGATCATAATGTGACACAGTTTGGTTTGTACCTCTTTGTCATCATAAGTGGCGGTCCTCCCAGACGAACCTTGCCGTAGATGCATCAGCTACATGAGTGTGTCCAGCACCGCGATCAGCAGGGGTGCCATCATCTGGGCAGAGAGTTTTCTCACTTTCCTGTTCAGTCTCAATCTCCAGATCACTCATCAGAGTCCAATTCAACCATAATGCGCAAGATGTCATCCACTCAGCCAGAAAAGGGTGGAGTGCCCTCTCAGGGTTGGGAGCGAGATCCTGCACCAAGTGGAGGAGTTCCAAGTATCTCGGGGTCTTGTTCACGAGTGAGGGAAGAATGGAGCGTGAGATCGACAGGCGGATCGGTGCGGCGTCCACAGTGATGCGGGCTCTGCATCGATCTGTTGTGGTGAAAAAGGAGCTGAGCCATAAGGCAAAGCTCTCAATTTACCAGTCGATCTATGTTCCTACCCTTACCTATGGTCATGAGCTGTGGGTAGTGACCGAAAGAACGAGATCGCGAATACAAGCGGCTGAAATGAGTTTCCTCTGCAGGGTGTCTGGGCTTTCCCTTAAAGATAGGGTGAGAAGCTCAGTCATCCGGGAGGGGCTCAGAGTAGAGCCGCTGCTCCTCCGTGTCGAGAGGAGTCAGATGAGGTGGCTCGGGCATCTGATCAGGATGCCTCCTGGACGCCTCCCTGGTGAGGTGTTCCGGGCACGTTCAACCAGGAGGAGGTCCCGGGGAAGACCCAGGACACGCTGGAGGGCCTATGTCTCTCGGCTGGCCTGGGAACGCCTTGGGATTCTCCCAGAAGAGCTAGAAGAAGTGGCCAGGGAGAGGGAATAAGCGGAAGATGGATGGATGTCATCCACTGAGTATTTTGTTTTGCGCACTTGCTTCGCTCTCTCGCCAGATGTCAGTGTCATTTTTGTTGTTGTTTGCTCTTCGTTACTCACACGAGTTCAGGGAGTCTTGGTTAAACCAACAAAGATAACTCTCCTTCTAGCAAAGAGAGTCGATCTAAAATGTAACGATGCGTTGTGTTGATGATTACAGCTGAAACTTTTCAGTAATGTTCTCTTCTTCAGTGAGCTTGCTGTTATTATGGCACCCATTGGCAGTTATTGTGGCCATTTTCTTCAACCCTCACATACACATTTTGGGTCATTTCCTTTATGCTATGAAAGTCAGCAAGTAGCTGAGTTTGCACACACAGGAGTAGTGAAACAGGAAAAAGGGAGAGCAGTTGCAAGAAAGGTGTTGTGATGGATGGCTGGCAGCTCAACCCGGCCAAGACCCCCAAAGATTTGAAGGATGGCGGAAGGCAGCTACTTTAGGACACTGCCTCCCCAAAAGCGCTAGATGGCAGCTTCTTGGAGTGTATTGGTGCCCCAGATTCCCGCAGGGTATTCTGGGACTTGGAGTTCAGCTTCTCAGGCCTGTTGGGAGCCGCCAGGGGGTGCTGTGAGAGGTCCTGGGGAGTCATGCTTCCCTTATAGCCCAGAAGTACTAGGAAGTCATGAGGATGGAAACTCCGGTGTACTTCCAGGCTGATCAAAGACCTAGAATTCTCCATCTGACCCGGAAGTGCTGTCAAGTCACATGGGATGAAGAACAGAAGCACTATTTAAGGGACTTCTGTGAACCTAGCAAATGAGCCAGAGTGGACAAAGGCTTGCTGGGAGGTGTGGAGGAGAAAGAGAAAGGAAGAAAGAATAGTATATGTGCTGTGTAACTGTTTATTACTTGTGGCTGTGGTGGTGGAGAGCACTGTGAAGAAAAGAAAAAGGAATAAAAAGTGTTCATGGTGCTTTTACCACGTGTTGTCAGTGTCTGTCTGTTGGGTTTGAAGGAGCAACAGCGACCCTTAGTATTACAGTGTTTATTTTTTCTTTAATTTTATTTAAAAAACTTAACTTTGCATAAAATCAGGTTGAACTTATGCAACCAACGACTTCATAGTCAAACTAGAAAAACAAAGATGAAAAGAAAAAAAAACTACATCAGAAAGTTAAAAAAGGAAATCATGCAGGGAAAGTCTTAGATACAGTAAGAGTTTTAATTTAGCTGCTTTAATGTTGTGGCCTTTTTCCCTTGAGGGAATTTAGTTTGAATCCCCGGAGTTGTATGAAAATGGATTGTACGATAGTTTAAGGGACGTGACCACAAGAGGATGGGTTCCTCTATTTGCCTGAATGGTGACAGGGGCAGAAGTGGTTTAAAAGCCTTATGTTCATGACAAGCTGGTGAGAGGAGAATTCACTGATCAGCTTCTAGAAAAGACTCTTGAGAGGTTTTTTAATTTTTAATTTAACCCTTGTTAAGCCAAGGTGCGTCATAATACATGGGAGTGTTACAGCATCCGTGTAGTGCACACTTTTTGGCTACTATAGAGTCGGTTGATTTAATCTTTGGACTTTCTTTTTTCTATTTGGCAACATAGGACAATCTGGTGGAGTCCTTGCGAGTAACTGTAAATATTGAACATTTCCACCTTAATAAAAGGACAAGTGTCTGTGTGTCCATCTGGTTGTGATAGCTGTTAAATGCCATTTGGTACTGGATTTGTAAAAGCAATACTAATGCTTATGATGCACCATGTGTTGGAATGGCAAATGCAATGCATTTTATTACTACATGTACTACAAAATACATTCCAATGGGTCTATGTTGATTACTTAGATTTCAACCCATCTTAGATGCAAGCACAGCTAGTCGCTGAGAGGACTGGGGTAGCAAGCGTTGGTATGACAGTACCTCCTCCAGGACACTAGATGGCAGCCCCCTTGGATTGCAGCGATGCCTTGGACTCCCGCAGGGCTTCATGGTAGATGGAGTTGTCGTGTGAATTTCCCCTTGGGATTAATAAAGTATCTATCTATCTATCTATCTATCTATCTATCTATCTATCTATCTATCTATCTATCTATCTATCTATCTATCTATCTATCTATCTATCTATCTATCTATCTATCTATCTTTAGCCCTGTTGGGATCCGGGGGCATTACTAGGGGGCACTGCAGTTGCTCCTGAGCCCGTATGGGTGATCCTTTCACCACACCCGGGCGTGCTGCCGGAAGTAGTTCATCAAGCACCTGGAGCACTTCCGGGTAACATATAAAAGAGCCAGCAGACAGTACTTGGGGAGCCAGTGTCGGGAGGAGGGAGACGAAGCTTGCCGTGGAGGGGAAAAGAGAAGGAAAAAGAAAAGGAAAAGTATTGTGCTTGTGCTTGTGCTTAGTCAGACTGTGTTGTGCCTGTGGGAAACGGGGCAGGTGTTTCCCACGAGGTGAAGAAAAATAAAATAAAACATTTGCGTTTTTCTAAGTGCCTCCTGCGTCTGTCTGTGTCGGGTTGAGTGGCTGCTACACCCTCTACACTTATTGTCATCAATATATATACAGTATATTTATATATTATCAGTAATACTTTATTGTAGTTTTTGCTTATTTTTATTTTTTTGTGCTCC
Organism: Polypterus senegalus; assembly: GCF_016835505.1. Classification (NCBI taxonomy): domain Eukaryota; kingdom Metazoa; phylum Chordata; class Cladistia; order Polypteriformes; family Polypteridae; genus Polypterus; species Polypterus senegalus. Next base: position 26,128,265 of record NC_053166.1, on the reverse strand, counting down.
TGATTTGTCTTTTTTCACCATCAACAATTGGATTGTGACGGCTTCTGCAATAAACACCTGAATCTTTGTTTTTACTGCTGCTTTGTTCCATGTCTGTGCTTTAGGGCTCCTTGAGTGCCATCTGATTATGAACTACTAGAGCGCACTTACCGTACTCTTGCAAGTGACCTGTGACACATAATTATACACATAATACAAAATACATACAAATATGCCACATAAAGACTCAAAAGCAACAGATGTAACAATAGAAAATATAAACAGAAATAGCTTTTCTGTTGAGCCCCTCTGCTGACCAGTGCCACCTCTGACCACTCCTCACAATCAGGGTCGTCTTAACGTGTGGGCACGAAGCCCAGGAGTATAGGGACCCACGATGTTTCTCATACCTTCTGTATGTTTCTGTTTTTATTTTTATTTTTTTTTTATCAAAACAGGGGTTCCAGTGCACTTCTTTGCCTGGAGGCCTATGACTCTGTTAAGATGGCTCTGCTCACACTTCTCCCAATCTGCCATTTCACATATAAGAGAAAGCACACGTGAAGACCGTTTTACTCTTACGGACAATCCAAATGAGTGGCACTATTCAACGTTAAGTCAAGACCTTGGGGGGTCATTATGCCCCCTCTTGGTTCTCACAGCCTTCAGTTCCTTCTGTGTTTTACTGAAGTCTGCAGTGACCACCATAGTCCACTGAACTGACGACTGCATTGCAGGAGCTCCTGGACTCCACTTGTAACGTCCTTTCCTTTGTGATGTGGTCTACTTAATGAATGACTCCACTCACATGAAGACAACAAAACAGTAAAATTCAGTTTTTGTTCTGGCGTCTTATTTATCCTGAGCATTGGTGTAATTTACATAAATACTCTGTATCTCTAACCTTGTTTCCTCATATACAAAATACAAATCATACTCGTCCCACACGGCCTCTTTTATAATATTAGCAAGAGACAACAAAACAGTATTTGTCTTATTTTAAGTTATATGCTACATAATTGGCCAATGAATAAACATTAGAAAGGCTAGGAGAGGAGCAGGGATTTGTTCAGGGCATTGGGAGTAAATCGATGCGCCTGTCAGCTGCTGTTGAATTGCAAATAGCGGTGAGTTCTTCGTGGCAGAACTGAGCTTCCACACTGGCAAGAGCTCTTCTTTAATTGGGTGGAAGTGGCGGAAGGTGGCAGGGGAGCACATCCTCTTCAGCTAGCATTAAAATCAACATAATGTTCTGAAACCTGCTTTGGGGGCCTAAAGAGCAGGAGGCAATCCTGGAGCCCAGGTTACAAAGAAGGAACCCAACTTTGTACCCACTCATCAACATGGAGCCAATTTAAGGCTGCCACTTAACCCAATCAGCACGTCTTTGACGACAGAGAAGAAAATCCATAGAGTGACACGTGCAGTTTCCATGCAGGCAATGCTGAGATCAGGGATGCTGGATTCTTGAGGTAGAACTAAAGTACAAGTTTGTCATTCTGCTCATTAAGAATGTGTTCTGATTAATCATTTTTTGGGATCTGAAGTATAAAATGAATATATAGAGTTATTTTAGCATGATGGTGGGGCATGTACCTCTGTGGTATTTAGAGAAATGTCTAAATGATTCTGAGAACTTTGCTAAAAATTAGCGTTGGACTGTCAGTGACGACTACACTTTCACACATGTTAGATACACCGAAGGTCTAACTAACCACGTAGGGTAATACTTCACCCCAAAATTATGTTATTTATACGTCACTCATCCCATGCAGCTTACAGCGATGGCCTGTTGTAAAAACTGGAGTCACAAGCAGAGTGAGAAAGGGGGTGTGAGGCCCACAAAGCAGGTCAGGACCTTCACCTTACCCAAATAAGAGAAATGATCTATCTATATATATATATATATAAAAGTCAATGTAAGTGTGTGTGTATGTATGTACAGTGGTGTGAAAAACTATTTGCCCCCTTTCTGATTTCTTATTCTTTTGCATGTTTGTCACACAAAATGTTTCTGATCATCAAACACATTTAACCATTAGTCAAATATAACACAAGTAAACACAAAATGCAGTTTTTAAATGATGGTTTTTATTATTTAGGGAGAAAAAAAAATCCAAACCTATATGGCCCTGTAGCTGTATGTTCCAATATCATGTCCAAACGGCGATTTTCATGAAAACTTGGTACACATGTTTCTCATTGGCCAACTAAAACTACTGCAGGGTGAAATCGGCTGTAACCCACACCCTTATGGGTAGGGTGGTGGGGGGTGATTGTGAGGTGTTGTATGCATGTTATCATCCAGCTGACACTCCGAACGACCACCAGAGGGCATAATGGAGGTGACTGCCAGCATTCTTTATGTTAGAGTTGCTTTTAAAATTAAATAGAGTTCTAGCCGTGTAAGTGTGTGTCTGTCCGGCCCAGAAGTGAGACTTAGAGTCGGGGTGAGGGCTCCAGCGCCAAGGATATGCAAGCGAGGCCAGTACACCGGCAAAAGGAAACCTCCTAAGAAAGACAGTCGCTTAGCTGCTAATGCACAAATGATGCGAGCACTTCGGCAACATGAATCCTCATAGCAGAGAGATGGCCAGAATAGTTTTGACGATTTCAATACTTTCTAGGATCCCGTGCTGGCTTACACAGTTAGTATATAGCAGACGACTGCCAGCATTCTTTATGTTTGAGCAGCACCGCACCCTCGCTGCTTTTCAAATTAAATAGAGTTGGCCGGTTTTGAGCGTCAACTAGATGATAACATACATACAAGACCGCAAGACAAGCACATTAGTGAGTCTTTATTGTTTGTTAATTTATTTTTAAGTTGTGTTTTTTTTTAATTATGTTTTTCTCAAACAATTAAAAAATAACACTTTATTTTCCTCCTGGGCAACGCTGGGTATTTCACTTAGTTATCTATATATATGAAAGTCAATGTGTGTATGTATGTATGTATGTTCCAGCATTACTTCTGAACGGCTGGGGCGATTTTCATGAAACTTGGTACGCATGTTCCTCATTGGTCGACTAAAAATACTGTAGGGTGTCCGGTGAATTCGCAAGCATATAATATTAGATTAGACACCCTTCCTTTTATCATTGCAGAACAGTTTAAATACCTCGGGGTAAACATCACAAGTAAACATAAAGCTCTTTATCAACAAAATTTCGTCGTCTGCATGGAAAAAATTAAACAAGACTTGCATAGATGGTCAACCCTTCATCTCACACTAGCTGGAAGAATTAACACTGTTAAGATGAATATTCTTCCTAAGCTCCTTTTTTTATTTCAAAACATACCAATATACATTAATAAATCGTTTTTTAAGCAATTAGATTCAACAATAACCTCATTTATTTGGAATTCTAAACATCCACGCATCAAAAGAGCGACTCTACAAAGACAAAAGGCAGAAGGCGGCATGGCTCTACCTAACTTCCAGTTTTATTACTGGGCGGCAAATATACAGTCGATAAGAACCTGGACACAAATAGAAGAACATACACAGGCATGGACCGCAATAGAAGTAAAATCCTGCAGTACTTCTTTGTATTCCTTGCTTTGTGCTCCAATAAACACACGTTATCGGCAATACACTAATAACCCAATTGTGCTCCACTCACTTAGAATCTGGAACCAATGTAGAAAGCATTTTAAGACGGAGAAGCTTCTTTCTGTGGCACCCTTTGCAAAAGAACCACCTCTTTCAACCCTCACAAACATATGCAGTTTTAATATCTGGAAAAATTTGGAATTAACTTGCTTAGAGATCTTTATATAGACAACGCCTTTGCATCCTATGAACAATTACATTCCAAATTTAACATTCCAGCTACAAATTTCTTTTACTATCTTCAAATCAGGAACTTTGTTAAACAGAACCTTCCAGATTTTCCTCATCTGCACCCTCATCCACGCTGGAAAATTTATTGCTCAATTTAAAGGAGTTAGACTCCATCTCTACAATATATAAAATCCTTTTACAATCCCTTCCTTTCAAAGATCCAAGAGGACACTGGGAAAATGATCTCTCAATTAATATATCAGAAAAGGAGTGGAAAGTAGCAATGCAGAGAATTCACTCGAGCTCCATATGCGCAAAGCATACAATTATACAACTCAAAATTATATATCGAGCACATCTGTCTCGACTAAAACTCTCCAAAATGTTTCCAGGACATGATCCAACCTGTGAACGCTGCAAATTAGCTCCAGCCTCACTAGGTCACATGTTCTGGGCCTGCACCAAATTAACATTATTCTGGACAAAAATTTTAATTACCTCTCAGACAGTCTTGGACTCACAATCCCTCCTAACCCATTAACAGCTGTGTTTGGGGTTCTTCCAGAGGGTCTTAAAGTGGAGAAGGACAAACAAATTGTGATTGCATTCACTACACTTTGGCACGCAGACTTATTCTGATAAACTGGAAGAACCCAAACTCTCCTCTTTTAAGTCAGTGGGAAACTGATGTGTTATATTATTTAAAATTGGAAAAATCAAATACTCAGTTAGAGGATCTGTGCAGACTTTTTCAAAACATGGCAGGATCTAATCAGTAATATTTTGAAATAAGTTTATAAAGCACAGAGAATTTGTTGATTTAGGTATTTTTAAAAGCCTTAAATTTTACACTGTTTGGCTTGCTCTCTCTCTCAAGGGTGGGGATCGATCTGTTCTTAGCATAATTCTTTTTTTTTTTTTGTAAAATGTGATTGCTATGTATTGATTGTAATAAAATTAATAAAATAAAAAAAAAAAAAAAATACTGTAGGGTGAAATCAGCCGTAACCCAGCCCCTTCTGGGTAGGGTGGGGGGTGATTGTGCGGTCTTGTATGCATTTTATCATCCAGTTGACACTCTGAATGACCGCCAGAGGGCAGACTGGAGGTGACTGCCAGCATTCTTTATGTTTGAGCGCCACCGCGCCCCTGTTGCTTTTGAAATTAAATAGAGTTGGCCGGTTCCGAGCGTCCACTGGATGATAACATACATACAAGACCGCAAGACAAGCACTCTAGTGAGTCTTCATTGTTTGTTAATTTATTTTTATTTTTAAAGTTGTTTCTTTTTTTAATTATATTTTCTCAAACAATTAAAAAAAAAACACTTTATTTCGCTCTCGGGCAATGCTTGGTATTTCAGCTAATAGTCAATATAGTAAAAGTGACAGTTCTATCATGTAGAAATGCTTTTAAAAACTTAAAAAAAGACAATTGAAATACATTTTAATATTCTTGACTACTTCTGCTCTATAATAAAATCATATTCCCTGGCGCTTTTTCACAAACACGCTCATGTGTGGCCTTTTTAAAACTTCCGCTATCTTTGAATTGTGAGTGAAAAGCTGGAGAACTTGGAAAGACCGCTCTTCAGAGACAGGGAGGAGGTTAAAAGTCCACACAGATGTGCGTTGGACGCGCTGTTCAAATCCCAGATCCACAGGACAGCAACAATAACCAACATGTTGTAACCCCAAACCGCGACACGAACGAGGCTCAGATAATGGTTTTTACTTGACAGTATCACGCAAGCACAATTACACTATTCACAATCCCCCTTCCTCTTCCAAAACAGTGTAGCCCACTGCCTCCTGACTTGTTTAAGTGAAGCGGTGGGCTCTCTAGACCCGGGAACTGCTTCTGGTTTTCCATCCGGACTGTGCAGAAACCTGAGCAGTCCTCCCCCTGCAGTGCCCTCTGGTGGTATTCAAAGAAGTCAACAGGGCTGTGTTTCCGGAGTCCCAACTCCCTTGTCTCCCTTCAGGTGTCTTAATCTGGTCCAGCCCTGAGCTCTTTGGGGAAACAAACCACTCCCGGTAACCTCTCTTGTCCAATCCATCCATTCTGGCCTTTTGGCCGGGTACGAGTCCTTCCTTTCTTCCAGCCAGGATGCCTGTCCTTTAATCCTGGCATCTACAGCATGAGCTTTATCAGTCAGGAACTTTTGTTTCCTTCATTTAACATGAATGTTGACACTGATAACAGACGTCTCCTAAATGCACTGACATCTCCGAGGTATTTAAAAGGATGCTTGCCCTTATATGCGTAAATAAGCAGTTTTGACGGGCAGATGAAAAGGAAGATTTATTCCAAGATGGATCTGGAATTCACAAAACGACATACTCTGAATGTTAAATGTCTGCTGGCATCTTAGGAGGTCAGGACAGCAGAAAGTTTGCAGCTCTGATCACGTTCTGACTGGTGGAGGTCAAATGCATCTGGGATTTCCCCAGTAAACTCCAGGTTGCTGTAGTCAAGGAAGAACCAAACCGCCTGCCTCTCCTCGGCCCAGCGGGGATGAATCTTTTTACTCCAAATTGTAGAAAACGGAACTTCCACTGCCTAGAGAAGTTGCAGTGTGTGGGCAGACTCATAACAAATTTACTAATATGTCTTCACACCAATGATCACGTTTGATGCCAGGCACCCCATTTTTAACAGGGGGCCACTTGGTTCGGTGTTAATGATTGTGAGAGATACCAATCTTATAGGACTTGGCATCCTGGATGGAACAGAGCTTGCTTATACGTCAGGGATGCCCGTAACATGGAAGGATCAGGGAAGATATTCAGTGCGGAGCAATTTCTTCTCCTAAACACCAGAGGGCAAACTCCCTAGCCTTGGTTTCCTACTAGGACACCTACAGGGTATGCTGGATATTGTAGTCCCATGGAGCAGCCCTGTCTGGCTCCAGGGGCATACATAAGCCCACTTTTCAGGACTTCCGATTGACCGGGACGTGCTTTCTTTAGGGTGTGCCCAGGTACCAGAAGTACAACTGGGTTCAGGATAAAAGAGGAAGCTCGACCCCAGCCAGGCAAGTCGGAGTCGGTAGAGGAGATGAAGAACACTCCCAAGGGAGTTGGTGCATTGGCAGTGTCTGTGTGGAAGGAAGGAGTTATTGGAGGTATTTTTGTTAATAAATAAACACGGGATTGTTTTGTGTGGTTTTGTCTGGCGTATTTGGGGTCTGTTGCACCCCGTTACCAGTCACATGATGTATTACAGCCAACGTCACTGGTGTTGTCTGCCCTTCCACATGTGCGTCAATACCTGCACCATTTCATCTCAAAATTCATAACTTATAAAAACAATATTACCGTATTTACTCGTGTACCACGCGTCCTCATGTAAGACACGCACCCTAATTTTTACAAAGAAAATCGCAAAAAAAGTTTTGCCCCGTGTATGATACGCGTTGTGATTGTATAGGAAGCGTTTAGAGAGAGAGCGAGTGGGCGAGCAAGCGAGCGAGAGAGAGCGCGAGTGAGTGAGCGAGCCCAAGCAGAAGAAGTTTCCTCGTGTATGACGCGCACATTTCCTCGTGTATGATGCGCACCTGATTTTCTAATGCTAATTTTGTGTGTGTGGTACACTTGTAAATACGGTATATACTGTATCATGTGGCATTTAATAAAAAAAAAGCAAAGCAATTTAATTCTCAAGCAACTCAAACCGAAGATCCCCCAGTTTTGAGTTTTGCCTGTCTGAGTAATCATTTAGGCAGAGGTGGTGTGTGGGGCCTAGGGCTGACCAACCCCATGTGGGAGCCGGTTATGTCAAATGCTATTACCGGTGTGTGTGGACTTGAATTTAATAAAAATAACATACACCAGATTTTCTCATTACAGTATTTAGTTACATTTTTGCAAGACAACATGCAGACTTTATCATATAACTTGACAAATCTGCTCGAATGGGACACGCGGACCTCAAAAGCAGGGCCCCTTTAGGTGCGGGGCCTGGGGCTGTCGCCCAACTTGCTAACCCCAAACGTCCCTCTTGCATTTAGGGTTGCGTTCTGCCTTTGTGCCCAGTGCTGCAGGGATGGTCTGCAGTTCCTTGGGACACCGATTTGGGTTAGCTGCTTTGTTTTGCAAAGGCGCGCGTTACTGTCTGTCACCCTGTCATTTTTATTTGGAGTCGCTCTTGGCAGCCTTTGATCCAGTTGCTCTTTGGCTCGATTTACTCTTGACACTTTGTGCTGGTGTTCTGTGGGGTAGTGTGCCCCCTTACTGGGAGAAGCACTTAAAAATATATGTATGGAAATTTTGAGATATTTCCGCTATTTGCAAATCAAACAGCGTCGATGGACTGAGTGAGCTCTTTGCCCACAGAACCTCTGCTATGGAGTCACTGTGTGAGGGACAGGCAAGGTCAAGTAGCAGCTCTAAATCACAGTGGACTGAATTTGTCTTTTTTGATTAGATTAGATAGATTCGATTAAATAAGCTTTATTAATCCTAAGGGGAATACAGCAGCAGAAACATTAAAAAACAAGGACAAATAATAGTTAATCAATCCATTAAACGAAATGTAAATAAAAATAATTAATGAAATAAACACTTATTTATCTCTTTATATTTAATTATTGTTCAGATATGTCAAAATGGTATTTCAAAATAAACTTAACGAGTACCCCAGGAGGAAGCATTGAAATGCCTGATAGCCGTGGACAGAAAAGACCCCCAGAGGTGCTGTGTTGGAATGAGTGTATGGCTTAATGTACTCCAAGAGAGTGCCTCCTGGAGGGGATGGGAGGTCTTTTTTCATGATGGCATCCAATTTTTGCCATCATCCTCTTTTCTATAACAGTTTCCTGGGTGTTCAGGGTTTGCCCTATGATGGTGCAGGCTTTCCTGATTAGTTTATTCAGGTATTGTGCTTTGTTTGCTTCTCCACAGCGTTGAGCACCACAGTGGCTACTATGGACTGGTAGAACATTTCCAGCAACATGCTGCACACATCAAAAGACCCGAGTCTCCTTAAGAAGTCCAATCTGTTCTGATCCTTCTTGTACAGGGCTGCCACTGTGTTGTCAGACCAGTTCAGGTTTTTGTTTATATGGATCCCCAGGTAATCATAGCTCTGCACCACTTCAATGTCTTCCCCCTAGATGGCAGCTGGTCTCCTTGGCACACCTAAAGTCCACCACCAGCTCCTTTGACTTGCTGATGTTGAGTTGCAAGTTGTTGTTCCTGCACCACAAAAGGAAGATCTCCACAACCTTCCTGTACTCTGACATGTCTCCATTATTAGTACAGCTTATGTAGGAGGAGTCATCTGAAAATTTCATTAATTTCATGACAAGTGCTGGTATTGTGCTGGATGTTCATTGTGTAGGCAGTGAACAGGAAAGGAGACAGGACAGTTCCCTGAGGTGCTCCAGTATCGCACACTGCCATTTCTGACACACAGTCTAACAAACTGCTGTTTGTTGGTCAGTTAGTCCACGACCCAGGAGATTGTGGGGGCATCAGGATTCTAAGCCTTGAGCTTTTCACCCAGTCGATTAGGCAGAATGATGTTAAAGGCCGTGGAAAAGTCAAAGAACAAAATCCTGACTGTGGTGCCAGCTTTGTCCAAGTAGGACATGTAGATGAGTGCATCCTCCACACCTACAGTATATGTGTCTGTTAGGTGAATTGCAGAAGATCCAGATGTTCTGAATCCTTTAATGATGCTCAAACTCTGGTTCATTGTTTCATAATGTCTCATATTGATTACTGTAATTCCCTCTTCATCGGCCTCCCTGCAAAATCTATACAGAAGCTATAGTACAGTACATTCAGAACTGTGCAGCCAGCGTACTCACCCACACAAAGCACTCTGCTCACATCTTTCCTGTTCTCTCCCAATTTCACTGGTTACCGTTTCCATCAAGGATTGAATGTGAAAAGCAGAATCTTGAATTTAAAGTCCTCCATAACTTTTCCCCCTCTACCTCAATCACTCAGCTCATAACTCCGTACACTCCTTGTCGCTCTCTCAGTTCCTCAAGCAGTAATCTCCTTATTGTCCCACGCACCTGACTCTCCACCCTGTGTGGCAGTCAGGTCCTTCAGTGTTATGGCCCCTCAACTCTGGAACTCTCTTCCTCAGTCTCTCCAAGTTTGCTCCGCTTTGTCCATCTTTAAATCTCAACTCAAAACTTTCCTCTTCTACAAACTGTCTTCTGTGTCATTTTTTTTATTCTTTATGTAAAACAACCTTGGGTTTGTGAATGATGCTCTATAAATGAAACTTATTATCCATCCATCCATTTTCTAACCCGCTGAATCCGAATACAGGGTCACGGGGGTCTGCTAGAGCCAATCCCAGCCAGCACAGGGTGCAAGGCAGGAAACAAACCCTAGGCAGGGCGCCAGCCCACCACAGGGTGTACACACACACACCCACACACGTAGCACACACTAGGGACAATTTAGGATCACCAATCCACCTAACCTGCATGTCTTTGGACTGTGGGAGAAAACCCATGCAGACACAGGGAGAACATGCAAACTCCACGCAGGGAGGACCCAGGAAGCGAACCCAAGTCTCCTAACTGCGTGGCAGCAGCGCTACCACTGCGCCATCTTTGCAACTTATTATTATTATTTTATCCAGGGGCCGTATTTGTTTTAGGACCACTCTCTGAAAGGTCTTCATGATGTATGAAGTAAGAGTAAGAGTCCACTGGAGTGACCTTTCTTTGGCCCACACCTGGGGCCTCATGTATAACGGCGTGCGTAGAACTCGCACTATAACATGGCGTAAGCACAAAAGCCGAAATGTGCTTACGCACAGAAAAATCCAGATGCAGGAATCTGTGCGCATCTAACTTCCACGCTCTTCCGCTACATAAATCCCGATCAGCGTGAAAACTAACGCCGTGCACGCATTATGTAACCTCCCAGAATTACGCCTATTTGAATATGCAAATCAATATAAATCGCCCTTAAGCGCAGCCTTCTGTGAAAAGACAATGGGAAAAGCACGGGGAAAATATAAGAATTTCAGCGAATACCAAGTGGAGGCAAAGGAAAAACATACTATTTGTTCAAATAAACCGTGGTATAATCAACAAAAGGAAGTTGATCGAGTGACATAGCGTGTTGGAGAAACTTGAAAGCTCACATTCACAAACTCGCACAGTGCCGGAAATAAAAAAGAAGTCACATATCAAAGTTGCCGTGAAAAGAAGAGTTGTAAGCCCACTGTCTGAGTGTCATATGAAAGATTATTAGGGTACAGAGAAAAAAGGCACACGGTGGGGAAAAAGCACGAAATGTCCACTTCAATCTCGACATTTCCACTTTAATCACGTAGTTTATTTTGTCATTTAGTAGAACATTATAAACTTCATCTTAAAATCGTTTAATTAACCAGTTTCTCAAATCACATCGTAATTAAAGTAGCACGTTAAATGCTTTTTTGTATTTGATCTTCTACTCGTATGTGATCTATGTGTGTGAATCACTACTTGCTTCTTAAACTGGCTCACTTCCTCCGACTGGACACAGAATCCATTACATTTGTGATATTACAGCTCTCTGAATAACTAAAATACTGAGATGTATACGTGATGTCATTTTCATGATGATAGGAGTTAAAGCACGTTATTAAACATGGGTTTCATGAGCCTCGTGCTCATGACAAGCATTTATCTTTTGTCGAAATTTGTCGCTGCTTTTAGCTGTGTTGTTATTTTCTCTTTCTGTTTTATATTCAATATATATTGGCGTAGCCGTCACTGCAGTTCTTGCTTTTCTTTCCCCAAGTAACCGATCGCCATACAATCAGCTCTGTAATAGACGTTAAGCCATCTGTAAGCTTAGCTACCGATTCTTCAAAACGTTTAAAGAACATTGAAATATCTTCGTAGTACATGTTTAATTATTCTATCCTTCACGACACTCCCAGTGAAGAATATAGATTATTTAAATGAAGTTAAAATTTTATGTGTATAATTTAACAAACATATTTTGCTGCATTTCACCTTAAACATGATATCGTCATCATATGTAAATACGCGCTTTATAAAGTGGCTCAGGTTGTGAGATATTATAACTGTAGTGCAAGTTTACAGTGGGGTGATTGTATTTATAAACCTGGAGCAGGTTTTCATCCAGGATGTCTCTGTACATTGCTGCAGTCATCTTTCCCTTCATCCTGACTAGTCTCCCAGTTCCTGCCACTGAAAAACAACCCCACAGCATGATGCTGCCACCACCATGCTTCACTGTAGGGATGGTATTGGCCTGGTGATGAGCAGTACCTGGTTTCCTCCAAACGTGACGCCTGGCATTCACACCAAAGAGTTCAATCTTTGACTAATCAGACCAGAGAATTTTGTTTCTCATGGTCTGAGAGTCCTTCAGGTGCCTTTTGGCAAACTCCTGGCGGGCTGCAATGTGCTTTTTACTTTGTACTAAGGAGTGGCTTCCGTCTGGCCACTCTACCATACAGGCCTGATTGGTGGATTGCTGCAGAGATGGTTGTCCTTCTGGAAGGTTCTCCTCTCTCCACAGAGGACCTCTGGAGCTCTGATAGAGTGACCATCGGGTTCTTGGTCACCTCCCTGACTAAGGCCCTTCTCTCCCAATCGCTCAGTTTAGATGGCCGGACAGCTCTAGGGAGAGTCCTGGTGGTTTCGAACTTCTTTCACTTATGGATGATGGAGGCCACTGTGCTCATTGGGACCTTCAAAGCAGCAGAAATTTTTCTGTAACCTTCCCCAGATTTGTGCCTCGAGACAATCCTGTCTCGGAGGTCTACAGACAATTCCTTTGACTTCATGCTTGGTTTGTGCTCTGACATAAACTGTCAACTGTGGGACCTTATATAGACAGGTGTGTGCCTTTCCAAATCATGTCACATCAACTGAATTTACCACAGGTGGACTCCAATGAAGGTGCAGAAACATCTCAAGGATGATCAGGGGAAACAGGATGCACCTGAGCTCAATTTTGAGCTCCATGGCAAAGGCTGTGAATACTTATGTACATGTGATTTCTCAGTTTTTTTTATTTTTAATATATTTGCAAAAACCTCAAGTAAACTTTTTTCATGTTGTCATTATGGGGTGTTGTTTGTAGAATTCTAAGGAAAAAAATGAATTTAATTCATTTTGGAATAAGGCTGTAACATAACAAAATGTGGAAAAAGTGATGCGCTGTGAATACTTTCCAGATGCACTGTTTTTGGCCATCAACACTACCTTATAACATCAGGAAAGACCCAGTAACTCCAAAAACTAAAATAAAATGGCAGTTACTAGGTTTTTCCATTGGACGTGAGCATTATTGCAGCTTTGCAGAAGCAGTAAGAATAACACCGCAATGAGCACCGAGATAAAAAAAACTGAGACAGACACAGAATGAGAGTTAAGCCCGTTAAGAGGCACAGTTATTTCACAATTAATGATCCACAGCCGAACAATTTGAAGGATCACCTTCCTTCTCTTACAGCCACAGGAAATGCCTCACAGAATAACAGTTTTACTGTTTTACTTGGGCTGCTTCTGAAGTCACATTCGCTCCTGCTGATCTCATCCCAGAGTCAAATGGCACATCATCTCTTTGTCCGTGATCCCTAAAGGCTCTATTTATTCAATGCCCTGGGAGTCACCGCCTGCCTTCTTGAGCCTTTCCAGACTTGCAAAGTGTAACATGAATGTTTCTGGGGTCTGTGGAGTACAGAGATCAGCATACCAGTGTGACATTTTGCTGTCAATCACCCATCCAGCCCCGCCTATCTTCAGGGTAATATGCTGGCTACTTCAATACCGTTTGTTTCCATGACCACCTTTGTGTCGATGCTGTGATATCATTTGTGATTCACATGCAGCATGTGTGCTCATCTACACTTAGAGCAATGATCTTTATGCACGTGAATGCAACTTGCTTTAACATTGTCTCACTCGCTTAAAGGTATTTGTGTAAAATTCAACAAATGGCTGGTTGGGGCATACTCAACTCAACTCATACCTCTGGCCAAAAACTGTAACCTTACCAAAACTTTCATCTCAGAAAACAACACATGGCTTCTCTGCATAGATGGAGCGATCACGTGATGTACAAGCTTTCTTAGGAATATTATTCCATCCATCCATCCATTATCCAACCCGCTTTATCCTAACACAGGGTCACAGGGGTCTGCCGGAGCCAATCCCAGCCAACACAGGGTACAAGGCAGGAAACACACCCCGGCCAGGGTGCCAGCCCACTGCAGGGCACACACACACACACACCCACACACCAAGCACACACTTGGGACAATTTAGAATCACCAATGCACCTAACCTGCACGTCTTTGGACTGTGGGAGGAAACCGGAGTACCCGGTGGAAATCCACACCGACATGGAGAGAACTCCATGCAGGGAGGACCTGGGAAGCGAACCTGGGTCTCCTAACTGCGAGGCAGCAGCGGAATATTATTCCATCTCTGTCAAATTGATATTTTTTTAAGAGTCCATTGCTGTCTGGTGTTTCCAAAATATTCCACACCTTCCCAGGATGAATGCCATCTTCTGACAACTTCTAGCAAGCTAGAACAGCTCACGAGTTCAACTAAATCTTGGTGCAGTTTACTCAATTAGGAAAATTGATAAAATGCTTTAAAACACAGACTCTTAAGAGTAGGACCAAATTGGTATCACTCTGAGATTTTTGAGTCAGCTAGGACCATCTTCCTACTCTGAGATGTTTGATAAGTACTCTGACTTTGCCACCCCAGGACATTCAGATGGTTGGTTGTTCTGAAGCCATTGCAGCTTTGGCTTTATGCTTTGGGTCACTTCCTTGCTGGAAAACAAATCTTCTTCCAAGGTGCAGGTTTCTTGTAGGCTACATCAGACTTTTCCTCTAGGATTCCCCGGTATTTTGCTATATGCATTTCACCCTCACAAGCCACCCAGGGCCTGCTGCAGAGAAGTATCTCCACAGTATAATACTGCCACCACCAAGCTTCATGGAGGGAAAAGTGTGTTTTAATTAATAATGTGCAGTGTGTGGCTTGAGCCAAAAATGTTGTTTAGTGATAGCCAAAAAACTCAATTTTGGTCTCATCAGACCACAGCTGATGTCAGAGTCTTCCATATTCCTTCTGGAAAACCCTCTGTGGATTTCTGTTTTAATAATAATAACAATAGTAATAATAATAACTCTTTATATTTATATAGCATGTTTCTTACTGCTTAAAGCAATTCAGTGAATGGGGAGCCACTTCAACCACCACTAATGTGCAGCATTCACCTGGATGATGCAACAGTGGCCATTTTTGCACCTGTGTGCTCACCACACATGACCTATTAGGTGGTAAAGTGGTGAGAGAGAGAGAGAGATAGCCAATTAGAGACAGAGGATGAATTGGTTGGCAATTTAGACAGAACATTGAGATAGATGCTACACTTTATGAAGGGATCTTTTAGGACCACAGGACGGTGCCATTTTTACAGCTCTGGAGTATTGGGACCCACATTCAGACCTCAGGGTAAGCCCCACCTGCTGGCCTCACCAACACCTCTTTCAGCAACAACCCAAGTGTTTTTCTACCATCCAAGTACTGGCTGGGCCTGAGCCTGCTGATCTTCAGGTGGATGACTTGTTCTGAAGTTCATGGGGTATGGCTTCTTTTCCACTCCCTCCCAAAAAGCTGCAACTGGTGAAGCACCCAGACATTCATTCAGAACCACTGCAGCTTGTCACTCGTTGAGAGTCCCCATAGGTTGACAGATTTAAAGCTCTTTCATGCTCCTTCCATTTCTTTATGATGAATCTAACTAGACTAGAGTGATATTCAGTGACTTGTACATTTTCTCCATCCTCTGACCTGTGCTTTTCAGTCACCTTTTCATGGAGTTGCTTGGAGTGTTCTTTTGCCTTCATTGTGTCACTTAGCCCACCTTAATGACTCTCCACAAGCTGGCCCTTCCACATTCAGGATCCATCAATTGACATTCCAGAGAGGTGACCTCCATTGAGCCAATTCTGGGACTTCTGAAACCAGTTGACTGTACCAGTTTATGATTAAGGGCTGTCATAATAAAGGGGGTGAATACTTATGTGATCGATTATTTTCTTTTTTATATTTGTAATTAATTTAGACCCATTTTGCAGAGGTCTGTTTTCACTTTTCCATTAAGGAGTCATTTTCTGTTGCTCAGTGTCAAAAAAGCCAAACTGCACCCATTGATCATTTAATGTTGCTTGACAATCAAATGTGAAAACATCCCAGGGGGTGAACACTTTTCATAGACATTGCAATCAACCCAACTGAGGCGCTGACCTCTGATAAGAAACTCAATTGGGTTAATGGGGGTCATTTGCCTCCTATTTCAGTAAAGTGGTTCTCTTTGTGAAGCGTCTGGGTGTAATCCAGTGACTGCACGCTCTCCATTCTACCGTGTGCACAATGCAATCAAGCCTGAGGCTCAATTAGCTAAGAGAACCATGGACTCTGGGACATCATGTTTTACTGCCTGCTCACTTACGTACAGTGGTGTAGGTCTTGAACGCTTGCTGCAGAGTGAACCTCTTCATTTCTAACTCGAATGTGGCTTTAATTTATAACAAGCCATAATAAGATGTTTGCACCCCTCACAGGCAATAGACCAATGGTGAGAATGAAGGTCTAGACTTAGTGGGGCAAGACCAAACCCTGGGCAATCTTAATAAATGGGCACAATGGGCACTGGCCGGATGCCCCAGGAGCATAGGGGCCCACAATGTACAGTGGGATGCAAAAGTTTGGGCAACCTTGTTAATAGTCATTATTTTCCTGTATAAATTGTTGGTTGTTACGATAAAAAATGTCAGTTAAATATATCATATAGGAGACACACACAGTGATATTTGAGAAGTGAAATGAAGTTTATTGGATTTACAGAAAGTGTGCAATAATTGTTCAAACAAAATCAGGCAGGTGCATAAATTTGGGCACCATTGTCATTTTATTGATTCCAAAACTTTTAGAACTAATTATTGGAACTCAAATTGGCTTGGTAAGCTCAGTGACCCCTGACCTACATACACAGGTGAATCCTATAATGACAAAGAGTATTTAAGGGGGTCAATTGTAAGTTTCCCTCCTCCTTTAATTTTCTCTGAAGAGTAGCAACATGGGGGTCACAAAACAACTCTCAAATGACCTGAAGACAAAGATTGTTCACCATCATGGTTTAGGGGAAGGATACAGAAAGCTGTCCCAGAGATTTAAGCTGTCTGTTTCCACAGTTAGGAACATATTGAGGAAATGGAAGACCACAGGCTCAGTTCAAGTTAAGGCTCGAAGTGGCAGACCAAGAGAGATTTGGATAGACAGAAGCAACGAATGGTGAGAACAGTCAGAGTCAACCCACAGACCAGCACCAAAGACCTACAACATCATCTTGCAGCAGATGGAGTCACTGTGCATCGCTCAACCATTCGCACTTTACACAAGGAGATGCTGTATGCGAGAGTGATGCAGAGGAAGCCTTTTCTCCGCCCACAGCACAAACAGAGCCGCTTGAGGTCTGCTCAAGCACATTTGGACAAGCCAGCTTCATTTTGGAATAAGGTGCTGTGGACTGATGAAACTAAAATTGAGTTATTTGGGCATAACAAGGGCGTTATGCATGGAGGAAAAAGAACACAGCATTCCAAGAAAAACACCTGCTACCTACAGTAAAATATGGTGGTGGTTCCATCATGCTGTGGGGCTGTGTGGCCAGTGCAGGGACTGGGAATCTTGTCAAAGTTGAGGGACGCATGGATTCCACTCAGTATCAGCAGATTCTGGAGACCAATGTCCAGGAATCAGTGACAAAGCTGAAGCTGCGCCGGGCTGGATCTTTCAACAAGACAACGACCCGAAACACTGCTCAAAATCCACTAAGGCATTCATGCAGAGGAACAAGTACAACGTTCTGGAATGGCCATCTCAGTCCCCAGACCTGAATATAATTGAAAATCTGTGGTGTGAGTTAAAGAGAGCTGTCCATGCTTGGAAGCCATCAAACCTAAATGAACTAGAGATGTTTTGTAAAGAGGAATGGTCCAAAATACCTTCAACCACAATCCAGACTCTCATTGGAACCTACAGGAAGCGTTTAGAGGCTGTAATTTCTGCAAAAGGCGGATCTACTAAATATTGATTTCATTTCTTTTTTGTGGTGCCCAAATTTATGCACCTGCCTGATTTTGTTTGAACAATTATTGCACACTTTCTGTAAATCCAATAAACTTGATTTCACTTCTCAAATATCACTGTGTGTGTCTCCTATATGATATATTTAACTGAAATTTTTTATAGTAACAACCAACGATTTATACAGGAAAATAATGACTATTAACAAGGTTGCCCAAACTTTTGCATCCCACTGTATCTGAGGTCTACAGTATGTATGTTTCTGTTTTGCTATCAAAACAGGGACCCCAGCGCACTACTTTTCCCGGAGGCCTATGATGCTAAGACAGCCCTGCAAGCTGCTGAAATTAGTAAAGAATGGAATACAAGGTGTGAATCTGGCAGTCTGGAAAAGAGGATACGCGTTTGAAAACATGAAGGAGGTTAAAAAGCAGGTAGTTAAAAAAAAATAAATAAAAAGGGGTGTGCAGCAAAAAAATATTAAAATCTACCAAAGGGTCAAATAAGAGAAATGTATAAGTCAGAGGTGAAAAACACACTGGAAATAAAGAGAGAGACTTGAGGCTGGGGGGCTGATGTAACTCTGTGGAGTTGAATGAGCTGCCAACGTCATAACATCAAGTCATTTATGTATATAGAACATTCAAAAACAACAGAGCTGACCCAAAGTGCTTTCCAGTTAAAAAGAATTAAATAACAAATACTACATACATAGCAAAATACATAAATAAAATAACATAAATAACATAGTAGAATATAAAATAGATAAATAAAAAAGCACAAATAACATAGTAGAACTATTTATTTTTTTTTGTTCTTTATTTCACCTTATACAATTTCTCGTATTAGGATTTTGTTAGTTTTCGCATACCCCTTGGGGTCAGAGCGCAGGGTCAGCCATTGTACAGCGCCACTGGAGCAATTACAGGTTAAGGGTCTTGCTCAAGGGCCCAGCAGAGTAGGATCTCTTTTGGCAGTGACAGGGATTTGAACCGGCAACCTTCGGGATACCACAGCAGGTCCTTAGCCTCAGAGCCACCACTTCGCTCCTAAAATATAATATAATATCAAATATTTAAATAAAATAACCTGAAAATGTACATGCAAGAAGTAAGAAAATGAAATTAAAATAGCATTAAAATCACAGTAAACTAGGGGGCTCTGCCCCCTGCTCACTTCACTTGCCAACCCCTGGGGGTAGGCACCATCACAGATGAGCCATTAAAAGGGTGTTGGGGTGCCCCTCTGTTAGAGAAAGTGATTGTATTTAAAGAAAGTATTTGGGGCGCAGTAGGAAGACTGTTTGGTCCTTAGTTATTATAGATAGAAAATCAGTCACTTGAGTATTTAAATACCAATGGATAATAAAACACAGTAAAAGTAAAAACGTAAAATGTAATAAAAAGTAAACAAAAAGCTAAATTACATTAACACTTTGCAATATTATGAATTACTTTATCGACTTTCATTCTATAAATGTTGCTTTTTTGAATTTCTGTTTGCATGTTGTTTGTGTTATTTTTCTCTTTCTTGTTTATTGGACAAATCTCTTTGGTTTTAATTTTTATTATATGCAGCTCTTCTTTGTTCATTTTCTTTATTTTTATGTTCATTATTAGCTGTTGCTGCTTTTTCTCTGTTGTGATCTAAAATTTGACGTTCTTGAATAAATAATTTGCTTTTCTGCCTTGCCATTATAACTGACTTGGTTGAAAGGTGAGTTAGCAGCACTGAGAGTGTTGCGGAGTGCTACAGAGAGAGGATGTGCGCAATAGGAGTAATGATTGGATGAGCAGTGTGGAGGGGCGTGGTCAAAGCTGAATAATGCGAACACAACGGAAAACATTTTTTTTATATAATAGAGAGGTGTAATAAAATAAACGACAGGTTAAGAAGAAGAGGGTAATAGTTATTAAAAAGAAATTAAAAGTAACATATTAGTGGATTTGACAAAAACCCTAAGAGAACCTCAAACTGAACTGAAAGCAAGAGAAAAAGTATGAGTCTTATTTTAAATTTAAGCTCATCAATAGTAGGGCAGGGCTTCATGTTGGACGGGAGACTATTCTAAAGTCTGGGGGCAGCTACAGGGACAGCCTGGTCGCCTTTGGTTTTGAGACGTGAATGATGAACTGAGAGGAGCTGTTGTGAGGATGACCTAAGTGACCGGGATGCTGAATACAGCAAAAACAATTAGCACATTTTTTAAATCAGCTTTGTATTTCACAGGCAACCAGTGCAAATGACCTAGAGCAGGAGTGAAAAGCCATCTTTCTTTGTTCCAGTTAAAAGTCTAGCCAGCTGCATTCTCAATCATTTGAAGTCTAGAAAGCGTGGAATGGGACAATCTCATATACAGGGAGTTACAGTAGTCAAGCTGAGACACGATAAAGGAATGGATAACTATCTCCTGGTCCTTTTGAGATAAAATCAGATTTAACTTGGCTATAAGTTATAAGTTCTAAGGTGAATAATGCTGCCCTTTAAAACACACTGCTGACTTGTTCATTAATATTCAATGAAGTGTCCAAAACACAACAAGGTTTTTAACCTGTTTTGTCTTGGTGCAGTTCTGTCTTACTCTACTTTCCCTTCTGTATTATTAATGTGTAGCCTTTGTTAGAATGCCTCAAATCCCAATGACTTAGCACCCTTTTATAAGGTATTGTACTTTATAACTTCTCCCTTCTACGCATCTCTAATCTCAGGTAATTACATAGAGTAAAAGACAAGCAGGAGTTAAGTTACAACTCAAATAATGTATTTTTGATAATAAAATAACAACGATAAGCAAAGTACAAGTGAATATTGGCAGCCATACAACCTGATAAATGCGTATTGCGGAGACTGGCCCAGACACAGACAGGCAGACACGTTCATTTTTCTCACCACACATTTATTTACACTATATACAATGTCCAAAGTGCTCCACGAACACCACAAGTCCCCAAAGTACTGGCCACACAATGCCTTTCTTCAGACCGCCTCCTGCTCTCCTGTCCAGCTCAGTCCTCTCCACTCCCGACTCTCGCCATCGTACGAAGGGAGGCGGCCCCTTTTATACACACCCGGATGTGCTCCAGGTGCTTCCCAGCAATCTCCCACCGACACACCCCAGTGTGGCGGAAATGCTGGCTGCGTACCCGGAAGCACTCCGGGTGTTCCCAGTTTTCTTTCCCTTCCGGGTGTAGCGGAAGTGCAGAGGTCCAGGGCTCCAAAGGCACAGGGGCGCCCCCTGGCGGTGACCACGGGCCCCTACAGGGTTGAGCTTCTAAGCTCTGTACCTGTGGCCCCCAAAGGAACCAGGGTGGTCGCCCCCACATGGTCTAGGGGTCCCGGCCAGATCGCCACCCCAGCCATCTCTGACAGTATGCAGTATGTAGTTTCAGGTGGCACACAGACGTGTCAGTTACTTTAAATGTCTCTAGTTAAGTCATCATTTTATGGCGTTCTTCAGGACAGGCCGCATGCCTGTCTCAATATGGCTGCCGAGTTGTGCTTCTCAGTGTGGTGGTCTTTTCAGTTTATGTTGTGTGAGATGCTCCTTCATCATGATGGTGTGAGAGAGAGACGGAGGGATAAAGCAACCAAATGTAAACATTCTCTGAACAACCAAATGATGCTACAGAAAGTCCTATCAATGATATAACACTAATATTACATTGGTTTGTCTAAGTTACAAATAAAGACATATAGATATTTCACAACACTAATATTACATTGGTTTGTCTAAGTTACAAATAAAGACATATAGATATTTCACAACACAACATAACTTCAGGGCAGCACGGTGGTGCAGTGGTAGTGCTGCTGACTCGGACTCACATTTAGGAGATCCGGGTTCGCTTCCCGGGTCCTCCCTGCATTGCAATCTAAAAGGAGTAGAGTAATAGGAGAGCAAAGGATATAGATAGATAGGATGGAGGAGTGTGCATAAGCAACTGAGGCCCAAAGAGCAGCTACAGTGGGACAGTCCCAAAATGTGTGGAGAAAAGTGCCCCATACGTTAAGGACACACTGGTGACAGAGGAGATCAGGAGCCAAACCCATCAGGAAATGCGTTTTATGATAATGATAAACTCTAAGGACAATTTTATATTGGATATGTTGATAATTCAAGTTTCTGGAGGAATTTGTTATGCTTTTTAAAATTGTATGCCAACATAACAGTGCTGACAGGGACAGATTGGAGACTCATTTCTGAGTGAATGGGATAGGTGTAACTATGGAATCACAAAGACAAGCATACAAAAGGGAAATGCATTTAGTAGGAAATGAAGACAGGAAAAAATAATCAAATAATGGATGGTTGAGAACAGGGGCAGAAAAACTTGTTCCACACAATATGAGAACAGATTTATTCTGTAAACAGAAAAAGAAAGAGGAGGAAGGTATTGCATATTTGTCTTTTAGAAACTGGATCCATCAAACAAATCACTGAGTGAAGGTCAAGTTGTAATAGGAGATGGGTTGCCCACCAATATTTAGAGAACTGTTGTAGAACAGTGATATAAGGGAGTACGAGCGTGGAATGGAACCGAAGATTTTCTACCTTGTGCCAAATATGCAAAACATAATTTAGAAGAGGTGTGGACAGCTTTTCACAAAAAGGCTCAGAATCAAGTTAAAAGGCTAAAGAATCATTATTTGTGGGAAACTCTTCTTTACCTAGCATTTCCCACCACAGCCACAGGTATATGCAATAAGCTCAATTATCAGCACAATAAAGCACTCCTTTCTTTTTTTTTCTCTGTCACTGTCTCTCCCACTCCTCCTTGCAAGCTTTGTCTACCTTCTACCAGACTCTGGTTCCTGGAAATGAAGCAGGCAGCTCCTTTAATCTATCACCCGGAAGAACTTCTTGTGATCTGTAGATGTGGTCCGAAAGCACTTCCTTGGTGAGGCATAAGCGCCTGCAATAGGGCTCCCTGGTCCCTGCAGTACCCCCTGGTGGCACCCACTGAACCCAACAGGGCTGAGCCTACAAACTCCAAGTCCCATGATGCCCTGTGTTGGCTGCCATCTAGTGTTCTGTGGGAGACAATGTCCTGTTCATGCTGTCTCTCCCTGCCCCTCCTGACAAAGGGTGTCCTGGCCAGGCCAGACTCCCAGCTGTCCCTCACAAAGGATTATGTTCATCTTTTCCCTTTTTGTTTTAAACCTGATGAATGGAAACTGCTGCAGAGAGTGAAGGGAGACAAGATTTATTTCTACAAGTAGCCAGGATGGAGGGGAAAGTGGAGGGTTTAACTATAGGGAGATCGGACAAAAGACATATGCCCAATGGTACAGTTCAAATTCGGGAAGTTAAATACCGCCGCCCCGTGTGGCTCGAATTAAAGGGGAGTGTTTGATAGAAGGTCTTTTACCGCTCCATAAAAAGCAGCTAATGTCTGATATGATGTGGTACCAAAAAGGAAAAAGGTGGGGGATGAGGGAGAACTGAATTAACAAAATTTAAATGAGGAAGACTATTAATTTTAATGATTACCAAATGGGCCTTAAAGGAGAAAGTGAGGTTATTCCAGGCCAGCATTGACTGTTTTACCTCATTAAACAGGGTGTGGAAATTTGACAGTACAATATCAGTAATGGAGGGTGTAATAATGATTCCCAAATATTTGATGGAGTTAAGAACAGGAGTTAAAGGAAGGAAAAAAACAGAGATTGACGAGCACAGTTTATGGGGAACAGTCCAATTAATTTTATAGCCCAATAAGGATTTGTATGCATGAAATAATGTTAACCCGTGGGGTGTGTCAGAAGGAGCCTTTCCTAAAAACAGAGGAATGTCATCAACATATAAAGATACCTTATGGGCTGTATTATAATCCAAAATAGGCATAAAGATATCGAATGCACGTAGAGCGACAGCTAGAGGCTCCAGCCAGATAATAAAAAAAGATAATGGATGTCCCTGTCTAGCGCCTCTGAACACATGAGAAAGAAATGACAATTGAGAGTTTGTTAAAGCTGAAGCAGAGTCCCGGCTTGAAGTTATCAGAAAGCATCGCACGTTTACTTGTAAGGCCCCTCCAATCAGTACTCAAAAGAAATTGTTGGCTTCACACTTGAACCTTCACTGAAATGCAGGCTCAGCTAAGATCTTCTCGGCATGTAGGAGTGTGGTCCTCAAATAGTCTTCAGCACTTTGAAGTACACGTGCCTGTCGACGCTGGAACATGAAACACTCCCACACACTTGCACGCAGACGAGTCTCGAAAATAAAAACAAGTTTTCTTTTTTGCCTTACTCCTTATGTTACATTTATTTTATTTTTAGACAACTCGTTGTTCAATAAAATGTCTGAGCTGCTGTCTCCTCCAGTATCCCTAGTAACCTACTGGCAGCTGTGTACCCTGATAAAAATAAGAAGAATATAATAATAACAGGGAGACGAGCACCATTTGTGAATAAGAAAGTCAGAAAAACAGGAATACTGAAAATTGTAGAAAGAGAAGGACAGGTTTTGCTTGGCACTGGTTGGTCCGCTGCGATGAAGGACCAAGTGGACACTTGCAGCTGCACACAAGTCCACATTTATTAGTATTTATTTTCTATAGTGGAAAATAGAGAAACTTCAGAGTCGTCCTTTTTAATAGAAAAATTGTGACGGGGCCATACCAGAATTTTCCTGTCTGTGTACAGACCCCTCTGTCATTAACATCATTGTTAACAATAACTTATCTCACTTGTCTCTCCTTTACTAATAGCTCATCAGACCATTCAAGTCACAGGTTGTGGGTGTCTGCTCTGACTTGCATGACATTAGGTGATTGTGATTCACTCTGGCGTTGTCATTATGTGAAAAAATCACAGTCACAGAGATTTAACGCTAAGTAAAGTGAGAGCCTCGCAACCACCCACTGCCCATGAAAATCTATGGATTATGAACTCCGTAAAGTGAACGAGCAACACCTTAAGCTTAGAATCAAAAGTCTCTGAGGTGAAAAGGGACAAGTCGCAATAATGCAGAAAGAACATGGAGACTACCAGCTAGAATGAGATGAAGGGTAGACCATCTATGCAAGTCTTGCTTAATTTTTTCCATGCAGACAGGAAAATTACCCGTAGGTATTTAAACTGACCTGCGATGATAAAAGGGAAGGTGTCCAATCTAATATTGTGTGCTTGAGAGTTCACTGGAAAGAGCACACTTTTATTCAAATTAATTCTGAAACCAGAAATCTTTTGAAATTCTGTAAGTGCTTTTAGGACTGCAGGCACAGTATTTTGTGCATCTGATATATACAGAACCATATCATCTGCATATAGTGAAATTTTCTGTTCAAGTCCTCCTCTGATAATACCCTTTATCTGATAAGCATTTTGACAGTAAACTGCCAGTGACTCTATGGTAATCCCAAAAAGCAGTGGTGACAAGGGGCATCCTTATCTAATAGCACGTTCTAGTTTGAAGTAGTCTGAATTAATGTTGTACATATAAACTGAGGCTTCTGGACTGGTATACAGTAGT
The DNA here is from genome assembly GCF_016835505.1 of Polypterus senegalus. Taxonomy (NCBI): domain Eukaryota; kingdom Metazoa; phylum Chordata; class Cladistia; order Polypteriformes; family Polypteridae; genus Polypterus; species Polypterus senegalus. The sequence continues at coordinate 26,102,908 of NC_053166.1, read as the reverse complement.
TTAATCCATGCACAAATGTTCGGGCCAAACTCAATTCTCTCCAATGTAATGAAAAGGTAGTTCCATTCAACCATATCAAAAGCTTTTTCAGCATACAACGATAATAATTTCTCTGGGGTATTAGACTTTGTGGGTGAATATATTACATTAAACATACATCGAAGATTGGAAGCTAAGTGTCTGCTTTTAATAAATCCAGTTTGATCTTGTGATATTACCAAAGGAAGCACTTTCTCAATCCTTCTAGCTAGGACTTTGGAGAGAATCTTAACATCATTGTTCAGAAGTGAGATTGGTCTGTATGATGCGCATTGCAATAAGTCTTTATTTTGCTTAGGAAAGATGCTAATTAATGCTTGGCAAAAGGTTTGAAGTAGAATTTTATTGTCTCTAGCAGACTACACACACAGCATAACTTGAGCTGCACCCTGCATATCTGGTAGCAGCGCTAACTACTGCAAGGACAGGAGATTAGTGGACAATGTTGTGGAAGATAGGGTCCTCTAATCCTAGTATGCTCTTTGGAATTGTCCAATCAGTCAATCAAGCAGGCAGGACGAAGGTCAATGGGGAGTTCTGTTATTCTGAGTCTTGCAAGAGGTAACACACTCACAGAAACACAGACATAAGAGTAGCAATGAGTAAATGCTACAAAGAAGAAACTGGCACTGTGTTCTTTTATACACTTTATCAATCAGATTACAGTCTGAAGGAATTTATTACATTAGCCAAGGACTTTTAACATTATTGGTTACATTCAGTTACTAACAGGATATGGCAGGACAGTAACAGCTTAAATGGTTACAACTGACCAGGTGCACTTACTAGCAGTCCATTACTTTAATTGAGTTCATTACTTTCAAGTGGGCACAAGATGTACAGCTGTGTGCCACCTCTGCATGTGCTGCACAGTCCTGAGCTGTTTTGCATGGCTTAATTTAGAACAAGTTCCCTTTTGCAGCTTAGCAGAACCTATCAGCAGAAACCATCCTAATCACAACTGATACAGCAAACACGCTTTACAAAGGGATTAACTATATTTCTTTTATATCATGAAGCCGTTCTTGTTTCTGTCTCATAATTATAGCTAGATAATAATACAAAATTATCTGATAAACTCTGTATACATAATATTGCTTATTGTAACCTTTTAGCCTTTAAACGTAAGCTCAGAAGAGTAGGAGGATTCAGCACAAACCCAACAGATAGCTGGTTTCCTTTTTTAACAGCACACCTACACTGCATGTTATATGCGCACTGAATCAGGATCCAAATTCAATTTACACAACATAAAGCTGGCAAACAATTGAGAAAACGATTTTCAACACACCTATTCTTTCCACACCAGGATTCACCAAATCAAGTGATACGCAGCTATACCTCAAAGTTAGTTCTGACACCACTTCATCTGTATAGAAGCTGTTGAAATGCTTTGAGGACATTAAATATTGGATGGCACAAAATTTCTTACAGTTAAACAAAAATAAAACAGAGGTCATTCAGTTTGGTCCTACCACATCTGCATTTGAAACTCAGTTAGGCTCCTTGGCAGCAATGATTCATAATGATGTCAGGAACCATCATATCATCTTCAAGTCATCACTAAGGTTTGAAAAAAAAACAAATCTCCATGGTAGTAAAGTCCAGTTTTTACCAACTGAGGCAAATTTCTAAACTAAAATCCTTTCTATCGCAGAAGGACTTGGAAACAGTCGTTCATGTCTTTATTACATCTCACCTAGATTATTGTAATTCCTTATATGTGGGTCTGCCAAAATCTGCTCTGCCGTGCCTTCAGCTCGCTCAAAATGCTGCAGTTAGATTCTTAATTGGGTCAAGAAAAAAGGATCACATCTCCCCCACTTTAGCCTCTCTATCTCCACTGGCTACCGGTGAGGTGTCGTATTGATATTAAAATCTTGGTTGTTTTAAAAACCTTGCATGGTCTTGCTCCAAAATATATCTGTGACCTCCTTCACCCACTATGTGGCACCAAGAGCACTGAGGTCATCTGGACAACTTCTCCTTGTAGTGCCAAGATGTCAGCTGAAGTGGAGGGGAGACTAAGCTTTCCCAGTTGATGCTATTAGGCTTTGGAATGACTTACCTCTTCACATCAGGTCTTCATCCTCTATCCAGGTTTTTAAAAGTCATCTTAAGACCTGCTTAATTTCTTCTGCCTTTCACTATGTATAATGGGATTACGGTGGATGTTATAATTGCTTGTCTTGTTAATCTGCTTCAGCATGATTGTTTGCATTGTGTATACTTTAATGCTTCTATGTACAGCATTTTGGCGCAACCTCTGTTTTAAATGTGCTTTTAGAAATAAATAATTAAATCTAAATTCTGCATCTTAATCAGATTGGGTGGCCCCGTGCTAGGGTTTCCACCCCTATCATCTTCATCTTGGTGGTTGTAGCATCTTCCCAACAGTATCAGAAAGCAAAGAATTTTTAATTTTAACATCTTTTCCCCTCAACTCACAACACAGTGAAATCAGATGTTGCTTTCTCACTGTGATGATGTCGTCTCACACTGCCACCTGGTGGAATCCTCCAGATTTAATTAAAGTACGCGTCCAAGTGTAGACAGTACACTTCTTGTATAGCAGCAGCATCCTCAAGCTCACACGTGATGTAGCATTACGTATATCCCTGGCTCTTTGTCCTTTGACCATCCTGTGGATTCCTTTGATGATAAGATAACACAATTCGACTTAAATAGGAATAAAAGGAATTCCTGCAGTCAAGGCGATAAGAAATGAAACTCTGCGTGACCTTTACAGAATCAAATACACCAAGGATTGCCTAATCTTTGAAAAATGTCACAGGCTGTATCAAAATCAAAGACAAGAACTTAATGTGGGGGTGGCGATTTCAGGTTCTAAATCATTTCTCAAGGGCCTTTGGACCCAGAGCTTGTTTACATGTTTGGGTTTCTTGTATTTAGTTAGTATTTACGATAACTGAAGGGAAGGCTAAGCTTCTGAACTGTTAATGTCATTGAGACCATCCTGAAGTGTTGTGAAGTCTTTTTATTTCACAGGCAAGTGGATATGAGTTTCCCTGCAATAAAAAATAGATCAGTTTTAGCTACGGAGAGTCAAGATAAAACCTCGAGTGGAAGGGGGTCAGGAAAATTCAACATATTCTTTTTTTGACGTTAACCAATACCTATTTGTCTTCAAGTGTGTCACCTCTTTTGCTGCCATTCCTACAGTGACATTTGCTCATGTCACCAGTGTGCTGTGGCACATTGGTGTGCCATGGGAGCTACCCAGTTGTGCTGTGGAAATAATAGTGTAGCACACCTGGGTCTGAAACTGAGAGGGACAAGGTCCACAAGTGGGTGAGACCTGTCTGAGGAGGAAATGTCCACCTGGTGAAGCTGGTATAAAAGCAGCTTCAAAATCGCTATGCTGTAGACACAGTACTTCAAGCACTTCAGACACATCTGCTGACTCCATCTGTCTGGGCGTTTGGTCATCAGCTGGTGGATAGTGGGCATTTAAGTTGCTTCTGAAGCAGAGAGGGGTGGGGAAAGGGATGAAGCAGCTGGGAGATGCTAGCAAAATGCTCACTAAATGCCATGTTTGCAAACGATCTCGGAGCTTCTTTTTTATTGGCTTCTCCAGTCATCCCGCCCCTTTGGATAATTGAGTATACATATGAGATATAATGCATTTGTGATTAGTAGAATAGCAGGGGGGCTAAGTGTCCCACCACAGAAAAAAGGTGGAGAATAATGGATCTATGAGATTTTCTCTTAGGACGCTAAAGCAGTTCTCTGTAGTTCATCTCTCACTGGAAAAACTCTCAGAGGTTGTGCATTGATTGGATACCTTATTTGCATACATGAGAAAAACTGTAAGTAGGAATTGTGGGTAAAGTTTCCTATTTAAAGATAAATTTTAACTTTGTCCTACGGTGAGATTAGCTTATGTCACTCCTCAAACAAAAGGAATTGTGCCAGTGTGTCCATCCCAAAGCTGCTAGTGGCATTTCTGGTTTAAAGAAAACGCTCTCACATCTAGTCGGCACCATTACTTACTGTAGAGCTTCAGTTGCTGACTCTGCATGTGGCGCTTCTGTGATATTTATCTCTTTTTTGATCTGCTGTTTTACTGTGCATATTGGGTCTTTATGCTCCTGTTAGTCATACCGTTGTGACCTCTGCTTTTTAAAGATGACATTTGCCTTTGAAGTGTGTGATCTTTTCTTTCCCGATTATTCATCGGACCAGTAAGTTCCTTCACTTGGTTCTAAACTATTGGAGCTGCATCCATTTTCCTCCCACTTGGAAATAACCCTGTTTTCTTTACATTTTACTAGTCAAGTGCCAGCATGGATAAAACGTGGTGATTCTGCAGAGGTGTTAGCTAATTCCAAAGAATTACCCAGGGCAGGGAATTTGGACCCAAAGTAGTGGAGGTGTTTATTTAGATAAACTACCACTTCCTCCAGAATTTATAGTTGTGGTTTAGTGACTATATCACTAAACTGACTGACTAACTGAATCCAAGTTGATCTGATTGAAATTCATTTTCTTGTGCTGACATTCACTTCACTGAATGCACCCGTTAAATAAATTCATTCAAACAAAACTTTCTCTTCATGAATAAATAAACCAGCTTCAGAAAGTATTCAGACACCCTTCACTTTTTACAGGTTTTGCTCTGTGTCTGCCTTTTGCTAAAATCATTTAAGTTAATTTTCTTCCTCATCGGGTAACACTCAGTACCTCAAAACATCAAAGCAAAAAATATGATTTGGTAAATTTTAGCAAATTTATTTAAAAGAAAAAACTGAACTATTACTTTGGCACAAGCGTTCTTTCCTCATCACTTTGTTGTAGCCCCTTTGGTAGCGATAACAACATGGAGTCTTCTTGGGTTTGTCACAACAAGCCTCACCCATCTGGAGATTTTCTACCATTATTTGCTGCAGATCCTCTCAGACTCCATCAGGTTGGATGGAGACTGGCAGTGGATGGCTGTTTTCAGGTCTCACTGGAGATCAGGTTCAAGACCAGGCTCTGGTAGAGCCTCTCAATAACATTCCAAGAGTGGTCTCCTCTGCTGTCTTTGCTTTGAGTTTAGGGTCACTGTCCTGTTGGAATATAAATCTTTGGCCCAGTCTGAGGTCTGGAGCAGGTTTTCATTAAGAATGTTTCCAGGGCCAGCTCTACCATTTAGGTCAACTAGGCAGTCGTCTAGGGTGGCAAAATTTTGAGGGTGGAATGATTTTAAGCAGTACAGACCTAAAAAACTTTGGACTCAATAGGACTGTCCGATTATTATTTTTTTTAATATTATCTTCTCATACTAGCAATGTTAGGTCTTAATGTCTGATGGCTTACCTACATAAACTACAACAACAGTGATAACATTATTAATAATCCTCAAACTGTAGCATCTAAGACACAGACATAGCAAAATAAAATTATGGTAATGGTAACAGGATTCTTGAATGCATTGCTAAAGGCCAATTTCCCAAATAGGTTTACAATAAAACATGACAAATAGTGGTCTCCATTGTTCATGACCATCTATGACAGTGTTTTTCAACCAGTGTCCTACAGCACAGTGGACAGCAAAGTCCATCTGTCTGGGTGTGTGGTAGCCAACTGGTGGATAGTGGGCATATGAGTTGTCTTTGAGGGCTGGGAAAAGGGACAAAGAAGCTGGGAGATGCCAGCAAAGTGCTCACTAAGTACTGTGTCTGCAGACGCTGATCTCGGAGCTCCATTTTTACTGTCTTCTCTGGTAATCTAACCCCTTTGGATAGTTGAGCACATGTATGTATGCCACTCCAAAAGAGTGTGAAGGGAAGGTGGTGCCCAAGAACCTCAAACTCCAACACGAACACACCAAGAAAGTCCAGGGTTCAAACAAATGGGTTTTTATTGCACAAATACCTCCAAAATAGTAGCAATCACCTCTGCTCTCTCCACCACAGCGCTGTCCTCCAGTTGAGTGTTGCTCGCCCTCTTCCCAGCCCTGACTTGCCTGGAAAAGGCAGTGTGGCCCCTTTTATTGAGTACTTCCGGTGCCAGGGCTGTAGCCCATTGGAAGAACTTCCCGGTCACACATAACAGGGAGTATATCTCCCTGCAGTGCCCTCTTGCGGCACCTGTGGACCCCAGCAGGGCTTTGCTGCCGGATTACAATTTTTGGCATTACCTGCTGGTTCCTGAATGGATGCTGATATTGAGGGTCACAGCCATCTAGCAACTGGGGGGAATAAACATGCCCAGACACAGTTCTTCCCTGTCCTTATTTTTTTATCCCGGCCAAGTCCATTCAGGATTCCTGTCCATTTGTCTGGAGTTTCAGATAAGGAACAATATTCTGTTCTGGCTGGGATATCCATCTATCCATTAGGGAAGCATTGTCTGGGTGCTACATCCTCCCCTCTTTCAGCCAGGATGTCTTTCTGTCCATTCGGGGCCTCCCATCTGGGTAAGGTGTCTTACTAATTCCTTGTTGGGATGCCTATTCATCTGGGTGCCACCTACAAGAGAAATATCCACATATGGCCAGATATCCAAAATCCACTCACTTTCGGCTTCTGCCTAGGCCTGTAAAGCCATTGTGACATCAGTGTTGAGGAAACTAGTAACAGGAATTGGGCAGTTCTTCGGAGATTTTGCAAAGCGCCTCCTCTTGATGCAATTCGCCAAATCACACTTTACCCATCACGGATACACAATAATCCCATAATCATCCCGAATGTGACAGACTTGGATATATGTCAGAAATCAGAATCTGATGAGGCTGCAAAAGGGAGAGATGCAACCTAATTTAAAAGGCAATTAAAATATTAGGTCATCAAAAAAAAATCTGTTGAATATAAATCAAGGGACTCTAATGAGGTTACATGTGGTGTGACACACTTTTGGTAAAAACCGCAATGGCAGCTTTACAACCTAAGAAAGAGAGAAGAAGAAGAACAACAACCAAGTGTCTGTCGGGACCAAAGGACACGTCTAGCTCTGATGGGCTCAGGGAATTAAACCTCTGTAGTGGTCACCACAGAAACCCATGTGGGGTGATCTTCATAATTGTAATAGTGTTTGGTGTATGCATATACAGTATATATACACATATATAGCCAGAGGCCTAAACAATATTTCGTTGTAATGAAAAGTTTGTGGTAATAAGATTCAGTTTTTGATGCTATGGTGCTTTCTTTTAACTTGCCTCCAGGCGTTTGCAATAATTTCAATAACTTTTTTCACGTTAATTTTCATCTCCTCCTCTCTACAAGTTATGCTGCCGAGAATTTTTCTCAGCATTTCCTTTGCGATAATACACTTTGAGGGTGCAAATGATGCCTAAATCCAATGGCTGAAGCGCTTGCTGTGCAATTGAGTGGGAGGAACTCAACTCGAATATTATCTAAATGTAGAAGCATGCTGTGTGTGAGCAGCGTGGTTATCAATCCGAAGGAGAATCTTCCTTTTCTTCTTCTTCATATTTTGAGGTTTCTGAACTTTTCTGGGAAATCCACAGGGTGGTACAGGGTTTGTCCCGAAGCATGATTGCCGTATCTGTGGAAGATTGCTTGTCACAGTGCTACAGTGGAGCACTTTGAGAAGCAGATCACGGTCAAGCACCTGTCATCGAAGGGTGATGCAAGAACCATTATAAATGTAGGGAACAGTATAACTTGGCTACTGACCTGGCTTCGACTATGACTGTTTACTGTGTCTTTGTATAAGAGAGCGGTAGAACCTGCTACAATAAATAACCATGCTGTTCCTGTTTCAAGCTGGTTTTGCTAAAGTACTGAGACTCAGCCTCAAGTTTTGGGGTGCAAGACAGAGACTCACACATCACAATATCCTTGTCATGTTGTCACAGCCAGTTTCCCCAAATATATTGAGTCATCCAAGCTTGCTGGTTTGCTTTACACTCACAGTGAAGGAATGTAATGCTCTTAAAACACAGAGGACTGGTCAACTTGCCAATGATGAGAGGAATAACTGCTTTTTTGACATATTCAAATGCAGCAGTATGCATACATTTGCACTGAGGCCCAAGGTTTGCAATCTGAGATTTTTCTTCTATTTCTGCTCGGTCTTTCAAAAAAATTGACAATGTCAATGGTGAAATTCCAAATTCACTGGAAACATCTTTTTATTTTTTGCCAGAATCAAGAGCCACAAAAATATCATTTTTTTTCTAATGTGAACTGTTGTCGTTTTTTCTGGTCTGCCATTTCTATAAGAGGGTGACAATGAGGTAAATTCCAGTGGATGTTTGTCAAATGTCGACGAGCAATAAGCAAAAGTATCACTGAAAATCACAGAAAACAAACAGCTAAAAAACAGTAGGAGGAATGTTCGAAGAAAGAGAACATTTTTAAATGTTTCTGTTTGGGGATCATTGTGCACAACTGAGCTGTGACCACAGAACTAACTGTTCTGTGGATGATTCATTCAGGCATTTCAAGGTCTTTTGGGCACTTTGTTGTAATGAAAGTATCTGCTGAATGTATTTCGTAGTAACAATATTTTTAGACACTGTCTTATAATGTTTATGTAAGGTGCTCAGAAGTTTAGAGGTAATATTGTTCTACAAGTGACATACTGCAGGTTTATTAGCATTTATTATACAAGTAAAAATTTCTCTCTTCTCTGAACAGGCATACATAAATTTCATTCAGAGGAATTCTTTAGTTTAAGTAAAGGTGAATCACATCTTCAAGGACAACTACTGGAAATTAAAGGGAAGTGCCTTTGAGATTGAAAACAGCAAGGAATTCTTTACTCAAAAGCTCATGAAAATCTTGAGAAACAACAGCTGATGTGGAGAACACAGTTACTTTAAAAAATTTAAAGATGATATATTAGAACAAATTATTGGAAAACCAATGAGTTTGATGGTTTGAATGGTCTCAATTCACAGTCATGGGGATATTGGTGGGTGCTGGACCCCATCCAAAAAGCTTAGGGTACAACGCTGGATCTGTCTCCATACAGGGTGCCAGTTCATCACGAGACACTTTCACTCACATACTGTACTCATTTGTACCCAATTTAAAATAAAAAAAAAATTTCTATATTGCTCAGCCCTGTCACTTTAAAATCAGACATTTTTGTTATGTTCCTGTCCTGTCTGATAGAGGTCTGAACCAAAGAGTAGACCTTAACACCACAGGCAGCCTAGTTCCAAACCCCAAACTGCAGGCTTTTGGCATGCTAAGGCCCAAAATTGGAGCAGAAGCTTTTCAAGTCATAGAAATCAAAGGGGAAAAGAGAGAGAGAGAAACTAACTGATATGATTGGTACTTTTATTCCATTTTTCCTGTCTCCTTGGGGTTCTACGTAAAAGTTGTACATAATTTCTAGCATTTTGAAACCCAAGGATTTCAAGTTCAGTATTTGTTTTTTCTAATTAAAAGTTAAATGTTAAAGTTGCTAAATAATTTTTGCAATTTGTTTTTGGTGTGTGGCTTCATGATTGTGGTGCTGCTGACCATTGCTGTGCAGTATGATGTTAGAGGTCATTACCTGTGACTCACTAGTGTGATCGTATAAAGGTCAGCACAATGCACTTCCTATCCATCTGAGATTATGGATAAAACCTGAGAGTTAGCAAATGCCTTTCTTTGTTTGACTTTTATGTATTGCGCTTGGGCTTTGACTGTGGACGCCCAACCATTGTATGAGCGTGTTGAACATTCCAATCCATAGCCATGGGCAAAGATTTGCCTATCATGCCACCCCTACCCCTCATAACAAAAATATCTTTTCAGAACAATGTGTAAACTGTGGTAAAGCAATACTCTATTTGTGACACCACCCAAATGCCACTTTTGTCTGAGTCCTACTTTTACACAACAATTTATGGAGGATTCTCTCACACTCTTCTGAGTAATACAGTTTTAGATGGGGCTTTAACAGGTTTTGGGGGATTTTGAGCTCCACACATCATACATAACAAATGTTTTCTGCCGGGCCAACACATGTACAGAAGTTCAATAATGTTACAAGTATTTTAGTTTGCTTGGCTTTTAAATCAACACTTTCTCATAGCAATGATTTTCTGTTATACTTGCCTCCATTGCCAGCTTATGGGTACATTAGGCCCTAAGCAGACTCGGTTACAAGCACCCAAAAAGAGACATCCAAAAGAGTCCGGAATTACTTTATTATTCCCCTTCTTTTCTATCCTGACCCACAGGAATTCCAAGTGATCCGGATCAAAAGGCTATTACACACATCCCAGTGAGGACTCCAGTAGTTCAGATGAAAAAGACTGGCACTTACCCATCCTGGAGGGGTTTGTGCAGGTTGTTTGGATCCTGGCCTCCCAAGTTATCACAAAAAAGTGACAGAAAATTCTTTCGTACCTTATTTGGCAGCATAAGCAAGTAGGAGAAGGAGAATCCTGCTCGCAGCGCCAGGCTGTCAAAGATAAATTTGTGAAGCCATGTCCAGGCTGGAAGGGAAACCTTTATTCTTAGCACACATAGAGTCATGCAGTTCAAAGAAGGCAGTGACCGAATTAGAGCTCTTGATCATCTTCCTAAATACATAAAACAATTTCAGATGTATGTGAATTCTCTCAGTGATCTTTTCACTGTACTTTTAAGTTAAAACAAGAGAAATAAGGCCCGGGAAACAAAATGGTTTTATTCCTTATAAAGATTTAAACTTTACGCTTGGCAAAACTACATGAAAGATCAATGCCGGAATGAAAGTGCTTACTAATAGTGAAAAATATAATTGCCAATGTTGAATAACCTAATACAGTGTTTCTCAACCTTTCTTTCATGTGTGCCCCATTTTTTCAAATTAGTTTTTGTGGCTCTTCATTAAAGTTTTTATGCACATTTTCAGATTGAGATCCATCCAACAACACTAAACTTTAATTTGGGAATGCAAAAGAAATTGGCAGAAATTCTCAAGTCTAAATTAGACTGGGGCATCAGTAATATTTTTTACGATCAAAATATACACTCACATATGTGACACATTTAAAATTAAAATTCATGTGATAAAATATATGGTAAAATTCAAACATTTCTTCGGTTTTCTTTAAATTTCATGAATTTTTTTAGTAATGTTAATAATTCCCCATTTTCAATGATACCATTCTTCTTCTTTCGGCTACTCCCATTAGGGGTCGCCACAGCGGATCATCTTCTTCCATATCTTCGTGTCCTTATCATCTTGTTCTGTCACACCCATCACCTGCATGTCCTCTCTCACCACATCCATAAACCTTCTCTTAGACCTTTCTCTTTTCCTTTTACCTGGCAGCTATATCCTTAGCGTTCTTTTCCCAATAAGTCTAATATCTGCATGTGGATATATTTTAGAAGTAACTTCTTCTTTCGACTGCTTCCGTTAGGGGTCGCCACAGCGGATCATCTTGTTCCATATCTTACTGTCCTCATCATCTCTCTCTGTCACACCCACCAACTGCATGTCCTCCCTCACCACATCCATAAACCTTCTCTTAGGCTTTCCTTTTTTCCTTTTTCCTGGCTGCTCTATAAATTACAAATATTATAAATACTCATAAGAATACTATCACTTCTTATTTCTAAAACCAATAACTGACATATTAGCAATTACAGAGGTTACTTATATGGTAAGAAAGAGGGATGAGAACTTGAATTATGATGTTTACTTATGGGCGGACAGGCCTATTCACATGTCTAGATGAATCTTGAATTGACAAGTGATGCCACTAATAGTAGCAACCCCTGATTTAATAGAAACGACACAAAGAGAGTCACAGACTGGTGCCTTTATCTTTATTCAGGTCTCAAACTTTACTTTCTTTATTAGTGCTGTTATACCGTCAAAAGCACTCTGAAAACTATAAACAAAAAATATGAGCATACATTTCTTAACATTTTACAAAGAAACAGAAAAAAATGAATAAATGAAACAACATATAATCAATTGTGTACCTCACTCCATTTACCAAGAGTGCAACAATTTTAAAGATTACCATTTTAGAGATTTGCTTTCCATTTCACAGTTTCTCCACACTTCCGGTATTCTGTGTCATTACGTCCCCTATGTGTGAAATGATTTTGTGGTCATTTACACTAATACCACAGAGCTGATAGTTGATGTACTCTGCATGATTTTTCTACCATAAACAGTTGCAATAAATGAGTTTGTTTCAATAAATAAATAACAGTTTCATTTTTTCCCCACAGGTTGAGAAACACTGACCTATTATGCATGTCTTTCAGTTCTAGGGACAAAAACTTAAGTACCCAGAGAAATACCTGTGAAAACACAGTATGGAATTCACACTCGGAATGCTAGATTTCGGACCCAGTAGCATTAATTGCATTACCACCATGCCATCCTTGTTTAATTAACGCACCAAACAGGCCACCTTCCTTCCGGGTCGCAGATTCCATCAGCACCAGAGCCGACACCGTCACATAGCTGCAGGTGCAGAGCTGACACGCAGTCTTTGGTCCACTTTCATAAATGCTGTTTTTGGAGGTCAGTTATGTGAAGCTTTGCCAGCCAATGCCTATGCTGTGGGTCAGGGTGACATCTGAGTTATTCTCTTTCCGCCTGGCCCTCACTTATTTTATCTTTTATTCATCTTAAAGAAGGCAATGCTCTTTATATCTGCTCTGGACACAATCATTCTTGCTATTCCTTGGTGAGGTGAATGGCTGTGTACTTCAGAAGAAGGAGGAGGTAAAAAAGTCCGCTTTTCAAGCAAACCGAGGACCAGACGAGGACGCATGTCTTGTGCTCATCTTGTGGCTGTCCGCTTGCCTTTTCTTTTCCTTCTTATCGCCCACAGCAGCTGCTGCATAAGAAGCAGCTCATCCTGAATTAGCAGACACAGCTGCACAGTCTAATTCCATCGAGATATCCTGCGGAGGTTTCTTCTGTTGGCATTAGGATTTTTGTGCTTCCCAAACCAAAAAAAAAAATAAGCAGAGCAACTTTAAAGTATAAGGAACAATGAGTGGGAATGAGCGCCTGCACGCTCGACAAAGGAAACAGACGACCCGACAATGCTCAGTGAAGCGTCTTGTGCAGTACAGTGTGTTGCATTTACATTTATTTATTTGATGCGTTCATCCAAATCTGTTCATAGCTTGCAAGATGTTTGTTTCCATATTTTTGCAATATGAGAGGCAGTAGTAACTTGTTGAGGGTCACATCGGGAGGCACATGAGGACTGGTCCTGTCCCCCCTGCCACATAGCCCAACTGGCCAACAGCAGCCATAAATGAAGGAGGGCAAAAAGTTTGATTTAACTGACCAGGATGACCAGCTGAAGTACAGGACAGCTCTCTTTAACTTTTTGGTTCTTACCTTTTCCACACCCATTTTTGCTTTGGGAATATGAATATTTTAATCTTCATAATCGTCTTTGCATGAAAAGTATTTTTAAATGTACTTAAAACATTTTTGCATCCGTTTAAACACCATTTCATTTTCTCATGGGTGTCACCATTGTGTGGAGTGGAATGTCACTGGATGTGCTTGGTGAGTGATGGCATTGTCACAAATGTATGAAGGTCAGCACTATGAGCTTTCCTGAGTATCCGATGTTTTAAGGAAAGATATAAAATTATAGTTATTGTCGATCTGCTGTAGTCATGTTCTGGCAAATTAACTTTGTGTAATGTCAATGTAAAGTAGTTCTGCTTCAATTTATAGTTGTGGACCTTGGCTTGATGACTTCTTGGCTACAAAACCATCATTGACATTTTGGTTCATGTCATTTCTTTTTGCTGCTTACAAGGGAGTCAGAAGTACTCAGACCTTCCTACTTTCTGCACTCTTTATTGTGATGTAAATATAATTTTAAAGGGATAAATTTGCTATGTGTGCCCATCAATCTACACTCAATAACCCATAATGGCAAAGTGAACACATGGTGTCAGAAAGGTTTGCTCTTGATTCCTGCTTTGTTGACTTCTTGGCTTTTTTATCCTGGCTGTCATCTCTTTGTTTCATAATTATTAATTTTGAATATTGTTATTATAGACTTGGTTTTCATATTAGTTTTTGGACTTTCTATATTTAATATATACATTTCAGAAGGAAGTGTTTTCTTCCTTGGGAAAGGAAAGTCCCATGGACCTCCAGTCATTTAAATGTAGGCTGTAGATCTGCGTAGCGTATATAGGTCTTTGGCTTTTATATTTTCAATTATTTTCTGAAGCATCAGGTCTATCTATCTATCTATCTATCTATCTATCTATCTATCTATCTATCTATCTATCTATCTATCTATTATATAGTGCCTTTCATATCTATCTATCTATCTATTATATAGCACCTTTCATATCTATCTATCTATCTATCTATCTATCTATCTATCTACCTATCTATCTATCTATCTATTTTATATCTATCTATCTATTATATAGCACCTTTCATATCTATCTATCTATTATATAGCGCCTTTCGTATCTATCTATCTATCTATTATATAGTGCCTTTCATATCTATCTATCTATCTATCTATCTATTATATAGCGTATCACAAAAGCCACGATGAGACAAAGCAAGGTTTGGGGCAGCCACCCGCATAATTTTGTTTCCTGGCTACAAAGCGTTCTTTACAAATGATACCACTGATGTGCACAAAACCGAGTCCAATACAGAACTGAGGGAAAAGGAGGAGGTTTTAAAGGGTTAGTTAGGAAGTGAGATCATAGGGGTCGGGCTCATTGAGGTCCTCAGCCATTGGTTCGAGCCCGGATGTGACATCACAGGGGCCGGAGCCGGCAAGGTCTCCTTCGATAGGCTCGGTCCCGGAAGTGACGTCAGAAGATCCCGGCGGAATCTCCCGGGAATGGCCTGCAGGCAAGGAAGAAAAAGAGTCAGTGCACTCTGCCACATCCTGGTATATCTCAGAACTGTCCTTACCCGAGCCCTTTAGCTGCCTCCCATGCGCTCGTGTGTGACAAGTGCCTTTCACATCTATCTATCTATCTATCTATCTATCTATCTATCTATCTATCTATCTATCTATCTATCTATCTATCTGTTGATTGATTGATGGTGTTTACTACTTGCAGAGGAGGGGGGTGTTGTTGCACTTGTGCAAAATCCAAGATGGGAGATGCTGAACTAAAGGAAGCAGGAAAATAATTCAGGGGTTTATGTTGATGCAGTATTTTCTTTTTTTAAGCAATGTGCAGTAGAGAATAAAATGGCAAAAAGAAATGTAGGTTTTATCAATAAACCAGCTAAATATACTGTAAACCAGGGTTATTCAATTACAAATTCAGTTGGGTCAGGTTTTCAAACCAAGAAATTTAGCTGGGCCAAACATTTTCAGCGGCCGGTAAGCAGCAGGTAAAGACAAATTTTAAACCAACACAAATGAATGTATTAAAAAACAGATAGATAGACAGGACTTAGGGACGTGTCCTATTCTGACAGTCTTAGGGTATTAAACCTGTTTAGTCTCAAGCAGAGGTGACTGTGTGGGGACCTCAAGAAGGTCTTCAGAATCCTCAAAGGCATTGACAAAATAGCTACAGTCGAACATTTTTAGCGTAATGGTGAATCATGTACTCGAGGACCCCTGTGGAAGTTAAGGGGAAGTGCATTTAGGACTGAATCCAAGGGGCACTGCTTTACACCAGGAGTTGTTGGACTCTGGAACAAACTAGTAAGATGTGAAGTTAAAGCAGAAACATAGACAACATTTTAGAAGAATCTCGATGAGATATCGGGACAGCTTAGCTATTAGCTACACAAACAGGGACTGAATGATCTCATTTTTCAAATGTTCTTATATTTCATGTTCTACTTGTCAAATTTAAGCACACCTAATATCCAGTGCTTTAATACACATACGTGAGTAGTCTGCTAATGGGAATATTTGACTTTAACTCAAGTATGGCTGCTGGGTACATGAAATACAACATTCCATTGAACCCTGTGCCAGATGAATGAGCTGTGGCCTCCCGCACCCTTGAATTGGGTTTGAAAATGTTATACAATGTGGTATTTAACTCAGAATTGAGTAGGGTTGAACTTTATGAGGCACAATCAGATGCAAGCAAGAGGCCAACCTCAGATGTGGCAGCAGCCCCTAATTAGGACACACGTGTCAAATTTAAAATCACCGGTAACCTGATCTTACTTTAATGTAGAAGTGACTTTCCTAAACACTTTAAATCAAGCCGTGTATGTGCTAAACAACTGGACCTGCTATTATACAGCATTCCAGAGCTCCCTTTCCTTTGGAACAACTCACAGAACTGCACGTTTACAAATATAATTCAAATAAACCATAAAACAGCAAAACAAATTACATAAAAAATATGTCATTTTTAATAGCCTGCTAATATGCCTGATATGACCTGATGCAGAGCTCCTCATCATCCAAAGAACCCGCCAGCCTAACAACAAATCACAAAACAGTATTTAGCGGGCGCCTGTGGTCCCTGCCACTTCCATCAAGGTGAAGAAATGTGATGCGATGCGCAGGGCTGAATCAAGAAGCAGGCCTGAGGTTAAACGCAGACTGGAGTTACCATGCGACCAACCAGACAACAGAAGAAGCTTAGATCTTTGTGTGACTGAATACCTGCCATGAAATTTAAGGGGAATCAATGAGATAAATGAGAGAGGAGCTCAGCGTGGGCCGTGTCTCCTTTTGATGCTGTTCAGCCGAGCATGAAAGCAGGCAGCAAATTGGTGTGCGTTTCAATCAATCAGTCATTCAATCAATCCCTCAGCTGGTCCAACCACCCAGCTCTTATTCAATAATCAAATGATGTATCTGCCAGACAGTCAGTGTGTCAATTCATTGATCAGGCCACTCATTTGTGCACAGACGTGCATGGCCCGTGCATTATTTCATGTAGACCAGTCAGCAAAATGGTGAGCGTTTCAGCCTTGATATTTACGGATCAACCAAAACATATCTCAAACAATCAATCAATCAATCGTTAATCTATTTGCTTATTAGTTTGCACTTACCAACCATTTTGTTTGATCCACCTGCTCATTGCTTCTAATCACCTGCTCCAATGAGCCTACCAGGTAGGAGCTTCTGCTCAATCGGTGCATCTTGTAGACATGGCTGACAGGTTTTCTTATTGATCAGCCAAATATTCGAAGACACCTGAGCTATAGTGAACTCAGAAAGTGTTCAGATCCCTTCACTTTCTGCACACTTTACTATGTTGTAGATTAATGGATACATGTGCCATTTTTTCCCCCGTCAATCTTTCTACCAACTCCATAGAAGTTTCAAGTTTGGGTCTTCTTGTGTAAGTCTCTTCAAGTTTTGCCCCCCTCCATTAGATTGGATGGAAAGTGTCTGCAAACTGCCATCTTTAGGTCTCTCCATTGATGTTCTACGGTGTTTAAGACAGACAGAGACTTGTCCCAAAGCTACTCCAGCATTGTCTTGGCTGCGTGCTTCAGGTCATTATCGTGCTGAAAGGTGAACCATCGCCCCACTCTGAGGTCAGATTTTCTTCAAGGACTTTTCTGTATTTAGCAGCATTTATCCTTCTCTACATTCTGACCAGTCAGCTGCCTATCCCTGCAGCTGAGATGCAATTAGCATGTGGTCGCCACCACCATACTTCACCATAGGGATGGTGTTAGGCAGGCGATGACACAGTGCTTGGAGTTCTGCCCAAAGAGTTTGATTTTTGTCTCATCAGACGAGAAAATCATTTTCTTTATGCTCTGAGAGTTGTTAATTGCTTTGTGGAAAACTCCAAGGAGCCTGTCATATACCCTTTACTGCAGAGGGGTTACCATCTAGCCAATCCACCATAATCACCTGGCTGATGGAGTGCTGCTGAGTGTTGCTCTCCTCCAGACTGGTTCTTTCATTTCAGTAGAGGACTTCTGAAGCTCTGTTTAAGTGACCATTGGCTCCTAGGTCACCTCACTGGCCAAGACCCTTCTTACCCGGTGTAAAATGAAAAGACCTTGATACAAAAAGAGGTTTGGGGCAGCCACCTGTATACTTGAATAAGGCTGCAAATGTAAGATTTGGTTGCACAGAAGTGTACAGATCGAGTCCACAACTGAACTGAGTTCATTCAGGAAGTGGTCTGGGTTTTATGGCAGTTCGGCAGAAATTATGTCATGGAGGCAGAAACTGGAAGTGACGTCATGAAGGTCAGAACTAAAAGTGACATCTTCATGACTGGAATCGGACGTAACATCTTGGAAGTCAGACAGGATTTCCCATGTCCGACCTGCAGAGATTAAAGAGAAAGGTTTAATGTGCCCCGCCACCCCCTGGTTTGGCGTAGAATTACCTTCTTTTGGACCTTCTAGCTTCCATCCATGTGCACGTGTGTGACACTGGTTGTGCAATTTAGCCAGAAGACCACCTCTTGGAAGAATCCTGTTGATTCCAAACTTCAACCCTTTTAATAATAATTAAAGCCACCGAGCTCCTGGGAACACATCAAAGCTTTTAAAATGGCTTTTTACCTTTATCCTGGTCCATACCTAACCACAATCTGACTGCAGAATTTATGCCCACTCAGGCAGTGTGAATTGTGTGACCTTCTGTACACAGGTGTGTGTCTTTATATATGATGTCCAGTCAGTTCAGTTTGCCACTGGTGGACTCCAATCAATTTCTAGGCACATCTTAAGGAAAATTAAAGCAAACAGGAAGCACCAGACCAGAATCTGAGTGCTACAGCAAAGGGTCTGAATACTTCAATGAATGACAGATTTCAGCTTTTGATTTTTTTAATAAATTTTGCAAACCTTTCTGAAAACATGCCTTCATTATCTCGTTATGGGTTATTGAGTTTACACTCTCTGGCCACTTTATTAGGCACACCTGTTCAACTGTTTGCTAATTCAAATATCTAATCAGCCAATCACATGGCAGCAACTCAATGCATTGAGGCATGTAGACCTTGTCAAGATGACCTGCTGAAGATCAAGCATCAGAATGGAGAAGAAAGGCGTCTGAAGTGACTTTGAACGTGGCATGGATGTTGGTGCCAAACAGGCTGGTCACAGTATTTCAGAAATTGCTGATCTACTGAGATTTTCATCCAAAACCATCTGTAGGGTTTACAGAGAATGGTCTGAAAAGGGAAAAATATCCAGTAAGCAGCAGTTCTCTGGGTGAAAATGCCTTGTTTAATGGCAGAGGTGAATGGCCAGACAGGTCTGAGCTGATAGAAAGGCAACAGGAACTCAAATTAAGCACTTATTACAACCGAGATATGCAGAAGACCATCTTAGAACACACAACACGTTGAACCTTGAAGTAGATGGGTTACAGCAGCAGGAGACCACACTTAGAGCGACTCCTGTCAGCTAAGAACAGGCAACTGAGTCTACAATTCGCATGGCACAGCAAAACTGGATAATAAAAGAGTGGAAAAGTGTATCTTTGTCCTTGTAGGGCTTGTAAGTCATAGATTATTGCGTAGGCAGAGTAATGGCTGAAATAATTTGCCACATCATTGACTGTCACTCATCTATTCAACAGAATCATTCACGTGCACACTCAATGTTGTCATCAGTCGTGGATGTGGACGGGCGTCCAGCTCCTTCTTCATGACTGACACTTGCACAACCTTCTTTGAACTTCTCTATCCATTCATACACACTTCTTCATGACCAAACACTTCTCCATACTGTGCAATAAGTCTTTGATAAATATTGGCACCAGACGCACCCTCAGACCACAAAAAGCAAATCACTGCACATTGCTCTTCTTTCATGCAGATCAAAAGTGGTGCAGCCATTGTTTCTCACATTGCAGTTACAAATGATCTGACGTAACACATTCGCACCTGTACAACAGTGACTGGAGAGACAAGGACCTCATATGGAAGAGCTGATAAGACCGTGCTGTCCCTATTTTAATATAATCGGATCCGGATAATTTTTTACTCACCCTCACCAATATTTATAGTGGTACTGCAAATGTGAATAACTTTTAATGTGTGGACGATATTGCAAGACTAACAGCAAGGGGGAGGGTGGCTGGAATGGGTGACATCAAAAACAGTGAACAATAGGATCATTCATGCTGGATGAGGTTTCACAGGTAGGCATAGGTGGTTAATTCAGATTTACCATATGAATTTTTAATTTCTGGATTTTTTTTTTTCTGTTTAACATTTTCAAACTGTGGATAACTGAATTTGTGCACCGAGAATCAGTGGTTGAGGAGGGTACCCTGTTAATACCAAATTTTTCCTCCTGTCTTTTAGAGTTTAAATAAGATCTCTAGGGGAAAGAAAATAACCAGACTCATTCCCTGTCACATGTAGACATTTTGTTGGACCACCCAGAATCCCTGAATGCCAATTATTATGACAACCTTAGTTATCTAAACATTAAAGATACATTGAAGACAGAGAAGAAACTACCCGTTGTCAAATGAATACTTCTGTTAAGAATCCAGACACCTCGTTAGAAATTGTTGTTGCCTCAGATACATTCTGTCCGTTCATCTGTTATGGATATTTTGAAAGTTTAAGGAATATAGCAACATAGTTGTTTGGTATGAATAATTTAGTTTAAAAAACACAAATATGTTTGCTGTTTTCATGAGGATGGTTTAATAATATTATGATGAAAATGTTTACTATAGAAACCAACTGCTGTACTTACTGCAGGCTAGAGCTAGAATAGATAAAATCTCAGGAACTGACCAGTCAGCTATCCTGGGGGAATACAGGTGGACAAGGTGAAATGACACGAACAAGCTTGAGCTGATCAGCATCTGGACTGAAGGGTTGAGGGCTTCCCATCGATTAACTTGTAATAGGTTTCACAAGGTTTGTTTGTTCTGAATTGCAAATATCAAAGACAGGGGTGTTTTACATTCTATGAGTTCTTCTTCCCAGGAAGAAAGGCTGGAGTAGAAGGGATGGGTAGAATTTATGGTACCCCATATCCTTCCAGGAGGAAAGTATGGGCAGGAATGGGGGTTTGAATGTGCCTGGGCTGAGATGTTAGGAACTTCACACTCCCACTTGTGCAACAGGCGAGTCAAGGATCATTAGAATTGGTTAAATTAGGCCTGCAAAGGCATGATGGCTATTCTCTCTCTCTTTCCTTCTCTTTGCCATTTTTCCATTCTGAGGAAAGGCTATCTCTCCAGTCTTTTATCCATGGAGGAGGCCAGACCATCTCACTTTCCATTTAAAGGCCATGCAGTAGCAAAGACCAAGTTAAACCAGGGACCATCAACATAATAAGACCGTGAGCCACCTGGTAGCCTATCTCCAGGTTGTATTATTTTGTAACACTCACTGTACTTTGCTTATACTTTGGGCATATCTCTCTATTATAAAAGGAAGTCTTGGGATGAGACTTTCTCTGAGATAATTTTAACTCCCGTTAGAGATAATTTCAGGTCCCATGAGCCAAGAGATTTTGACAAGTCCCACTCTCCTCTCAAACATTTACAACCACACCCACAGTCCACTCGCTTCTCATCTGTGTAAATGCTATTGTCAGACACAGTTCCTGCGCTCTCAGCTCCAAGCGGGGTCAGAAATAAAAGACAAAGAGTAGAAGATAAAGTAGAACGTTGTAAAGAGGTTCAAAAATGTTAGTGCGATACACATGCAGAGCAGCTTAGAAAGCACTAAATTTCGAAACTCTCAGAAAATTGATAGTAAAAATCGTATTAGCGCGAACAAATGGAAATTATTACTCAGTGGAATAACGGAACAGCAAAAAGACATTGAATATATGGACGTTAGTGATATGACAGAAGTATGAAGTTATTGTTCGGCTTTAAACTTGAAGTCGGAAACTTGTAGATCGTCCATCAGAGAAAAGTAGTGTTTCCTCCCAGTGAAGAGATCTATCCACAAGAATGAAAAGATTTGTTGTTTGGTGAAAGTGAAATCCACATACGCAGGCGGTAGGGACTCGAAATGGCTGGCACTTAGCGCAGGCCAGGGGGTTGGTGATTGAAGTGAGCAGGGGGCAAAGCCCCCTAATGATTTATAATACATGAATAGATTTATAACTTTTTATCTCCTACTTGTCAAGTCAAGAAAGAGGAAAATACTGAGCTAAAGCAATCATCATTCCTGTCAATGTGGTAAGAGTATGGGATTTGGGGTATTCTGTAATGGTCTCTATTATAAAGAATCTCATAGAGAAAACAGGACCACACTAGGACCATACTATGACAAAACAGTTTTCTAATTCTAAGTGCATCTCACAGCCATCTTGTAACTTCAGTGTTTTCTTAGTAAGCTGTTAGGATGTGTTGTATGTGTGACATCATGGCTGCTTTGTTATTTTAGGGCAAGTCATGTGTCAGATGGATTTTGTGATCTTTGTTAATAAAAGCAATGGGAGACTTACAGATGAAAAAACATTTCCTTCAGAAACTTAATTTCAGGTTTTGACATTAGCCTATCTGCTGATACCAAGCCTTTTTTTCCCATTTGTGTTTTGATGTTTACCTGTGAGGGTCCTCTACTGGTATCTTGTTTAAATATTTGAGAGCTTGGCATTCCAAAATGGGCATCTGTGAACAAGTGTAGGTGTGTGCAAGAATGTGGGCTTAGCGCAGGACCATTTGATGGGATAGCCCTTGGGCCTGTTGGGTGGGTAGCCACCAGAAGATGGGTACACTGTGGTCTTAAACGGATGGCATACTTGATTCTGCAGTCTAATGAAGCTTCACTCCCGTCTGACTCAGTTTCTGCAATTTGCTTGTAAACGTACGCTCTATCACTAGCTGTTCACTTTGCCATTTAGGATCATTACTATTTATTGGAAAGATCTAAGCAGTCCCAACATTCATATACTAAGTTAGTTAAGGGCAATAGAGAAAAGCTGCAGATTTCACAGTGGCATTGACTTATTCTGATGATGCCCATTGAGAAGCTCTGAGAGAAACAGAAAGGTTTGCACATGGAGTTTATTGATTTGGAGAAATCTTATGTTAGAGGGCCATGTCAAGAGGTCTAAAAGTACATGAGAGAGAAATGAGGGGTATATGAGGTATATGAGATATGTATGGGGGGAGTGGGAACACAGGTTACAAGCAATGTTGAAGTAACAGGCAAAGCCCTAGTTAGAGTAAGTCTGCACTGGGGGTCTTCTTTAGGTTATAATAATAATACATTACATTTTGATAGCACTTTTCTCACTACTCAAAACGCTACAAAGAGTTTGCCTCTTTGATCTGGTTATGGATGTGTCGTAGAATTAAAGACCAATGCTTTTTGCTAATGACACTGTGTTGTGTAGCACCAGAAAAGAGGAAGTGGAGAGGAAGTTAGAAAAATGGAGAATGGCTTTGGAAGATATAGTTGTGGCCAAAAGTTTTGAGAATGACACAGGTATTGGTTTTCACAAGGTTTGCTGCTTCAGTGTTTTTAGATCTTTTTGTCAGATGTTTCTATGGTATACTGAAGTAGAATTACAAGCATTTCATAAGTTTTAAAGACTTTTATTGACAATTACGTTAAGTTTATGCAAAGAGTCAATATTTGCAGTGTTGGCCCTTCTTTCTTTTTCAAGACCTCTGAACTTCACCCTGGCAGGCTGTCAGTCATCTTCTGGGCCCAATTCTGACTGATGGCAGCCCATTCTTGTATAATCAATACTTGGAGTTTGTCAGAAATGGTGGTTTTTTGTTTGTCCACCCGCCTCTTGAGGATTGACCACATGTTCTCAATGAGATTAAGGTCTGGGGAGTTTCCTGGCCATGGACCCCAAAAAGTTTGATGTTTTGTTTCCAGAGCCACTTAGTTCTTACTTTATGGCCTTATGTGCTCCATCATGCTGAAAAAGGTATTGTAGGTCACCAAACTGTTTTTGGATGGCTGGGAGAAGTTGCTCTCGGAGGATGTTTTGGTCCCATTCTTTATTCATGGCTGTATTCTTAGGCAAAATTGTGAGTGAGCTCACTCCATTGGCTGAAAAGCAACCCCACAAACGAATGGTTTCTTTACTGTTGGCATGACACATGACTGATGATAGTGCTCACCTTTTGTTTTTTCCGGATGCCCCAAACAATTGGAAAGGCGATTGATCAGAGAAAATGACTTTACCGCAGCAGTCCTCAGCAATCCAATCCCTGTACATTTTGCACAATATCAGCCTGTCCCTGATGTTTTCCTTGGAGAGAAGTGGCTTCTTTGCTGCCTTTCTGAACCCCAGGCCATCCTCCAAACGTCTTCACCTCACTGTGCATGCAGATGCGCACACACCTGCCTGAGCAAGCTCTGCACTGGTGATGCCCCAATCCCACAGCTGAATCAACTTTAGGAGATGGTCCTGGTGCTTGCTGGACTTTCTTGGGTGCCCTAAAGCCTTCTTCACAAAAGCAGTGGAAATGGGATTTTTGGGATTAATTTCATTTTCATGGCAAAGAGGGACTTTGCAATTAATTGCAATTCATCTGGTCACTCTTCATATCATTCTAGAGTAGATGCAAATTGCCATCATAAAAACTGAGGCAGCAAACTTTGTGAAAATGAATATTTGTGTCATTATCAAAACTTTTGGCCATGACTATAGAGAATTAAAGATAAATGGGAAGAAGTCAAAATTTCTGAGGTTTAATGATCATCATGCTTTAGAAGTTAGCCTGCAGGGAGAGCAATTGAAAAGAGTGGGGAAGTTTAAATGTCTTGGATGAGTGGAAGTCCAAGATGGAGAATCAGATGCCGAGATATCTCACTGAGTGCAATGCGGATGAACAAACTGGAAGAAGGTATCAGGAGTTTTGTGTGATCAAAGGAATAAGGTGAAAGTTAAAGTTAAGGTTCTTAAGGCAGTGGTAAGACCAGCAATCATGTATAGAGCTGAGATATGGGCAGTAAAGGGGCACAGAAGAAGAAGTTAGATGTGGCATACATGAGAGTGTTGAGCTGGATGTGTGGACAGAATAAGAAACAAGACAATAAAAGGTACAACAAAAGTGGGAGAGGAATCTAAGAAAATACAGGAAAGTAGGTTGAATTGTTATGGACATGTGGTGAGCAGAGACAAGGAATATGTGGGCAGAAGAGTGATGGGAGTGGAAGTACAGGGGAAGAGGAAGTGAGGGAGGCTGAAGCAAAGGTGGCTGGATAAAGCAGAAGATTTAAAGGAAAAGGGTCTGACTGGGGAGGAGGTTCAGAACAGAACTGCATGGAGATGGATGATCAGGCACATCAACCCCATATAGATATGGGACGAAATGATGAAGAAAACAAGAAAGGTAACAAGAAAATGGAGTAGTTCTTCTTTCACCTACTGTGGCTCTATTTGTACTGTAAGCCCCAGCGCTTTAGCCAACCATGCCATCCACACTGCTTTCTCACCAGCTGTTAGGTCAATGAAATTTAAATTTAGAGTCACACTGCACTCAGGTCCCAATCCAGGTGGTTTGTTATGTGGTGGGGGCGGCAAGGTGCTGCCAATGAATGCTCCCAACCAACAGTGAAAGCATGGACCCACCCTGTCTTGTATCAACGGTTCAGGCTGGTTGTGTTGGTGTAATGGTGTGGGGGATATTTTCTTAGCACACTTTGGGCCCCATAGTACCAGCTGAGCATCGTTTAAATGCCACAGCCAGCCTGAGTATTGTTGCTGACCATGTCCATTCCTTTATGACCACAGTGTACCCATCTTCTGGTGGCTACCCAACCAACAGTCCCAAGGGCCATCCCATGAAATGGTCCTGTGCTGAGGCCACATTCTTGCACACACCTACACTTGTTCACATGGGCCCAGTTTGGAATACCAAGCTCTCAAATATTTAATCAAGATACCAGTAGAAGACCCTCATAGGTACAAGGAGGTACATCCTCCAATTAAACAGCAGAACAGGGTTATTGAAATCCAGCAGGGAGGCAAGGGCTTCTACCACTGTGCCACCATGCCACACTCGATTTCAAGTCCTCTTTCACAGAGGAATAAGTTCTGGAGGAATGGGGGCCAGACGTTTACTCCCAATGAAACAATTTACATTTCTGACAATGTGGGGTGTCAGAGAGAACATACAGACTCCATGGAGAAGGCACGGAGCGGTGACTCAAACCCAGGCCTCCATTTGGTCAGTTTACCTGCCACAAGACAGCATGTGCTTCAGAGGAAAGTCTCCCAGCACGTGTAGGAGAGCGTGCAAACACCCACGTCTGACCGCGAGGCCAAGTGACTTGAGACGCTAAATGCTACCTTCACTGCTACCATGTGGGCGTCGTTTTTTTTACATTTTTTTAACATTTGGTTAGCATTTTTTTAATTAGGTAATTATACTTAATACAAGGAGAAAGAACAAGAGAAAGTCAGTATGTGCAGCCAACCACGCCAGCTGGATTTCACATGATTAAATGGTTTGAAATCAACACCATGTCAAACACTTCTGTTTGCATTGAAGTCAATTATTCACTTCACTTCCACTTAGATTATCCTGTTGACAGTCATGGTGGCAGCATGCTGAGCTGGGCTGACCAGGCCACCTTATCCTTCAAAGCTTTTTCTAGCCCCTCTTGGGAAATATACAGATGGTCCTATGCCAGCAGAGAGATATCAGTCAAGTGAGACTCCTAAATTTCCCATGGGAAGAAGCCTGAGTACATCCTAACTACTTGTCCAGACCACTTCAGCTGACTCCTCTCGATCTGGTGAAGGAGATGTTCTACCCTGAGGACCTAATGAGTTTGTTGAACCTCTCAAGCTGTAATGTACCAACTAAGCACAGCTGCTTTATTTCAGCAACTTGTTCTTGTGACCTTCTTATGTTGGTTACCACCCAGTGCCCATGACCACAGGTGGGATGGGTATGTAAATGGACTGGTAAATTGAAAGCTTTGCTTTAGGAGTTAGCTCCAGTTTTACCATAAACATCTGGTGCAGAGCAGCAACTGCTACTTTACTGATGTGTTGAGCAATCTCACAATTGCCTCAAGTCCCACTCATGGGCAAGACCACCCGCCACTTGAGGCTACTACTCACCTCTTCCTTTGTATGCCAGAGGTGTCCAACTCTGGTTTTTGACTATCGCCATACCTGCTTGAGTGGGAGAGAGACCACCTTTCTCTAAACCTTGTGAAATTTATACCATCTACTACTGTGTATTTGTGTGTGTGTCTATGTTGTTTTATAACTATTTTAATTTACTATTTAATAAATTAGATTAGATTTGATTAACATTATTTATCCTAAGGTAAATTTAGATGCATACAGCTGCAGAAATACAAAGACTCACTGGACAAGTAATACAATAAATCAATAGATACTGTAGATACATCAATAAATAATAAATCTCGTGCATAAACAGCAAAATGAACACAAGTGAAATTAAAGAGTACAAGTGTTTAGTCTGGGACGCCAAAAGGAAAGCAATGACGTGTCTGATAGCAGCAGGCAGAAGAGATTTTCCCAGAGGCACCTCTTAGCACACCAGTGAGGGAGTGAGGGGCTAAAAGTGCTCCAAGAGAGCACCTCCTAATAATAATTCTTTGCTTTTATATAGTGCTTTTTCTCACTACTCAAAGCTCTCAGCAATTGCAGGTTAAGGGCCTTGCTGAAGGGCCCAACGGAGCAGACTCCCTTGTGGCATTTGCGGGACTCAAACCAGCAACCTTCTGATTGCCAATGCAGATCCCTAGCCTCAGAGCCACCACTCCACCTCCTAGAGGGCAATAGAGGGAAGTGTTCATTATGCCATCCAATTTTGCCAACATCCTGTTTTCCACAGGATGTCCAGGGTTCATTCTGTGATGAAGCAGACTTTCCTGATAGGTTTGTTCAGGCATTTTGTGTCATTTGAGACCACAGCATAGAAGAATACACTGGCCACTATGGACTGGTAGAACATCTTCACTAGCTTGCTGCACACATCAGAAGATCTGACCTTCCTTAGGATGGTCCATTCTGCTTTGGCTCTTCTTGTACAGTGCCACTGTGTTGTCAGTCCAGTTTGCCATTTATATGAGCCTCTAGGTCACGGGTGTCAAACTCCAGACCTGGAAGGCAGCAGTGGGTGCAGATTTCCTTTCTAACCCTTTTCCTAGTCAGTGTCCAGTTTTCACTGCTAATTAACTTCTTTTCTCTCTATTTTAATAGCCCTGTTTTTAAGGATTAAGTCTTCTGAATTGATTCTTTTCTTCATTAAATGATAGCCAAACAGAAAAGATGACCAGCTAAATTGGGGCTTCAAACTCCAACCAGTTCCTTAATGAGAAGCTGATTCTGGCTTTTAATTAAAACCCATTATTCAATTCCATGGCTTGCTGCTGCTGTCTTTTGGCCACAGCAGACATTTCCCATCCTGTTGATATTCTGTTTTTTTCTAAGAACTCCTAAATTGTTTTGGTAACCTGAGGGATCAACCTTACTGAGACCCTCATCTTTATTTTCAGATTTTGTTTGATGAGTACAGGTGAGCTGCTCATGTCCTGCTTGTTTTATGTCTCATTACCGTCCAGCTGCTAATTTAGGAAACAGCAACTAAGGGGCCTGAGTCAAGCTAATTAAAGCTAAGGCTAAAGAAGTTAATTAGCATCAAAAACTGGTTACTAATTAAGAAGATGGCTAGAATGAAAACCTGCAGCCACTGCGGCCACTGCAGCCCTCCAGGACTGGAGTTCGACACCCCTGCTCTAGGTACTTGTAGCTCTGCACCACTTCCATATCCTTCGCCTGAGTGGTGACTGGTCTCAGAGGCTCTTTGGCATACTTGAGGTCCACCAATAATTCTTTTGTCTTGAAGATATTAAGTTGAAGTTGGTTCTAAAAGATGGTCTGTTCACTAACCTCCGGTAATCTGACTCATCTCCATTATTAAAGCAACCTATGATGGAGGATTCATCTGAGAATTTCTGTAGATGATAAGCACTAGTATCGTACTGGAAGTCCATTGTGTAGAGGGTTAGCATGATGGGAGATCCTGAGGTGCCCCAGTGTTACACACCACCAATTGCTGATGCACCCAGCCCCAGAGTCTCATAAACTGCTGTCTGTTGGTCAGGCAGTCCATGACCCAGGAGGTTGTGGGAGCATCAAGATGCATAGCCTGGAGCTTTTTCTCCATTAATGAGGCAGAATGGTATTAAAGGCACTGGAAAAAATCAAAGAACAGTACTCTGACTGTGGTGCTGGCTTTGTTCAAGTGGGAAAAGGCTCTGTGGAGAATTCTCCATTCTTATGTATGCCTGAAAGGCAATATGCAGAGGATCAAGATGTTCTGAAACCAGGGGTCAAATCTGACTCAGTACCAGCCTTTCAAAGATCCACATGATTTCTGATGTGGGAGAAACTGGCCTGAAGTCCTTGAGATCACTGGAATGTGGTACTGGGACCACACAGGATGTTTTCCAGAGGTGGGGAATCATCTGCAAACTTAGGCATGGGGCAAACCTGTGCTGAAGGACCATAGAGAACTTGGGGGGACTTTAGGAATTAACTTGGCTCTTCTTGACACTAAAGTTAGATAAATTAGCTTTAGAACAGCCATGTATGAATCAAAATCATAACTATTCTTCTATGGGAAGATAGCATCAAGCTTTTAAGCTGAAAAAGTAGCTGAATATAAAATAAAACTTGTCTTTATTTGTTCAAAATGTACAATTCTGAAATCCACTTAATCCACCCCATAGATTTAGGGAACCAGAGCTTGTTCTGGGACCATTGTGTACCAGGCAGGCACCACTCCAGAAGGGAGCAGACGTTCATTGAAGGGCTCAC
This sequence comes from Polypterus senegalus, assembly GCF_016835505.1. Taxonomy (NCBI): domain Eukaryota; kingdom Metazoa; phylum Chordata; class Cladistia; order Polypteriformes; family Polypteridae; genus Polypterus; species Polypterus senegalus. The sequence continues at coordinate 26,073,271 of NC_053166.1, read as the reverse complement.
TAATGCACATCCTCACACTAACAGTGGGCCAATTTAGACTCGCCTGGGTTCAGATCACACGCTTGGCTGCTGACTTTGTGGAGTTTGTATTCTCACCAACTCGGCATGGGTTTTCCTCCCACATCCCAAAGATGTCTTTTTATTTCGCTTATGTAATGTTTTATATAGTTGTTGTCAGGTAGTGTGGGCGCAGGAAAATAAACTTCAAAGAGAAAAATACATAGAGAGAGAGAGAGAGTGAAAGAGAGACAGACATATTCATTCTCACTGTTCAATGAGGGGAAAAACTACTAGTGACTAAATAAGAGATCAATGGGGAAAAAAAGCAGGCAATGACCGTAACCGAGAAATCAAGAAAAAGTGAAAGAGTCAGAACCTAAAAAAAGAGCCATAAATCAAAGTCAAAAGGTCAAGCAAAAATATTAACCCGTCAGGTCAAGAATGAGAGCTCGTCTTTTAAGAAGCACAGAGAAGGTTTGTATATCCGCAATCTCGGATAATCAAGCGTTATCAGGGCGACCTTTTCTCCCCGTGCCCCACTGACGTCATGTACAGTGACATTTCCATTTTGTTACAGAGAGAACGAATAAAGAAATGTCAGGGGCTCATGAAAAACATTGAAATGATGCAATTTATTTTAAACCATCCACATTAGATGCCAATGCCACAATGAAAAAAACAATTTAGAAAACTTAGACTACATCTGCATTACTACCGTAGCAGTGCTACAACTTAAAGGACTCCATTTCCCAGCTGCCCCGAGGGGGATTGTCCTGATTGCACATTTGCCGAGAGCGCAGGGGCTGTTGGGGGGTTCAAGAGGGGCCAGCGGGAATCTTAAAAGGGAGCCGATTAAGCAGTAACGAAGCTTGTTGTTTTGTGTTTGTGTTCACTGGTCTATGGAACAGAGCCGTCTTAACGCATGGGCACGCTGGACAGTTGCCCGGGGGCCCCGTGCTAATCTATGTATGTTTTGACTTGCTGAGTGGTTGTGTAAGTAGGGGCGTCAGTGCACTGCTTTGCCCGGGGACCTATAATGCTATGGAATATCGTTTTATCCTGGATCGTTGAATCTGTGCAAATGTACGGACTACCTGTCTCATGCCTGCCTGTTGTGTTAGTCATGTTGGATTGGTCATCGTGCTTCATCGGAGGGTGCGCTCCCCAAATCTCATCTCCCATCACCGCACCAGGACTATTTATTATACTACCTGCAGAAAGCTGCCCCCCAGATCGTCATATTTTCCTCCATTCCACTTCATCCACTATGGCTGCATTTGGACTGTTTATGGACTAGTGTTTCTTGTTGTGTTAGTCTGTAATATCATTGGAGGGAAAAGGGAGGGTTATCTCTTTCATTGGTGCTTATATTTTTGTTTGGTCAATATACAGCTTTATTAGTTTAAATCCTGTTATTTCGTGTCCCTGTACACGAGTGGTGCAAGTTTGGCCAAGGCTGGATGTGTTCCTGGGAACCCCAAGTGAAAAAATACAGTAAACAAGTCACCGTCCCTATGGCGGTGTGAATCTGAGAAGCACCTGGCCACTACATTACATTTTCATTTGAAAATACAGACATTAATCTCTGTTTTTTCCTTTCGCCAATACTGCTCTGGCGTTTTTATCCCCCTGAAAAACAGAGACTTTTGAAAACATGAACTCGAGTCATTCTCTGATTTGTTCATGCTTATTAAGTGATCCTCCCATTTTGGGTTTTGCTCATTGCAACATCTCATTCCCTGATTTCTCACCTTTCAAGGAAGAAAACCAGCAACACAGCGGACATAGAGGAGTTACTTTGCTTGGTGCTTGTTGTGTTACTCACCTGTATGCATCTAAATTGTGTTTTGAATTGTTTGAATGGTTCATACATAATAGACAGTGTTGTGGTAAATCCTATGGGCTGCAGTCTAACCATCACTTCAGAGAGAACACTTTTTCTTCTCATTTCCGTCGATGTGCACATTCTCAGTGTAGGCATACAGCTACTTCAAATTCATTTTCAATTGTTAGCTTGAACAGAGATAGTTCCATTAACAATGTGAAAGAGCTAGTCTGGAAAGAGACTTTTAAATGAAAATGTAATAGGGTGAATGTAGTGTTAATCTCCATAATCAGAAACTCCAAAATGTGTGCAAGACCTTAAAAAATCCATTTGAAACATGAAAAATGAAACATAAAACATCACCTTAACACTTATTATTTATAATTATGAACAACGTAGGTGTTAAAGGACAAATAAATTATCCAAAGATTATTGTGAGTAGCAAAAGAACAGGAGCTGGCAACAAAAAGAAGCCATAACAACGTACGTACAATGAAAAAGGAAGTTGTAACAAGAAGGAGGAGCCGAAGCGCAAGACAAAAGTCAAAAATCAAGGACATAAGCGAGAGTCAGGAAACGAAAAATCAACCTAGCTGATATTTTAGAAATTTTGGGAACTTTAAAATCCCAATTTTTGGGTCTGTTAAGCCAAAGCCTGCAGGTAATGTTTGTGGCTGGCTGGTTTAGGGTGAGGCAGTCGTGAATATGTCATTGGAGATCCTGGGTTGCTCTGGTGGCCCATCTGAAGGCCTCACACCCATTCCGCTGCATCCTAATCATGTCAATGCTATAAGACTCTCATACCTGCTTAACCCTTTGAGGGCTGAATATTTTTTCCAGTTTTCTAAAAAGCACACAAAGCAATGATTCCACACATAAATCAATATTTTGCTGCATGCCATGGCTGCTGTCAGTGCCCCTTCAGTGACTCTGGCAGCAGCGGCTGCACGGGGGCAGCTCAATGACCGGCGGGAATACGCAATGGGCCGGATGCCTGGCTGTCTTCAAGCAGCAGTAGCAGTTGCAGTGTGACACAATCTGGTTTGTACCTCTTGTCATCGTAAGAGGCAGTCCTCCCAGGTGAACGTTGGCGTAGGTGCATTAGCTACATGGACATGTTCAGCACCACGATCAGCTGACGCTGGCCCCTCACTTTCGTCTTCGATCTCCAGATCACTTACATCAAAATCCAACAACTCAGAGCCTGACTCAGCGATATGATATACAAAACTTTGCCAACAGAGTATTTTGTTTGCGCATTTGCTTTGGTCTTTTGCCAGATGTCAATGCCATTTGAGGGGTTGTTTGCTCTTTGCTGCTAGATGCATGCACAGGAAATCTCGGTCAAATCAACAAAGCTAACTTTAAAGAGAGTCAAACTAAAACATAACAGCAAGTTTTATCACAGTTTACAGCTGGTTACTGTCCTCTAGCCCTGTATTTCGACAAAAGTCGACATCCACCCTGAAAGAGTTAATCCAATTCTGGGTCAGATGGTGGTTTGAGCCTACCATGGAAAGATTGGGTGCAAGACAAGAACCAATGCAGGGTAGAACACCATACTGGAGGGTTGACTCATGCCCACACTCTAATGGGGCTGAAACTGAACTGAAATGCTGGAGGAAAACCCACTCCGATGTGAGAAGAAAGTACAAATTTCATATAGACAGCTGTGGAGCATGGGGTTCAAACCCAGTATGCTGGATGTGTGAGGCCTCAGCACAAACCACTGTGCTCCTGTACTACATTGGATTGATTGAAACTTGCTCCCTGTTAATACAATGACTGTGATTTGACATTTTCACTCAGTCAACTCACAGGATCCATCCATCTTTCATTATCCAACCCAATATATCCTAACTGCAGGGTCACGGGGGTCTGCTGGAGCCAATCCAAGCCTCAAGGCTGGAAACAAACCCTGGGCAGGGCGCCAGTCACCGCAGGGCACACACACCAAGCACATAATAGGGACAATTTCGGATTGCCAATGCACCTAACCTGCATGTCTTTGGACTGTGGGAGGAAACCTACGCAGACATGGGGAGAACATGCAAATACCACGCAGGGAGGACCCGGGTCTCCTAACTGCGAGGCATCAGCGCTACCACTGTGCCACCGTGCCGCCCTCACATGATCCCCTGTAACAAAATGCAAAACACACAAATGACATGTGTTGGATTCCTCATTTAATTCCATGGTGTCAAAGAAAAAAGCTCATGAAGACTGTATGTCCTGGAATAATGGAACTTACAGGAAGGCTATGGAGCCCCTGAAAATCCATCTCTGTCAGAGACTGGTTCTATACTGAACACTAACCTCTGGTCTGGGCTATCATTTGAATAGCAGACAAGGTGGAAGGGGCAGGACTTCCCTGGTCTTGGGGGAAGCAACATCAGAGGTCTCGTTATGGCCATCCTAGTCCATTATGGACTCAGGTAGAGAAAGGAACTAAACGACTGTGTCACACCCCACTCTATCCCCCCATCTCCCAACTTGGTAGAGCACACACTTTCCAGACATGCAAGAATAACACCAGAATGGGTTCAGAAAACTGAGGTCATGTTTTACCAAGATCCTGGAATTGTATAAGGAAGCAACAAAAGGATACGATCAAAGTGGAGCTTATGATATTGTCTATCTTGAATTTCAGAAAACATTTGATAAGGGGCCACATGAAGGTTGGGCATCAAACTAAAAGAAGTGGGAGCTCAGGGTGTGGTGTGTAGACGGGTGCAGAAGTGGTTCAGATACAGGAAGTAGAGGATGATGGTGCGAGGAACCTCATTAGGCTTTGCTGATGTTAAGAGTGGTGTTCCACAGGGAGCAGTACTCTTTTTATATATATATATAAATGATTTGGATAGGAATATAAATAACAAGCTGGTTAAATTTGGAGATGACACCAAGACAGGTGGACTGGCAGATAATTTGGAGTCCATTAAATCATCACAGAAGGACAGCATACAGGCTTGGGCAGATTTGTGGCAGATGATATTTAATGTAAGTAAATATAAAGTATTACATGTAGGAAGTCAAAGTGTGAGGTTTGAATACACAATGGGAGGTTTGAACATTGAAAGTACACCTTATGAGAAGGATTTAGGAATCGTAGTGGACTTGGCACTATCAACTGGCAGATGGTGCTCAGAAGCCATTAAGGCTAACAGAATGTCAGGTTATATAGAGCGCTGAAGTGTGGAGTACAAGTGCAAGGAGGTTATGCTGAAGTTTTTATCACACACTGGTGAGGCCCAATCTGGAGTCCTGTGTGCAGTTTTGGTCTCCTGGCTACAAAAAAAGACAAAGCAGCACTCGAAAAGGTCCAGAGAAGAGCGACTAGGCTGATTCCAGGGCTACAGGGGATGAGTTATGAGGAAAGATTAAAAGAGCTGAGTCTTTTCAGTTTAAGCAAAAGCAGGTTAAAAGGTGACATGACTGAAGCGTTAGGGAATTAGTCCAATGAATCGAGGCAGTTCCTTTAAAATTAGCTCATCAAGAACATGGGGACACAGTTGGAAACTTTTTAAGGGTAAATTTCACACAAACATTAGGAAGTTTTTCTTCAGACAGAGAACCACAGACACTTGGAATAAGCTACCAAGTAGCATAGTGGACAGTAAGGGCTTTAGGGACTTTCAAAACCTGACTTGATGTTATTTTAGAAGAATGAAGTGGATAGAGCTGGTGAATTTTCTTGGGCTGAATGGCCTGTTTTCGTGTAGATTGTTCCAAAATAACACCTTTAGGGTATCTTTTTTGTAGAGTCTTCCTGTTTAAGTGTATCTCCCTTTACAGCACTAACCTGCACTATCATGAAGTTAAATTTCCTTGTGTACGCCTAAGAGTAGACCTTGTCATGGACTGGCACATTGTCAGGGTCAGGGTCAGGATCTTGTGTGAAATGAGAAGTGGGACTTGAAAGCAGTTAATTAACAAGAGGTGGTAAAGCTGCGTGGGTGGCATCATGGGCTAAGGTGCAATAACTCCCATTAGAGCCTCGGAGAAGACAGGCGAACTCATGGACTGGCACGACTGTGGCAGGTCTGAGTGCAGCCGAAGTCATGCTGTTCAGAACATTTTTATCAGATGTGGTTTTTCTGATGTCAGGCAATTTAGCAGTGTTACACTATTTAATGACACATGTTCTGAACTCTACACAACCTTTATAACCTTTTTCATTATTTTTACTAACTTTTATACTTCAGTCAGTAATCCAGTCTGTTAATGGCTAGAATGTGACATCAGCAGTGATGGGCGCACACCAACACAAAGAACACATCAACATAACACAGAGATGGACTGCTGTTTTGGTAGAAATCCAGAAAAAAATCATAGCGGGCTCTAGACACGAGAACAAAAGATGAGTGCAGAAAATGTTTCCATCTCAAGAATAGTGTGTCGGTGGTGGCTAAAACGGAATTGCTGTAAGTTGTATAATAAAGTTATTTTTAATAATTTTAGGAATTTTTGAGCCCCCGTCATATATAGCAGAATTCAAAACAATCTGTCAATGATCCTAAAACAGAAGTGTCATGACAGGAATTGTTTGATAAAAAATTTTTACGCACTGACTTCCAAATCGTGAGGGACCAGAACGGGCCAGTGCCGACTTTTATTCTATCACAACATTGACGTCACCCACTACACCCTTCCACTAAATTTCCTTAGCAAAGTCGTAGCGATTTCTCCAAACATGACAAGAGAACACGTGAAAATAGTTTTGCCATTGAATCCACTTTTTTTTAATCTCTGTCCTTCAAAACCGAAATCGTGTATAAAAAGAAGAAGAAAAACAGCAGGTGTGTGTGACCCTCTCCACGACAAAACACTTTGACAAGTTATACTCCAAAATAGTTGGTAGCTGTGCTTTAAATAAAGCTCTTGCAGTCATTAGGTGGGAGTTCTGGGAGTTGGGAGTTGAGTGGAGGTGAGAGTTTAATTCAAGGGTGAGAGAAGAAAAACCAGAGGTGGCCAAAGTGGTGTGGGAGGTGAGAAAGGAAAGCGTTTTTGGTATATTTGATAAGAAAGTGCATACAATGGCCTGCCTACGAAACAGGAATGCAAAGTCCTTTTTTTACAAAGATCCAGGGAGGGCTACGGGTTATTTGCTTGCTGCATTTAATTTGTACTTTGGGTTGCTCTTTATGTTGTTTCTTTGCCATGTATAATAAAAGCATATGATTTTTTTGGTACTTTGGTCATCTTTACATGCATTCTGGGTTTGGAGGCCCCGGAGTTCACATTCCCATAGGAAAATCTTTCCACGCGAAGGATTTTGATGAGACTTCACAGAGAGATTCTCATTTATATTTCATTTAAGAATCAACTTTGTCACAGATGGTTCTCCTAGAATTCCTTAGGTGAACCAGCTTGAGACAAAATGGAGACACAACTGAGGTAAAAGGAATCATCATTGAGAATTTGGTGTGAAAAATATTGGTATATTTTGTGAGATCTATTTCAATATTTTATATTTATTATTAGACTGATGCCTTTATCGGAGGTGTCTTACAACATTTAACATGCGATTGGTTACATTTCTTTGGTTTTGGAGCACAGGCAGATGAAGTGACTTGTTTATGGTCACACAATGGTGTCAGCAGTGGGATTTGAATCCACACTCTCCATATTTAATTCCAAAACTTTTACCCTTGTACTACACTGCCTGCCTTTTTTCCCCCAGAATGTTTATCACCTAATTGGTGAACAGCAATATAAATTAGAGCATCTAATAGTATTATTCCGATGCAAGGAATACAGCTTTGTAATCATAGAGAAGTATTTCATTATTACCGTCCATACACTTCACCAGATATTACTGAAAACACAATGCAAATATTTAGAAGTTGCAAGAAAAAAAAAAGTCAATACACTACTTGGAAAATGTGAGCCCATCATGTGACTTTGCTGAAACACAAAAGGAGACTAAGTGTGAGTATACCAGAGTAAAGTATTCAGGAGAACAATCTGAGGAGCAGGAGACAAAAGAAAAGGGTCTTGATTTTATCTCCTTCTGATCTCATTGCTGTCTCGGAGAACAAAAGAAACGAGACTGTGCCTGTAACTCTTTTCACTTAACAAATGAAGAAAACCAACTACGATCACCTCTGGAGTTGACCCACAGCTGTATACGATGCTGCCAACGTTCAAAGCAATTCTGTAGATCATATTCTGAAAAGCTGTTGAGGATCTCTGTCGTTTTTGCTTTCATATCTTCTACCGACATTTCATGCTTTCTCTGCCTTCCAAAAATGCTTTGCGCCATAAAGAACTGCATGAATGAGACATGGACTCTTCACCATAAACCTCAGTCAATAATTGAAAAGTTTCCATTGTGGATTTCTTCAGCTTCACGAAAAAAGTGATATTAAGTCCCTGTTCACTCTCGTACGAGGGTAAGAAAACGTCCATATTCGAATCCACATCCACTCGTACTGAGTGAGCGATCTAGTTGAGCCTTTTTTACTGTGACATTAGAACATGAGAACACTCTAGACGAGAACAGGCCTTTCAACCCAACAAAGCTCGCCAGTCCTATCCACTTCATTCTTCTAAAAAAACATCAAGTCGAGTTTTGAAAGTCCCTAAAGTCTTACTGTCTACCACGCTACTTGGTAGCTCATTCCAAGTGTCTATGGTTTTCTGTGTAAAGAAAAACTTCCAGGATGAACTAATTTTAAAATTAAAGTCTTGATCCACTGTATTAATTCCCTTCATAATTTAAAAAACTTCAGTCATGTCCCCTTTTAATTTTCTTTTGCTTGAACTTCTTATTACAAGTGTCTATTAATCTTTATGTAAAGAAAAGCTTCCTAATGTCTGTTAATAATCAGGTTAACAGGTTAGAATGTGTTCTGTAACCGTCTCTTTGTTTCTCTCCTCCCATTCTTGGTTACCGTGCTATAGGGTTAGTCTCGATTTTTTGTGTCGGACCCTGTATAAAGGTATTAAGGAGATTTCTTTTTTGATTTTTCACTCCTATGGGTCGTTTGTATCTGGGTTGGTGACCTCAGATACTCAGAAGAAGGCACATGGACGAGTTACACTTTTGGTTTTAGTCTTCTCCCCTTTTCTGTGCTGCCCCCAATCTTAGCCCCAATTAAATCTACAGAATGACTACACTTACATTTGTGGATTATTTCTCCAGCTTCTGCTGATATTCTGTGAAGTATCCAGCTGCAGCAAGGACAGATCCGCGCACCTCAGACATCTGCGAAGAGAAGCTTATTACACAAGTGCACACATTCATTCTGGATGGATGGAAACCTTTTGCCCGTTTATGTCAAAGTTGTCCTTGCGTAAACCTTCAATTACCGTTACTATACGATACTATTCTCGACACAAAAATCTACCTTTATCTATTTTATTACCTTTATTTATTTTTTAATTCCCCCATGGGATTAATAAAGTTTAATCTAATATAATGTAATAAAGTTAGTTAGCTTCTTATTTCAGGTAATAATACAACAGCAAATAATATGTTAATTTCCCTTTAGAATAGACACTGTAAGTCTTACTTTTAAGTGTTACTTTTCAAACACAAAAGTTTGTAGCTTTGAATTGTACAACCTGTACAACACCATATCATCATGTTTAAATAAATCTTTAGTTCTGAGGTTGATAATGTATGACATTGCTGGAGAGTGGGCGGGATCTAAAGAAAACGCTGGTGACAAGGGGCGTCAATTGATGGGCCTCAGAGCGTCTCAGGTCGCTGAATGAGGCTGAGGCTTCTGAGTGTCCCGTCTGCAGCTGGAGTCTGTTGGATTCTCTTACCGCATCCAAAAGAAGTGCATGCTGGATGAATTGGCTGCTCTAACCTGAATGAGTGAGTGTGAGTGGAAGTGACTGGTGCCCCCTTCAGGGCTGCCCTCTGTCTTGCGGCCTACAATCGCCAAGTTTAACGGAATGAATGGATAGACTGAGTAATTTTTTTAGCTGTAGTACAGTATATTTCCATCCTGGCACTTGCATTAAGTACAGGTTGCTCTGAAGATGGCACGTTTTTGCAGTGCCAATTATGTAGGAAGATCACTCAGTACAAGTCATTCATGGCTCATTTCTTCAAAAGCAAAACCTCCCATTTTATTCTCAGCTTTCACATTGAGGACTTCAAAGTTTCCGATGACTGCTTGATCCAGTGGTGTGCTGTCTGCAGCGCATTTGTAACAGGGCAACGTCACGCTGATGCTGTCAGGAGGCAAAGACGGCAGTCGACATTACCAGGAAAATACTGCGTATACAGTACACACAAAAATGAATGGAAAAATAATTCAATTTCACTTTTCATAACATAGAATAGCATAGCATTATCAAACTCTTCGTCTCTGCTCAGGAATTTGCTCTGCGCTGCCGCTGGCTTAAATGCCACCCATCACCTCTGAAATGGATGCCTTTCAGAGGCACAAAAAGGCTCAGCTAATGGAAGTCTCACCCTGTATAAGCTGCAATGGTGCGGTTCCCTGAGTTGCTCTGAAGGAGCTGTGTTTCTGGATGTGCCTGGATTCTTCCATCCATCCATCTGTTTTCAAATCTGAGGTTGTAGTGAAGCTGGAGCCCAACCTAGCATGCACAGGGCACAAGACAGGAATGACACCTGAACAGGGTGCTAGTCCAATGCAGGCTGAAAACACACAGACACACAGACACACAAACACACACATTACTTAATTCAGATCAGTGATGTGTTGAGCCAGAGAGATGTAGGAACAGACTGTGAGCGAATGCCACCCAGTGGAGCTGTGTATATGTTTTGGACACAGGGGGGTGCTGTTTGTCTAGAGCTCTCATTATTCCTGGTTTTAACTGTTTGTTTTGCAGAATTAAGCTATGCAGAAAACTGTGTGTAGCACTTAAGTATTAAACCGTTCTAAATCTCATTTATTACTCATGAGTCACTATATACATTATTTATTAGTCTCAAGAGAGAAGGAACAGGTTGCCAATTTATAGTGCGGAGTAGGAAAGCCAGTGGTCACCAAATGCTGTGAAAGCCTTCTTCATACATGCAGCGTACTGAAGTTATCCTAGCATTGGAGATTAATGACTGATAGCTTTGTAATGTTTACTGTCTTCAAACTGAATGAGTGCCTGCTGAATAAGTATGGGGCAATGCATGCCATGAAGAAGACTTCAATTTTTCCTGTTAGTGATGGTTGCTTTTGTGACTCGGGACTGGACGGAAGGGGGTGCACGGACTGTAGAGCATGAAGTGCTCCTGGGTGACAGTGGCTTGAACTTTGACATTCATCTTCTTCCTACTTTGGACATTAATAAAGTCCGACCCTTCATTTTCTTTTCTTTGGATTCCTTCAGTTCTGTTCTTTCCTGTCTTTCTGCTCAAAGCATTAATATGCTAAACCAGTTCAAAGACATGTTGCCAGATCCCTGATTCCAACTAAACATGGAAACCATGTTACCCTTCACCTAGCCATCTTGAAATGGCTTCCTGCCCATCTAACAACAAAAAAAAAATCAACTAATAACAATGACAGCAACAACAATTTAAGTCTTGTGTAGCCCAAAATCACACATGGAGTGACTCAATGGGCTTTTTTTTACAAAGCCTGTTTCTTGAAAGCCCCCCAGCCATGACTATTTAAGAAGACAAACGAAACTTGTCTGTTATAAAAGGAAATCCTGGAATGTGACTTTCTCAGAGATAATTTCAACTCCCGCGAGACAAGACTTTTGGCCAAGAGATTATGACAAGTCCCGCCCTCCTCTCAAACATTTAAAACCACACCCACGGTCCACTCACTTCTCATTCGTGTGAATGCTCTTGTCAGACACAGTTCCTGCGCTCTCAGCTCCAAAATAAAAGACAAAGAGTAGAAGACAAAGTAGAACGTCGTAAAGAGGCGATACACACGTAGAGCAGGTTAGAGATTATGAAAGTACTTAAATTCGAAAGTCTCAAAAAACTGATAGTGAAGATCGCATTAGCGCAAACAAATGGAAATTATTACTCGGTGAAATAACAGCGAAAAGAGATTGAATATATGGACATAGGTGATATGACAGAGTATGAACAAATTGTTCGGATTTAAACTTTAAATCGGAGATTTGTAGATCATCTAATTCATGTTGCCATCAGAGAAAAGTAGTGTTTCTTCCCAATGAAGAGGCGTATCCATGAGAATTAAAAGATTTGTTGTTTGGTGAAAGAGACGTGAAGTGGCTGCCGCTTAGTTCAGGCCAGGCAGTTGGCGAGCGAAGTAGAAATAAAAATAATGGAAGAAATGGAAGAAATTTTTGGAAAGGCAATTTAGCGAGAGAGAGAGAAGAGAGAAAAAGGGAGACCTCCTTCCGGGTATATTGGGTGTGCAATGGGTTTCAAAAAATGGAGTAAATCCACCTCACAAAAATCAATCACAAGTAACCCACAAGTAATAAGGTTCAGCATAGAATAAACAGCCAACCTGCAGTTTGGTCAGGTTGGTGACAACGGGTCGCCTAATGACAGGCACCAGGATGAAGTGCGAAGCAAAAGCTGAAATAAGCACAAGAAAAGTTTTGGCTGTTGAGATTTTGTGACTGAGGGAAGCGCTAATCATATTAGCAGCAGCGCCTCTCTGATGTTTCCAGGTTCACAGCGGTATTGGCTAGAAATCAATAAATCCAGAGGCTGTAATTAAATGGAAGAGAGAAGTTTAATGTGGCGCTTCTTTCTTTCTAACAAAAGAAGCAGAAAACCTTTAGCAGAAATCACAAAGGAACAGTCTTGTTTATAGCGGGGGGGTGCATCTGTTGACAAAAATTCTTACTATTTCTGTCAGCATGTGTGGAATCAATAGGAAGGTGAGGTAGAGATGATTCTCTCCTTGAAATGCTAGAAATACAGAAATGCTTCTCATGACCTGATGAAGTCTTTTTCTTACTCCTTGAATGAAAAATCTTGCCGACTACACCAGTCTTCCTCAGTTGGCAGTTGTAGAGAGAGCCTTTATTGTATTGACTAAGAGCAGTGCCTTCTAGACATATACTTACTCAGTGAGTGCCAACCCAAATTGATTTTTCAGGTACAACTCTTATAATTGGCAGTGCTTGTTAATTTTTTATTAATTTTCTTTTGCCATTTGTTAGATAAATTCTGGGTTTTTTTGCCTTGGAAAATTCATTATTGGTGTTATTTTATCTTTACCTCTCTCTGTTTTAACATTGTTTATTCATCCCAAAATTACTTAATTCCATTTTGTTCATTTGGAGGTGCCACCAATTTTTGAGCTTTGGCAAATCCTGTTGCTATGGAAATGTGGCAGTTGTTAAGTAATGACTCGAATTATCCGAGATTGGATTCAAAGAGCAGATTGTGCAATTCATTTTGTTTGGTATTTTATTTTATTAGAAACATCAGTGGTTATTGTGAACTTTGATTTCTGGGTAGCGATTAGGATTTGTCGGACTGGTCAGTTTGATCTTTTTGGCTCTCACTATGGCTCATCTTTTATGATCACATTTCATTCTCCTGGTCCTTTTCATAATATTTTTTACAACTGTGATCCCTGTAAGAGACTCATCAGGCTTCCATGTGTGACACCATCATAGTTACGTCACTGTCAGGATCTGCAATATTTGGGAGCTCATTATGTGAATTCCTGTTTTTGGTTTTCTTGTCTGTCTGTGGCTTTTCTACCCTAAGGATTCTGAAGTTTACACCTGTTGTTCACTTGTTGACGTACTTTTGTTTTTTGTTATTTTTGTTTGACTCTGTTTAGATTATTTATTGGTGGAACTATTCTCACCTCAAACATTTGGGCAGCACCTGTACTTTTAGGATTGTGTCCTTCAAGATTGTGAGCCATCAATCACAACACACTGGGATCCAAGTGCACCTCAAAACTGCTTCCATATCCGAGTACAAAGTGACGCATAGGGTCCCTGCCTGGCCGGGTCACCACTTGGATGGAAAGACAGGGGGAGAGAGCGTGGTCAGGACGCTAGAGGGCAGCCTCCCCTAGGTTGCCGGGGCACCGTGGATTCCTGCAGGGCATGCTGGGAGTTGGAGTTCGCTGCAGCCCTGCTGGGTTCTCTGGGTGCCACCAGTTGGAGCTGCAGAGACTTTCACAGCACTCTTACGTTGGGCTTTTACCACACCTGGGAGTAACTCCAGACCTCCCTAACAAGCCACCTGGAATAGTGACATAGGAGCCACCTGCTTTCATTTCCGGGAGCCAGAGTCGGGAGGGAGAGGAGGGAATGGAGGAAGAGAGAGAGAAAAGAAAGGAGAAGAAAAGGAAGTTCCGTGATTTGTTCTTTATTGGTACTTTATTGTACTCGGCTGCTATGTTGGTGAGGGAGAAGCACATCCCCACTTAATAAACGCGTGTTGTGTGCTGAACTTGTGCCTGGTGTCTCTCTGTGCCGGGTTTAGGTGGCTGGTGCGCCCCCTGCAGGCCACACCAGCTTTTCCAGAACCGTCCTGTTATTGGCTTGCTTAAATACTCTTTCATTCTTCATCTTTTGACCTTTTCTTTTTCTGTATACAGATTTTGCCTTGTGTTTTGGCTTTGGTTGTTAGCATTTTTAAACTCTTGGATTTGATCCTTGCCTCTTCACTTGCTTGCTTATTAGACCCAGAGTAATTGTTTTATTTTTTAAAGTTCGACATTCACTAGAAAGCCCATTAATTGGTTTCAGTTTGGGAATTCGCAGTCTGCACACTCATTATTCAGGTTGGATAAAAGTCAATGTTGAGTTTGCCTCCACAGGACTTTCAATCCTATTGCTCCAATTTCCATGTGTTCATGTATATCAATAAAGCGATTTTGACTTAAACTGCTGTAAAGAGAGGGAAGCTTCTTTCTTCCTTTTACAAGCCACAGCAAGAATTTTCAGATATTCCTTCTATTATAAATGTACAAGCTGCTCGGCTCATACATTCTTCAAATCATCCATTATCCATCGGCAGCATTATTTGCTCTGGACCACACAATAAGTCCAAAGTGGCTGATTTGAGGTCCAGGGACCTGGCCATTAATTCCATTCTGTTTAATCAATTTTCTTTTCTTTAAAGCCTTCTATTGGAAATCTTTAACACACAGAATTTCATACCAGTGATAAATCTATCTGTCTGTTTTTCATAATTTGCTTAGCACAGAATTTTCTTGGGAGAGATGAACAGCATCCTGACAACACTGGGTGCAAGTCAAAAACTGATCCTGGATGGGACATCAGTGCATGGCAGGACACACACACACACACACACACGCTTATACAGGGCCAATTAACTAACTTGCAGTATCTAAGTCCCTGGAGACAAACCTAAATAGGCGTGTGATGGGGTGTGTATGGAGGTCCAAGGCAGATTAGCTCAGGTGTGGGTTGCTTCTAAAAATTTTTTAACTTGGGATCAACAGTACAGAGTAATGGGGATTGTGGAAGAGAAGTGAAGAAGCGAGTGTAGGCAGGGTGGAATGGGTAGAGAAGAGTGTCGGGAGTAATTTGTGACAGATGGGTATCTGCAAGAGTGAAAGAGATGGTCTACAGGATGGTAGTGAGACCAGCTATGTTATATGGGTTGGAGACGGTGGCACTGACCAGAAAGCTGGAGACAGAGCTGGAGGTGTCAGAGTTAAAGATGCTAAGATTTGCATTGTATGTGACGAGGATTAGAAATGAGGACATTAGAGGGTCAGCTCAGGTTGGATGGTTGGGGGACAAAGTCAGAGAGGCGAGATTGCGTTGGTTTGGACATGTGCAGAGGAGAGATGCTGGGTATATTGGGAGAAGGATGTTAAGGGTAGAGCTGCCAGGCAAGGCCTAAGAGAAGGTTTATGTTTGTGATAAGAGAGGACATGCAGGTGATGGGTGTGACAGAGCAAGATGAGGAGGACAGGAAGATATGGAAAAAGATGATCTACCGTGGTAACCCCTAATGGGAGCAGCCGAAGGAAGGAGAAGAAGAAGGTAACTTTTAAAACAGAGCAACTCCCATAATTGGTTGTGGTAGGAGTTGCGAGCAGCTGTAGAGACTTAATGGGGAATTTGATTAAGTTGTCACGTGCAGAAGACTCAGCCATCACTCACTGGGGCTCCACGGATTGCTCAGTGCATCTGCACCTTCAAAAACTATCAAAAATGTCCAAGTAAGTTTATGAGGGTCGAATGTAAAATCGGTGCAGTCATGCATGTGAGAGACTAGGAAGATGGGAGAGGCAGAATCGGTGTGGCTCAACATTGAGTGAATGCTGTGGAGTTCCTGAAAGAGCTGTGATTTTATCCACTGAGCTTCTTAGGAAATCAATACTGGGGGGCTTTTGAGCTTGTTAAAGCCCATCGAGGTGCTCCTTATGTGATTTTGGGTTATTTAAGAAATAAATTACTGCTGTGGTTGGAGTCGGTTGGAGTGAGGAGCTGGAAGATGTGGCAGAACTTGGTGGATGGGCAGGATGCCCTGGTGTTACAGATTGGATCCATTTTTTGGATCGGGATGTGGCATGAGGAGTCTTGAGAGGAGGATAGCAGAGTGGCGTCCATGGTGGACCAAGGGATGCAACGGACTGAGTTTCAAGACAAGGACAGGACATGCTAGGAAGAAAGAAACAAAAAGGATTTAGCTCTCCACTATTTTATATTTTAAACTATTAATCTGGAGCAGTATTTTGTTTTGTTTTTGTCCCTTTTGTCTGAGCCCAGTTTAGTTGGATTATTTATTGATAACAACACAGCACTTTGAACTCTGATTGTCTTTGTTTTTATTTAAAGCACTTTGCTTGTTTGTTCCATCAATTGTTGTATCCTCATTGCCCTTGTCCATCTCGGTCTATCAATGACCCGGGTTCAATGCCATCTGCAGTCAACCCGGGCATAACAAGGCATGAACGGAGTGTGGGAATGCCAAAGAGATGCCACCCAGTCCAGGAATCAGAGCTGTGAGGCCGCAGGAAAATGGGCAAGCCAATGTCCTTATGTCAAATTTAATTTATCATTTATTATTTTAGGACAGCCTACTGGTTATGGTCTCTGTCTTCTATAGCATTTCTTAGAATTTAGGAATTTCACCTCTGCCACAAAAAATGTAGACCAGTAATCAAACAGAATAATGGCATTTCCAAACTAATTTAAACTATTTCAAAACCTCTAGACTGATGGTTATCTGATTATATTGGTCTCATTGGTAAGATGGTTTGAATAAAAGTGTCAGCTAAGTGAATAAATGTAAATGTCAAGGTTGAGGGACCAGACTGTATCCCAGAAGCACTGGGCATAAGCATGAACCAGACACAGGAAGAGGTTTGGGGGCAGACGCCCGTATACTTGAATCAGGCTGCCAAAACTGAACGTCAGCTGTGACATCAGCTTAAGCCCCCCAGATGTGTTATGGAAAGTGAGTATTGTGCCAGTAGTCAGGCCACCCACCCCTTGTTCCTCTCCAGCCCCCTTTCCGTGTGAATGATCACCTGCTCGGTCCTGTGCTTTGGGAGTCCTCACTGCTGTCCCTCTTCCTAACAATGGCGTCTCTACTTGTTTAAGTGATGCACACTATTTTTCTGAGTGCATGCTACAGTATATATGGCCATAATTAATGGACACATTTTGTTGGTTCCATTAATACTAATCAGTTCCTACTTTGTTTTCTGCCTGTTACAATAAATCTGTGCCTTTAGGTGTACTAATTCTGATTCCACATAGGCGTCTGGCTATGGCACTGTGCAGATTCATATTCGAAGTGAACAGCCATCACTGCATTCTCCTTGAAGGGTGTGCTTCGTTATACACTTTGTGTGTTTTATAAAGTGGTTCTCCTTATATGATACAGTAAGTGTGGACTGATCACTTCATTATTAACCTTACACTTTGAATATGCCTTCTGCTCAGGCTACACATGGCGTTTCTTATTCCGAGTTTGACCGTGTGGCCTCATTGCATCTCCCTGCCATTTATTTTGAGAGTTCTTATCTCCTCAGCTCTCCAGCATAAGTTCTTGTTTGTCCTGCTTTCATGCATGGCTGGATTTGAGGTAAATGTGACTAATGCAGCTTGTCAGGGTGACAGAGTGATGCTAAGCAGCTGCGACTGAGAGAAACTGCTTACACTAGACCAAGTGTGAGAAACCCAAACCTCTGGTGGCTCCTTAGGAATGGAAGGACATTTAGGACCTTGCCTCTTCACTCAGGCTCTTCACGCAGGCTCACTCGTCTGTCTGCTTCCAGCTTTCAGAACTTTGATTTCTTCTTTCTATTGATGAAGTGCAGAACACACAATAGCAGTTAAATTATGTCATGTCAGACATACAGCAAGCAGACTTGGACTTTGAGAGAATTACATTTTGTAAAGTTGACCTTTAAGGATTGTTTTATGAAGCTGATTGGATTGATTTTCATCATTAAGGTTGTGGCTGAAGTTTTACAGCCCAATGCCCTTCCTGACACTAACTCTCTCTATTTACCCAGTCTCAAGACTGGCATCAAGTTGGACTGGTTTGCCCCTTGTGATAAAGAAATACACCAGACATAATAAAGGTTTGGGGCAGCCACCCGTGTAATATGTCCTGGCTGCAAAAGGTAAAGTTTCCAACAGAGTTGTTCACAAGACCATGTTTAAAACAGAACTGATTAACTAAAGGCAAGATGGCAGCTTTAAAGGCCTGTAGAGGAAGTGACATCATCGTGGGGGGTGGAAGCGGAAGTAATGTCGTAGGGCCTGGAAGTGACATCTTCATAGGCCCCAGCACTGGAAGTGACATCATCAAAGACGCCGGAATTTGGAGGGACTTTCCGGGAAGGGTCTGCAAGGAACTGAGAAAGACAGTCAGTGCACCCCGCCTCCCCTGGTCTGATGTGGTATTACAATTACTAGAGCCCTTTAGCTGCCTCCTACTCGCACGTGTGTGACACCCTCTCGAAACGAGAATGTTGAGATGGATAAATGGAGTTATAAAAAAGGAGAGAATAATAAATGAGATAATCAGAACGTTGGAAAGATATCTAAGAAAGAACAAGCAGGGTGGGCTGAAGTGGTATGGACATGTGAGGAGGAGAGACAATGAATGTGTGTGTGTGTTAAAGCATGATGGGAGTGGAAGTGCAGGGGAAAGGGAAGTGAGGGAGGCCAAAATGGAGGTGGATGGATAAAGTAAATGAAGGTCTGAAGGAAAAGGGTCTGACTAGTGAGGAGGATGCAGGACTGAGATGTATGGAGAGAGTTGGTCAAGCAGATCAACTCCACATAAAAGAGGAAGAAGAAGATCAAGACTTTTGCGTAATGCCATCTCAATCTTTACATTGCACACAGATATGCAGAGAGAAAAAAAATGTCATGGATTGAATGTCCAGGGATTTGCTTGCCAGTATCAGTACTCATAAGTTTAATGTGAATGTTGGATGTTTGAATACACAGACGACTCTGCCTTATCAGTTCTGACTGACGCCGTTTTATCCTCCATACGCCAGTCAGAGCCCTTAACTCACATTAGAACATATGAATGATTGGAAGGACACTCGTATTGTCGAGAAAGTGTTGGAGCACCTACTGGGTCACCAATTTTTATATAAAATAAACAAATAAATTCAAACCAAAAGAATGTTTGATGGTGTATACAGAAAGAAATTGAAATTAAATTGAAAAAGCAGCCTTTGTGATGTCTTTACAAGAATCAATTGGGTCGTCTTCGGGAGATGCGTGTTGTTCGCAGTTTGGATCCAATATGAGACACCATTCTCTGGGGCATCTGTTCTTTTATAGTCCTATGAGCAGTTGGGGTGGGGGAAGTCAGTTACCTCAATAGTGTGTCTCCTCACTGCTGTGGCTGGCAGAAGAGACAAAAAAGGTTAGTGACTGTGCCCCCTCTCACTTTGGGGTGGCATTGCTTATCTCCAATAAACCTGCAATGGTGGTCTTTGGACATGTGTGCGTCACAGACATTAGAAAAATTCTGATCAGAGCAGGCCAAAGCTCACCAGTCTTTTCTACCTATAATTTCTGCAAAACAACATGAAGCCGAGATTTGAAGGTCCTTGAAGTCCTGCTCCCAATCACACTCCTTAGTAATTCTATTCTATACTACGCCCGCGTAGAAGTGAAACAGAACAGTGAAGAGGACCCTGCCCGGCTCCCCACTCCTGACCTCACACGAATCGGCCCACTGTGGTTCGGATTCGTGCAAATAAATCAGTACTGCAAATGAACTCTGATTTTTAGCGCAGTGAGAGAAGTCGCAAAATCAATCGGAATGTTCAAGCAAATTCTAGAAAAAACCCAATCTGAATCCGTTAAGTAGTTCTCTCATAAGAAGCAGACAGACGTTGGATTTTTATATATATAGAGATGTCAAAGGTTCTTTGCAAGAAGAAAAACTTTTGAAAGTTTACGATGAGGAATTCACCCATGTGACAAATGTCCAATATACAGTACGCTGTCACCAAAACTGCCTGTCATTTGTCACTGAAGTGAATGGAGTGGCTGCGGTCTGACTCTGAAACACACCTCGTACCTTTACCATCTCTCATTTAAGAGTGGCTGCCCCATCATCCTTACACTCTTAAAGTATTGCTTCTGTACTGGCAGTGGAAAGAGAATGCAGACACGGGTTTGGTCACCTCTTCAGTATGCCTGTCTAGTTTAGACTTTGGATTCAAAATTATAAGGAAGCATAAACAAATTGCATGATGGCGTAACAATTTGAGGTGCCTCTTATACCACATGAGTTCTTTTGCCTTTGCTTTCTGGTCATTACAGGAGCCATGAATAAAAAAATAAAAAATAAAATAAAATAAAATATCAGAGTGGGACTCAACATAAGTTAGGCGTCCTCTGAGTCTGGAACCCCTGGACTATGTAAATAAAGAAGAGATGCTTAGTAACAGCGCCCCCTCTCTTTGGGGGTGGCATCACCCACCTTGACAAAACGCTGATGGTGTCTTCTAAGCAACACCATACCTTACTGGTTTATGTGGTTTCCTGTTGAACCATTGCTTGAAAAAGAACCATCTTGTTCTGGACAGGGTTCTGTGCATATGAAATTGGTTCTTTGGGCTTTGGAAACATTCTGAATATGTTAGAAAAATTTAAATCTTTAAGGTATAGTAGGCAACAGACATGATACTAACAGGAAAACCTGAGCTTAAAAACACAAGAGCTTGGGATTTGAATTCTTCAGCTATAATTGTATTTCTTTAATGAGAGTCAGTATAGGCTAGTAAGCTTAATGTGAATCCGGAGAAATAAATGGAAGAATGTTTTAAGTGGAAGAGTGAAAAGCACATGGCAAGAACAGGAATTTTAGGGAACAATCAGCACGGGTTCAAATGTGGAAGGTCGTGTTTCACAAACATAATGAAATTCTATGAGGAATCAATAATAGGATACGATCAGAGTGGTGCACATGATGTTATTTATCTTGACTTTCAGAAGCATTAGATAAGGTGCCACATTAGAGGTTGGGCATTAACCTAAAAGAAGTGGGAGTTCAGGGCATAGTGTGTAGATGGGTGCAAAACTGGCATAGAGATAGATAGATAGATAGATAGATAGATAGATAGATAGATAGATAGATAGATAGATAGATAGGAAAGGCACTATATAATAGATAGATAGATAGATAGATAGATAGATAGATAGATAGATAGATAGATAGATAGATAGATAGATAGGAAAGGCACTATATAATAGATAGATAGATAGATAGATAGATAGATAGATAGATAGATAGATAGATAGATAGATAGATAGATAGATAGATAGATAGATAGATATTTGTTCCTAGGAGATAATTTGGCACACATGATGCAGTGGATGATGGAACCTTATCACCCAGCTAACTTTCTAATAGGGGTACATCCTTAGTTAAATTTCAAAATTTAAATAAAACCTAAAAAGCAATCACAACATGTACAACAATAAATACAGCAAAATAACGTGGGATGCATCTAGAAACTGACAAATAAAATGTCTTGTAAAGTAATGGCAGTGTACCTATTTATAAAACCTCTTCCATGTCAGAAATCTTTAGCAAATCAGGCTATGGAATGTTGGCAGCAACTGCTGCATCATCCTGCCAACTACGCTACTGTGTTGCCTTATCGTTCAAGTACTTAATAAAATATCAGAAATTTCACTGGCCTGCCTGTGCGCATTTCGAGAAATATTGTCAGCATTTATCGTTTTCAAATGCCAGCAAGTTTAACAAAGTGAAACAGCCAGGAAGAAAACTGGGCCAGGCAAACTTTGCACTGCTGCCTTATTGATTTCTGCCATCAGCAGACATACAGTACGGTGTCTGGGAGACAGCAAGAGAAAGGCTGAGTGATGTTCTTCTCTAACTGCATTTTTTCTTTTTTTGCTGCAATGATTGGTGATGTTAACATCTGGCAGAAAATAGGAACAAAAACAGAGGAGTCTACAGCTTTGCCTTTACTGCTTCACATCATATGTGAACATACGCCTGTGATAAGATGGCAACACAGACACTGGCAGCATGAAAGATGCATGGAAGACCCTCAATGAAGTGAAAGCCCAGCTGTTCCAGTATTTCAGTTCAAGCTTGCAGATTCATCAGCTTCGGTTTACTTTAGTCCTCATAGAAGATCCTGAATCTGCTCCATTTTCCTAACTGCTGTTCTTCTAATTCTGCAGTGCCATCCTAATAATGCATATAATCTTACTATGGTGATCCCCGGGGTCCCCTGACCTGCATTCTCTTTTTAAGAGCCTGCACTAATACAGCGTGTTGTCGCACCCACCACATGACAAACCACCTCAGGATCCCAGATTAGGACCTAACTGCAGCCATGACACCTCAGCACCAAAAGGCTGCCTTGAAATTATGTCAACTAATTTTGAGGTTTCTACTCTCCGCCTCATGCATCGGAGGTCAGTCCTCATATGTTAGCAGAAATTTAATGAGGTTAAGCAGAAATGTTTCCTAAATGTGATGGAATTCGGCCTTCCCAAAGTGGAAAAGCAAATCTCCTAACGTAGCGTTTCCACCGTCCTGCATTCGGGTGTACAACATTAAGACCTCCTGGGTCACATCCTCAAGTCGAGCTTACGCCCCCTCAGTTTAAGTGTCAC
Source organism: Polypterus senegalus (assembly GCF_016835505.1). Lineage (NCBI taxonomy): Eukaryota > Metazoa > Chordata > Cladistia > Polypteriformes > Polypteridae > Polypterus > Polypterus senegalus. The sequence goes on along the minus strand of NC_053166.1, from coordinate 26,050,434 downwards.
TTGCTCATGTTATGCTGCACGGATGCACACTTCATGGTGTGACAAGGGCAATTCGCTTGGCCATTTGAAATCATTTGAGCTATTTAAACAGACTCCTTGCTCTAGACGTCTGTTATTCTGTGACTAACTTTGGCTCGTTTCATCCTTCTTATTTGTTTTATGTTTATGACATTTCACTCCAGCTAAGCCTCTTCCCTTGTTAATGTGACTGCCATTTGTCTGCGCGGTTATTGATTATATCCTCACCTGCTCGTTTTGGCTCCATTTGTGCGCTTGATCACTCTGAACGCGTATCTCTGCACCCAACTGTCACCTGTCACACAAAAACAAATCCATCAGTCACACCACAACAAATATGCTGCTGTGTCTTCTGGGCATTACTAGCAACAAAAGGGACAAATCGAGGAAGAGCACAGGGTGTTTGAGTGCCCAGTCGACCTTGGCACAGACCCAACATGAAAGCAGATGAACTGGGAGTTGACGGCTCTGCATTGGTCTCCCATGGCTAAGCGTGAATGGGTCTGGATCTTGAGCTGGTCAAGTTATTGTAGTTTCTTCTGGATATGTCTCTCTGTATTTAAAAGAAAATCTTGAGATGAGACAAGACTATTGTATTGAGATTTTGTCAAGTCCTGCCCTCCTCTCAACCATTTACGGTTAACGGCCCACGCCCACGGTCTGCTTTTGTCAGACACACTTCCTGTGCTCTCAGCTCTTAAAAATATTTACGTTTTCCTCACTTTAAGTTCCAAATAAAAGAATACTTATTATGTCCAAATCTTATTGAAGAATTTCATCTTGAAGGGTTATCAACAGAAGAAATGAGTACACGGGCAATCCTAGCACGAGAAACGATGAAGTCAAACGAATTGATGTGAAAATTATTGATCGGTTACACAGCAAATTGGTTTAATTCGTATCAATAGACTGTGCTGAACAGTTGGTGGTGATGGTGCGGAAGATGAAAACATCAACTTACAATATCCCATAGAATATCTACAACCGTTAACAGCATCCGGTCTTCCACCGGCCGAATTACTGTTCAAAGAAGGATGTATCGTGATGTTATTGCGTAATTTATGTATGAGTGATGGGCTATGCAATAGGACAAGATTAGTTTTATTCAAAATTTGTCGAACAATTCTGACATGTAAAATTTTAACAGGCGATAAGAAAGATAATGTAGTACATCTTCATCGAATAACATTAGACACCAAAGGAGATCTTGATATGCCATTCGTATTAAAACGCTTAAAGTTTCCCATTAGAATAGCTATTGCTATGACAATTAACAAATCACAGGAACAGACATTCGAAAAAGTCGGTTTATTTATTAGAGAGAAAGAAACAATATTCACTCACGAGCAGTTATACGTTGCATTGTCACAAAGTAACTCCAAACATGGAATCAAAATTCAATGCAATATTAAAGAAAAGTTCATTCAAAAAGTTGTTTTTCTGAAGTTTTACAGTAAAAGTGTAAGTTTAAAAAAGTTTTAGCATGTTAATTTCAAAGCCAAACAGAGCGAAAACGTATAATGCAATGAATACCTCTAATGCAACATGAAACATAATTTACTTTCAACTTATTACGTGGGCAGCATGATGAACTCCTTTTAACATTACAGTCCCGTAACAGTTTTGTAACATTATTGCATGTGCGGCAATGAGAAGTATCCCAAGAAAGACAGCACAACAACTAAACAAAGTGACGTTCAAAGAAATAAATTATAGAAAACGGGTGCAACACACTAGCCATATCACGGAACTGCCGCTCGCGTATGGGGAATTTTGTTACATATGCAAATCTCTTTTAAAATTACAGTGAGTGATTAACCAGAGTAAAAAAATAATGAAACATAATAAGTCCATCCATCCATCATCCAACCCGCTATATCCTAACTGCAGGGTCACGGGGGTCTGCTGGAGCCAATCCCAGCCAACATAGGGCACAAGGCAGGAAACAAACCCCCGGCAAGGTGCCAGCCCACAGCAGGGCACACACACACACACATACTAGGTACAATTTAGAATCACCAATGCACCTAACTTGCATGTCTTTGGACTGTGGGAGGAAACCCACGCAGACACGGGGAGAACATGCAAACTCCACGCGGGCAGAACCAGGGAAAGCGAACCCAGGTTTCCTAACTGCAAGGGAGCAGTGCTACCCACTGCGCCACCATGCCGCCCAGTATAAATAATTGTCCATAATAAATACACATTTCATAATCAGTTTACTCCTCCATTACTCCCCCTGTACTCACCTCCTACTCTGTACATCACTCTCCATTATACACACAGCACTGTATTCCCCAGGACATCTCCTATTCTGTGCTTTCAACCATCCATTATATAAATATTTCAAAGGACATTTAAAGAAGTCACCACCCAGTCACCAACTCGTCCCTCTCAACTGAACACAAACCCCCATTCCCCGTAAACCACAGAAGGTCTGCATGTCTCCAATAAGGTGGTGGTAAGTGAATTCCAGCTTCAATCGCCACTCCACTAGCACTTTAAACATCAGGAGCACATCGGTGGTCTTTAAGTTTTTCTCTTTGTTTCTCCTGGTTTTGAGGATTGAGAGTTTTGCTGGGCCCAGAAGATAATTTCCCAGCACACACTTGCTTCTCTGTCTCAGAGTATACTTAACACCAGAAATAAAGTGAAACTGAATATTGTGAAAGTGAGTATTGTGCCAGTAGTCAGACCACCTACCTCTTTTTCCTTTCCAGCCCCCTTTCCGTGTTTTTCCAGCCGTCGGTGAATGATGTCACCTGTTCGGTCCTGTGCTTTGGGAGTCCTCACTGCTGTCCCTGTTCCTAATAATGGCGTCTCTACTTGTTTGAGTGATGCACACTATTTTTCTTAATGTATGCTACACTATATATGGCCCATTAGTTATTGTGCGCATATTGTTGGTTCCATTAATGCTAATCAGTTCCTACTTTGTCTTCTGCCTGTTACAACAAATCAGTGCCTTTAGGTGTACCAATTCTGTATTTAGTCATTTTTAAAATGTATACATGCATTTTATCTGAGGACTTGTCACAGCACTCAGTGATGAGTGCTACACTAAAATAAACTCAATTGAATCGAATGGCTTCCAGGCTTCCCATCTTACTAGGAGTTGTGTGCTGTCTGTGCACCGATACCCAATGTCACTCAGTGCCAGTCAGAGCCACTGATCACCCAGACAGTGTCGTTAATCAGCTGCCGGGACAGGACGCTCTAGCTTTTGTAGTACAGCCAGTGCTGAGCTTCTGGAAAATCAGACACCGAGTCTTCGAGAAAATTGAAAAGAAAGTGGTGTAATGGAGTAAAGTGCCCCCCAGGGAATTCATCGACGCGGATAAAAATAAAATGCACAAATGATGGCATGTACAAACTCCTCGTCCTACTTTGGAGGCTGACATGGTGTCATGTTAAGAACTTGAGGACTGAATGAAACAGTGAAGAGGGGCTCTGATTAACTTAGAGGGTGGTGGTGGTGGTGGTGGTGGGGGCGTTCAACTGTAGAAAAATAAACTAAATTGAATTGAAATGGCAGCTTCTTACTGTTAGCTCAGGTCAGGTTAGGTTGGGGAGCATGCACTGGTACAGCGCGTTGATGCAGCCACCACACAACAAAACAGCTTGGGACCCTAGTTAGTAACTCCCCAGGCAGACACGCGGTCAGGTACCACCATCCGGAAATGGTGTTACGTGGGTGTCCCCTTGGCCTGGTCCAGCCACTCAGGTCCTCAATAATGAAGATCCTACGAGCTGGATCACCCTCGAGGAATCGTGCCACATGGCTGCAGTGCCGTAACTGACGCTCCTTCAGAATGCAGGTCATGTGCCTCATTCGGGACACCATGAGCAACACCAAGTCAAACCAACGGTACTCAAGGTTTTTCCGGAGAAACACAGTACCAAACGAGTCCAGTCTTCATTTCACGTCACTGGATAGCATCCATGTCTCACAATCATACAGCAAGACAGGAAACACCAGTATTCTAAACACTTGTACCTTCGTCCTTTTGCATTGATATCAGGAGTGTCATACACCCCTTCACAGAGACTTCATGACCCTCCCATGCTCTCCCAATCCATCTACTGACTTCATAAGGAGGCTCATCCGAGACAGGAATGTCACTGCCGAGGTAAGTAAACCTCACAACGAGGTCGACACTCTCTCTGCAGACAGACACACTGCTGATGGCTGTGCTCAAGAGGTCATTAGAGGTCATCAGAACTGTTCTAATGTTCTAATAGTCAACTATACCGTACAACACCGTCCTGGAATTAATAAGCTAATAAAATGAATGAATGAATAATGAATAATAAATACTCAAGATGCCTAACAAATGGCACAGTAGTGCCACTACCTCGGAGCTCCTAGGACTGTTTTTAGGTGAAGTTTGCAGAGTCCACATTAGTGTTCTTCAGGTACTTCAGTTCCCTTGCTATATATCCAGATTGGGATGCCATTGTTATTTGGCCCGTTGAGGGTGTTGTGAGAGTCCTGTGATGAAATGGTGTTCTGGTGCCCATTTTGTGCTTCATAGGACTCTTGCCAAAGTGTGGCACATGCTGAAATAATTCCACAGACCAAACACCTTCGTTCACACATTGCGTCCATGTTTCAAAACCATACAGCAAGACAGGAGGCACAGGGACTCTAAGGACTTGGACCTTTGTCCTTTTGCATAGATATTGGGAGCGCCACACACCCCTTTCCAGCGACCTCATGAATCCCCCCCCTCCCCATGTTCTCCCAATCCATCTATTGACTTCATAAGAAGAGTCACCAGAGACATGAATGTCACTGCTGAGGTAAGTAAACCTCACAACGAGGTTGACACTCTCTCTGTAGACAGACACACTTCTGATGGCTGTGTCCAAGAGGTCATTGAAGGCCTTTAATGACCCTTACTATTATAGGGATGAAAGAAAGTGAGTGATATTAAAAGTCATCCTGGTCAGCTCAGTAACTTGATGTTTTTAGTGACTGCTGTGCAGGGTGCTATATAAAGGCAATGAGCAATGTAGTAGAAACCTCTAAACAGCTCTGGCTATAAGCTCTTCTTTGTTAAATCCTGCATGTGGCTTTGTGTTGAATCCCCTGTGACAATGCAGTCTCTTTTCTTGAGTTTTATAGTGACTTTACCTGGAGTGACCTAATCTTCAGGGGACACCATACTGACATCTCAGAATGCGTTTGCCAGGCAGTTCAGCTGAAAAACTCGGAGGCTATACCCAGACGCACTGGTACTATGCTGACTCAGCACTCTCTTGTAAAAGTTTCTGCTGATTCAGGTGTAGACAGTGGGTCTCAGTTCTCCAGGGAAGATGCTCTTCCTGGCCATGTATTGTACATTATGGCGACAGGTTGGCACAAAGCCACTGTGCTATCTGATAAGGCAGCAGGCAGCACCGCATTTCCAGAGGGCGTTTTTGTCTGTAAATCTGCCGACTGGGTGAACTGTAGTTTCACCTCAGAGGCAGAGCACATGAGACAGCCTTACCTCATCTGACCCCTCATTATTTTATAAAGCTCCACCAGCAGCACATGTGCCATCATGTATCACTTATAATTACAAATAAAAGATAACTCAGGGCCTCAAGTGACCTTGGAGGACGAGCCAGGTCTCATCTTCGTCATTTAAAGCACTTAGGCTCCTTGGTCTCTTTATTTCATTATATCATTCTGAAAATAAAAAGATAATGCAAAACAAGCTGCATCCCAGCTCGGAGAAAAGAAAACAGGGAGGCTCCACTAACCCGAGATTGTGCAAATCCACGAAGGTGTCTGCCAGGAAGAAAGAGAGAGAAAGAGGAATTAACATTAAAGTTGAAATGATTAGTAAGCACAGTGGCCAGCCTTGAAAACAGTCTCCTCATACCAGTCTGGTAAATGGCCAGCCTCAGGATCCCGTTCTTAACGGAGACAAGGGAGCTCAGCGGGAGCCTCGGAGTGAACGCCATATGCACACATATGCCAAGTGATGGTTGCCTGACCTTTTCCATATTGCCTCTTTGTTTGTCTAAAGCGTTTACACATCTTGCTCTTATTGCCTTTTTTCCACTTTGGTAAATTGAAGCCTTGCTTCCATTGTGGACATCAAAATCTGGATAGGGTCTAACAGGAGGAGAGGTGACCCTGCCGATGGCAGTGTGGGGACCTGAAAGCGATGGGTGGCACAGAATTCCAAGGCAGAGTCTCCTCCACTGGCATCAAAGGTGGCAGTGTAGTCACATCCTGCTTTGTTATTTGTATCCTCCCTGGTGTGCAAGAGAAAAACAGGAATGTATGTGGCTGGTTTATGTGTTGGTATGTGGGCAAATGGTGCCCTTTCTATGGCATGAGTTTGATAAATAAAGGATTATTAAAATTTGAACCTTTGTGTCTCGACCGGGATGGTGTGTGATCCCTTACCCGGTCGCGAGGCCACTGTACTGAATGGCCAAGAAGGATGGCACAGTATTCCCTTCTTCAGTCAGAAGATTGGCAGATGCCATCTAGGAAGACGGTACACTGGCAGGAATGGGCCAAAGACCCTTACCTAGCTGGAAGGCTAGTGTAATGGAGAGACATGGGGAGAAGCCTTATTTCAAGTATTTTCTCTCCCGACACTCTAGGTGGCATCATCCCTAGAGCTGTGATACCCATCTAGACACCTGCAGGGCTTGCTGGGAGATGTAATCTTATAGAGTAGCCCTGTTGGGTTCTGTGGATGATGACAAGGGTGTGCTATAGGAATTTGTGATTCCTGCTTTGTGGTGCTTTTGTCTGACCCAGAAGTGCTTCCTATGAGTAATGCCTGGCACCAGACATGTACCCCCGTGTCTGAGATAAAAGTTGCCGCTCTACCCCTCTCAGGCAAGTCGGAGTCAGGAGAGGAGCTGGACAGCACTCGCCTGAGAGGAGTAGAGGAATAAGAGAGAAGAGAGAAAGGGAATGTCCGTGATTATACAAAGTGTGAGAAACCTTTTGCAGGGTATTTTGGTTAATAAACCTGGTGTTTGAATCCAGGACTGTGACACTGTGGTTGGGTTTGAGGTACTGCAATGCCCCATACTGGTCACACCTTCTGTTTGGAATCTGGTAGTTTTAGTCCCAAGTATATTTTATTTACAAACACAAACATCTACTTTCTCTATATGAAATCCTAAGCCTAAAAGTACAACGATTTTGTGCAACCATTTTATGTGACTTTTTTGTTACGCTTTAAATTGGGCTTATTTTAAAACCTTCATATATATATATGTTTGTATCATTCTTGTCAGAATTTATCGAACTTTAATGTGATGTTGTTAGATTTTCAGATTCTTATTCCGTTTTTAAATTATAAACTAAAAAATATCAAGAACTCATGTCCCATGAGATGAGACTTTGTGCCAAGAGATTTAACCTCTCCCAGGGCTGGAAATAAAAGACAAAGAGTAGGACAGCTGCTGTACAGGCTGTTAAATATTCAAAGTGCAACACGAGATGCAGATCACATGGCACGGCAGCAGCAGCAACCCAGCAGCTGATCGAGCAAAGAGGAGGTAAAAAAAAAACTGTATTTGTTTCCCATTGTATCACCGTTTAAGAGGGAGTTTCGGAGGAGCGGCCATGTCTCCTTGGGAGGCATTCAGCCAGCCTCTTCATGGCAGAGATGCGAAGTGGCTGGCGTGTACCGCAGGCCGGGAGGGTTGGCAAGTGAATCGAACAGGGGGGAACCCCCTAGTAATTATATAAAAATTAGTTGTGCTACCTGTCAAATGCATGAATGTATCTATTGGAATGTACTTTGTAATGTATGTAGTAATTAGATCATTGAATTTGTTATTCCAACAGAGGGTGCATCACAAATGTTTATGGTAATAAAATGCATTATTACAAATGTTTGTGATGTGCCATCTGTTTGAATGGAAAATGCAATGCATACATCTTTGTTACATGCCATTTGGCGTGGAAATCGTAAAAATAGTGTTAATATTTGTGATGCTCCCACTGTTGGAATGACAAATGCAATGTATTAAATCAGAGGGTGCATGACAAACATGAAACTCTTGCACCTCCTTAACTTCTTATTCAAGGCTGGGTGGTGGTTAGCACTGACAATTCACCACTCCAGTGTTCCATGTTTTTCATTTTTAATAAATGTGCAGAAATTTCTAAAATCCTGCTTTCGCTTTGTCTTTCTTGGGTATTGACCTATGAATGATGAAGGAGAAAAATGAACTGAAATGATTTTGGCACAAGACTGCAACATAACCACATGTGTAAAAAGTGAAAGGCACTCCATACTGCATATCACACCATCTAACTTTTCCATTCATCCATCCATCCATTCATCCTTCCATCCATCCATTTTCTAAACCTGCTTTTTCCAGCAGAGGCTCATGGGCAGCCTGACCTTATTCAGGTCACACTGAGTACAAGTCAAGAATCAACCCTACCTAGTCACTGTTGTAGCCCCACTGACCGCTGACTGCCCAGCTCTCCTGACCTGTACATGGGCATGGAGCAGACACCACAGGTTGGGATTTGAACCTGCATTCCAGAAACTATAAGACTGCAGTCTATGCCCTGCACAAGTTTGTCACTTTTACTGTATCCCAGTACTCACCACCAAAACCAAAGTCATTTGGTTCCCAGCAGTCTGCTCTCATGCATAGCTCGTCAAATTTGTCAGGATATAAAGAAAATGTAATAAATAAACCCGCAGCAGCAGAAATGGTGTGTGTCTCTGACCTGTGCTGTTCAAGACATCAGGGGCAGAGTGACACATGTCTGCGTCTGGTGAGATGATGAGCGCTCATTCCCTGGGCTCCAGTGATTCTTGGCATGCACAGGCCTGCCAGTCAGTGCCAGGCTGCTCCTTGAAAAATGACTGGCAGTTGCCTGTTGGAAGTTCTGCCAAGTGGTTTGTGTTTTGTGTAGAAAAGCACATGAAAGTCAGAAGAGAATAAAGCACCATTTTTGGAAAGTAGCAAGTACGCGGAAAGCTGCTGTTGCAGGCGCCAAACTCAGAGATTGCCTTTGGAAATGGTGGCTGTCAGAGCAGCTCAAACGCCAGTGTGTGTGCCACTTCAGGGCTACCCAGCTAATTTGCATGTCTGAGGCTTGGCAACGCTCCGAAGGTGCTAAGAAACAAAACTGAAAACAGAAAATGAAATATTAATAAGGGGTACGCTATGCAGAAATAATAAATAAATAAATAAACAAAGCAGGTGACAGTCATGTCTATGTACGTGAATCTGAGAATGCAGGGCTGCCTCATCTCATCAAAGCCACTGGGCTGCCACAGTGATGCAATTGTTAGCTGGCAAGTAGAGCAGCCCTTTCTTGTGAGTTCTAAAGCACGTAATCCCAAAAACACTTCCACTAGAGGGGGATATCTAGAGTCGTCAATAAAGCAAACACAAAGATTTATTTCTAACAAAAATGTTCTGTCCCAATATTGTGACGCTCCAGAAAGCATAAGAGGCAAGCAGTGCCAGTAAAGGTAACTCCAAAAAAGCAAACAAATATTTGAAACAGGGTAATAAGGTCAAAAAAATCCAAAGAATCATCAAGCACCAAACATCACAAAGATACACTCACCAAACCCCCTAGAAAATTAGAAATGAACCACCAGGAATTATGGGAGACACTCCAGATTTATAGTTCCTGGGGTTGATTGGCAGGTGGCCCCGCCTCTTGTGGAACCGCTCACAAAACACATGGAACATAACCAAGACATAGCAAAGAATGCAGATAAAGAAAAATTAACATAAATAAACGATTCAAAAAATGAGCAAATAGAACATAAATCATGGATTTGAACCAAACCCCGACCAGAGGTGGAACTCTGGCAGAAATAAAACACCCTTCATGTGGTTTAAAAATGCCTTGCAGTGACAGCAGTGGGTATCTCAGGATAAGGAGTCAGGTCATTGACTCTTTTCTTGGTAAAGCTCCCAAAATCTGTTTATTCGAAGCAATGCTATTCACTTGTCTGCTGGACAGCTCCATACAGAGATGACCTTTGGTCCTCCAAGTTGGCTGCCTGGCACGCTTGGCATACACACACACTGTTCGAGAGCTGCTGTCTCACTCACATGCTTCACTTTGGCAGAGTGACCTTGTCAAAGGCTGCACTGCCTGACTTGTACCAGATGTTATCCTGAACTAACTTCACAGACCAAGTCCAGCATTTTTGCATTTGTGCATTTTGAGAGGATCCTCATGCTGTTTTCACCACTTCTGCTTCATCCGTGTGGAGCTGTTGTCCTGGTTGCCTCAACAGATATTCAGCTGTCACTCCATGAATGACTTTGTCTGGGTCATCTGTAGGTCTGCAAGTTTGGATGTCGGAGGATATTAGTTATTATGCCGGTGGCCTTTGGTTTAAATGAGTGCCCCATCAAAATTATGTAATCAATCTAATGGATGGAGGATGTTGGTGTCTGATAAGCAGGGGGCACCGCTGAATGATATACACAAGTAAGTTTATAGTTGGGATTTGGGACTCTAAGCACAGTGTCTTTGGATTTTGGGTTTCTCACCAACTGACGGAGGGAGAGTTCCTGAGAATTGTATCCACTAAACTGAACAATTCAAGGGTCACATAATGGGTCTTTAAAGCTGCAAAGTCACTGTTAGAAGATGTTGGCTGTCTTCTCACATCAAGGAGAACTTTTCTGACTAGGGGTACCACAGAAGTATAGACTGAAAGACTGCAATTGGGCTTTGGGGTTGAAAGTACAATGTCTTTGGATTTAGGGTGGCTCATCAATTGATGGAAAGGGAGTTCCTGAGAACTGTATACACTAACTGAACAATTCAAAGGTTATGTAGTGGGTCTCGAAAGATGCAAGTTAGCGTTAGAAGATGTTGGGTGTCTTCTCAAACTAAGGAGAGATTTTCTATAGGGAGTACCAATTGGAAGTTTAGGCTGTAAGTTTACAGTTGGGCTTTGGGATTGCAAGTGTGGTGTCTTTGGATTTTGGGGGTCTCATCAACTGATGGGGAGTGAGCTCCAAAGAAGAGTATACATTAAGCTGAATGATTCAAGAGGTATGCAATGGGTCTTTGACGATGTAAAGTCAGCGTTAGAAGATGTTGGGTGTCTTGTCAGATTACATAGAGCTTTTCTGACTGGGGGTACCACTTAGAAGTGTATATTGTAAGTTTGCAGTTGGGCGTCGGGACTGTAAGGGTGGTGTCCTTTGACCTCAAGCATATAACAAACTCACCAAGGTAGAGTCCCTGAGAATTAGATACGCTCCGCTGAACAGTTCAAGAGTTATGTTATGGCCTTCAGAGCTGTGAAGTCAGCATATGAGGATGTTGGGAGTCTTATCAGACCTAAGGAGAGAGTTTCTGACAGAGAGTACCATTTAATACTATAGGCTGTAAATTTGCAGTTGGGCTTTGTAATTGTAGGAGTGGTGTCTGGATTTTGGGTGTCTCATCATCTAATGAGGCGCAAGTTCCTAGAAGAGTATACATTAAGCTGAACGATTCAAGAGGTGTGCAATGGGTCTTTGAAGATGCAAAGTCAGCGTTAGAAGATGTTGGGTGTTTTCTCAGACTAAGGAGAGCTTTTCTGACTGGGGGTACCACTTAGAAGTGTGAATTGTAAGTTTACAGTTGGGATTCAGGACTGTAACGGTGGTGTCCTCACCAAGGTAGAGTCCCTGAGAATGGGATGCACTACGATGAATGATTCAAGATATATGTAATGGCATTCAAAAGTGTGAAGTCATCGTAAGAGGATGTAGAGAATCTCATCAGACCTAAGGAGAGCATTTCTGACAGGGAATACCGCTTAGTACTATAGACTGTAAGTTTATAGATGGGTTTTGGGACTTCAAGTGTGGTTTCTTTGGATCTTGGGAGTCTCATCATCAGATCGAGAGGGAGTTCCTGATCATTGTATCTAAAAAGCTGAATGATTCAAGAGTTATGCAATGGGTCTTTGAAGCTGGAAGTCAGTGGTAGAAGATGCTGGATGTCTTCTCAGAATAAGGACTACTTGTCTAACAGGGAGGACCACTAGGAAGTTTAGGCTGTAAGTTTACTCTTGGGTTTTTGGATTTTAATTGTGGTGTCTTTGGATTTTGGGTGTCTCATCAACTGATGAGAAGCAAGTTCCTAAGAATAGTGTACATTAAGCTGAATGAGTCAATAGTTATGTAATGGGTCTTTGGAGATTAAAGTCAGTGTTAGAAGGTGTTGGGTTCCTTCTCAGACTAAGCAGAACTTTTCTGATAGGGAGTACCACTCTTAGAGTTATAGAAAAGGTTTCTTAGTCCTGAGGATTATTTTACATCTCAATGACACTAAAACAAGAGTTTCTGACAGGTGGACTTTAGGACTATAAGGTTTGGCTCGTTGGATCTTAGATACCTCACCAACATGATTGATCAAAAGAGTTCTAGAGAGAAGGAGCTGAACAACTGATCTTATAGTGTTATGTGATGGGACTTTGAGCATCATATGGTTGATGTCAAAGCTTTTTGGGTGTCTCAACAGTCTTTGGTGTGACCCGACATTTGAGCGATAGACATATGCGCGCCGACAACATAGTGCCGATTAAAATGCGCCATCAGAATTGTGCCGACAAAATCGCCCCGACAAAATCGCAAAAGTTTCATTAAATATGAATTACTAGTTTAAATCATATATAGTAATGTTTATTTTAGAAGTCAATATTATGAGACACGACATGCCATCAGCACGGCACGCAGATAGTCCTTAAGATCACGCCCTGCATATGTAGGAAGAATTGCAGCAAGGGTGTCCCACTCTCTTGGCTTCTCTCGCGATTTTGTCGTGGCGATTTTGTCAGCGCATTTGTCGAAAACCAATTAACGGGTTTGTCGGCGCTCATTTGTCGGTCGCGGTTTTGTCGGGGCGCATATGTCATTCGCGCTTTTGTCGGTGAACCACCTTTGGGAATGATAATCCCTGATTGGGGACATAAATGAGCTGATTGGTTACTCTTAGAATTATTCAATGGGTTTCGGAGTCCTGAAGACTATTTGCATCTCAGTAGAAGTAAGGAGAACTTTTCTGACAGGAACACATCACCATTAGACTTGACTTGAGTTGTGTAGTTGGCCTTTAGTAAGAATAAAGATGGGTTCATTGGATCTCAGGTGTCTCACCGACAGACCGATAAATAGGGTTGCACGGGGGTCACTGATCTCATAAAGTTATGTGAGGGGGTTTTGTGGGGAAAGGGCAGAGTGAAATAATCTCTTTTGTTTCACCAACAGATATGAGACACGTGTCCCTCACTGGGGGCACCGTTGGACTGAAGGACAACGTCTCAGGTGTTACATAATGAGCCTTTAAGAATTATAAGGTCAGCATCTAAAGATGTACTGTATGAGTGTCTCAACAGGCTAAGGTAGAGAGTGACTGACAAAGACTCCACTGAGCTGAGCAAGAACTTTCTGACTTATATAATACTGCGTCTCGGGCCACAAGTAGCCAGTGTTAAAGGATTTGGGGGGTCTCAGTAGACCTAATAAGAAAGAAATTTTGCCAGGGCAATGAGCAAAAAAAAGAAAAGAAAAACTCTCCAGATTATATAAAGGAATGTGGCTTTGAGTCCAAGAAACCAGCATCAGAGGATTTTGGGGGATCTCAGTAGACCTAAGAAGAGCACGATTGTGACACTGAGCTCAACAAGAATTCTCTGAATTTTATAAAGTGACTTTGAGGCTGCAAAGACTGTATCAGAGGATTTTTGGGGGTCTCAGTGGACCAAAGAGAAGAGAGAGTGTTATACTGAGCTGAACATGAAGCCCCTGAATTACATAATATGGCTTTGAGGCCGAGGAGTCAGCATCAGAGGATTTTGGGGGGCTTAGTAAACCTAAGAGGAGAGAAAGAGAGTGTGACAGGGGCACCAATGAACTGAACAAGAGCTCTCTGAAGTATATAATGTGGCTTTGAGGCTGAAAAGTCAGCTTCAGAGGATTTTGGGGGTCCCAGTAGACATGAGAGAGAGAAGTGTTGTCACAGAGTTAAAAAGTGAGAATGTGGGACAGTGAGAAGGCTGACATCAGAAGGTCTCCAGTGTCTCCTGGGTGTCATAAGGCTGTGATTATCACGCACGCCGGCTGCTCCTTCAGTTTACTTGTTTCCAGGACTTGATTCATTAGAACTTTGTCATTGCTCTAATTCACACCTCGGTACCGCGTGTTCTCCATGTTGATTTTAAGTTTCCCTTGAGCCCGCCTGTCTCCATGAAGTTCTCACTGACTGTAAATGATCTTTTCCACAACAATAATCAGTAACACTAGTGCCGTATATTCTGAGGTTTTTCATAGCCCGAGCTGTTTGATCTTAAGGGTAGTAAAAGAGGGCAGCTGTGAACAAGACAAGGCGCTTTAATTGCGGCAGTTGTGTTTTAATGACTTAAATGATCATCTTCTGAGCTGGAAGCTTGGAATCCAGCTGGTTGTTTTAATGCAAAGAGAAAAAAATGAAGCCAGCACACAAAAAAAAAAAAAATACAAACTGGCAGTGGTCTGCAGCCAAATCCCCAAAGAAGCCTTTGTGTACCGAGCCAAAGATAATGAGGTGATTATTGGACGCACGACTTGGGCATGGATGCTTGGATGGCAGATCGACTGGAAGCTGCACAAAAGCATGCGGGACTAAGGACACAGTGGGGACGGCCACTTCACGAGAGCAGGTGAAGGGACCTGACATTTAATGCAGACGTCCTGCACTAGCAGACCAATAAGGGAGAGTGTTTGCTGGGGCGCCATCACCTGGCACATTCAGGGATAGGAGGCAGATGGAGGCAATAAGGATTACTGCAGGCATTTGAATGTTTTCTGCATTTTATAGTGCCTTATAAATATGAGACTTGTCATAAAGTGTTTAATGCAGCATGATAACATCTTCATTGGCGTCAATGGTTGGTGAAGCAACTTACTTAAGGACCACACAATAAATCACTGGTGTTGTGTGGAAACATTGTGAATTATATAGTGCCTTTTGGTCACAGTATAACTATAGTACACATAAATAATATAGTAGCAGATATTTTCATCTTATTACAATGACGTTGATTTCCTAACTCAGGGTCAATCAGTGAATCATTAAGCTTAAAGCCTCGTTCATTATACGCATTGCACATTTCTGTTATCGGAAAGTACTTAACAATTACAGGACAGACCTTTCCATATCATGAAAATGGGGTTGATTTGCAGCGAGGTGCCTCACTCAGGCCCACACAACAAGTCCTCTGTGCCGATTAACCACAATGTGCAGTATATGGTACATTTTGTAAAGGACTGCACTATAAAAACAGTTCATAAGTGACTGGTGTTAAATCAGCGGGTGATCTCGTGGATCACACAGCCCAACAACAAAAAAAATGTTTTTCTTGTGTCTTTGTTTTTAGGCCTGTTCTTAGGGTTATCTGGGGCGCTGATTCAGAAAATTGCATTGGATAGACTGCATCAGCTCTAGTTTCTTAGATAAGATTGAATTGGTCACTCCACCAGAATGAAAGAAGATGACAAGGCCATCTCTGTAGTCTTGGAAAAGATAAATTACTAAGAACATCAATGGGTGACTTGTGTGGATTTGAAGATGGTTCATTTTCTTCTTGGTCAACAAAGTGGCTACCCAGAGTATCCTTGCTTTTTATGCTATTGGGATAGTAGAGCCAAACAAGAACATTGGGCAGGAAAAGGGAATATATGGTGGTTGGAGCACAAAATGTAAAAAATGAACCTTTGGTACAATACAAAATCTACTGTTGAATTCTGCTCTGTACTTGTAATATTTCTGTTGCACTAATATATTGTATTGAGGATTACTTGTCTGTGGTGGGCTGGCACCCTGCCCGGGGTTTGTTTCCTGCCTTGCACCCTGTGTTGACTGGGATTGGCTCCAGCAGACCCCCCGTGACCCTGTAGTTAGGATATAGCGGGTTGGATAATGGATGGATGGATGGATTACTTGTGTTCTGTTCTGTGTATTGTATTGTATTGTATTGTATTGAACCCCCTTCTTTTGACACCCACTGCACGCCCAACCTACCTGGAAAGCGGTCTCTCTTTGAACTGCCTATCCCAAGGTTTCTTTCATTTTCTTTCCCTAAAACATTTTATTTTTGGGAGTTTTTCCTTGTCTTCTTAGAGAGTCAAGGCTGGGTGGCTGTCAAAAGCCAGGGCCTGTTAAAGCCCACTGTGGCACTTCTTGTGTGATTTTGGCTATACAAAAATAAATTGTATTGTATTGTGTTGTACTTCCAACAAAATCAGTGTTTAAACATTAAAAAGCATGCTGTACAGCTAAGATTAATCAGCACAAATGTTTGAACAATATAACATAAGCCATGAAAAACACCAAAACTTCAACATTTAAATGATACTCAGTTGATAAACCATACAGAC